>NC_143016.1:129835493-130158826 GCF_055824585.1 Amblyomma mixtum | reverse complement strand
CAATGGCAGCGAGGGGTGCCGGAAACAAGCGTTTGCGGGACGGCAGGCTGGAAACGCTGATTGGTCAAAAAAATATGACGTCATACGCGTGACGTCATATGTCACGTGGTATTTAATGACGTCATGTCCGGTTGGGGACAGGCATGTTTTCCCTAGATTTTCCCCCGCCACCGCTCGTCAGCGGACGGGGCTGCTCGCGAGGAGCCGAGAGGCGAGGAGGCAGCGTGCACTGCAGCGTTGCGTCCTCGGCGTGTCCCCGTCATGTCTTTCGACCCGCCGCGGTGGCTCAGTGGCTATGGCGCTCGGCCGCTGATCCGAAAGACGCGGGTTCGATCCCGGTCGGGGTGGTCGAATTTCGATGGAGGCTAAATTCTAGAGGCCCGTGTACTGTGCGATGTCAGTGCACGTTAAAGAACCCCAGGTGGTCGAAATTTCCGAACCCCTTTCACTACGGCGTCCCTCATAGCCTGACTCGTTTTGCGACGTTAAAACCCCAATAAACCATAAACCCATGTTCTTCAGTGCGCGCGCGAGATTAAAAAGCGCACCTGTCGCGCTGCGCTGTCACACTGCATGCCTGCTTCCGTGCATTTCTTGCGGACTCCTTTCAGTCATACTTAGCTATACTTTGACCAAAAGGCTTCTTAAACAGTTATTTCAAGTTTTATTGCTATGTATAAAGAATATGTTTGTAGCAGGTGCGTGAGCCCGAACAAAAGAAAACTGTTTTTATTCCCCTTCAGTATTCCTGCTTATCGAGACTTGAGTATTTATATGTTGCAGTACATCTTTTTTCAGGCATCACAACTGATGTTTCGATGTGTTTGGTAATTGACTTCATTGTAGCTTCATACTTGCACCATTTAAACTCTGCACATAGCTCTTTTTTCACAAAAGGAAATGTGATTAGGTTTCTGAATAGAGCTGTGCACGGGTCGCAATTTCGAACCCGCGCCCGGCCCGGGACTTAACCTACCGACAGGAAGCCCGGCCCGACACTGAAGGACCCTGAGCACGCTCGTGCTCGGCCCGACCTGCAAAGCGGCGACGACACAAAAAGAGAATTTCAGGAAAATGAGTTTATTTCAATGACATTCAAATTTTGACCTCGCATTCCAGATCACAGTTTGGGATTATACACAAGACACAACGCATAAAGGTATAGATTTATCACTCTAAATATGCAAGTTGTTCATTGATGATGGCTTGATCGAAACAAGAGCGGCGCTCTTTCATTACGAATCCTGCGGCGCTGAAATTTTTCTCGCTGCTTGAATTGGTGGCCGCAACGGCTAATACTTCCATAGCAAGAGAAACGCTTGAAGTATGAAGGGGAATGACAGACGTGGTGTCGTAAGCCATGGATGGCGTGCCACAACAGGAAGACTTTTTGACTTGTTAGAGGATAAGCGAGCAAATAAGCGACAGGGCGGCGCTATACTGCGAATGCCGATGTGGCCGCGACGTCCCTGCTTGTACTATTCACGGGAAGGCACGGTGCTGTGTTCACTTTGCTGACAAGCGATTACGGCGAAACGCAGCACTGCGCCAGAATAGTACAAGCTGAGCCGTAGTGGAGGCGCCAGTGACATTCTTCTAATGCTTTTCATGTGGTGCCCCCCCCTCCTTCGCTCTCGCCCGCGACTATTGTCCGTCTCCCCGGCCGGAACCTGCCGGGTAGGCGGACAAGAGAGAAGGCTGCCGGCTCTGCGGTGCGCTGCGAGTGGCGAGTGGAAGAATTTAACCTTTTCCCGATGTGCTGCTGCAGCGCTACTCCGTGACCCCGCGACCTCGCGTGCGCCGTACGCAGCCCTGCCTCCGCTTCCCAGAACCATCCTTTCTTCTTACAAGGCGCCCAAAACTGGTTGCTTTGCCCCAACGTTGGTACTTGCTAGAACGAAAAATGCGTTTCTAGCCCCAGCTAGCTTTTTTTTTTTTTTAGCGTTTGTACTATCTTCCCGTCCTTGTACATGCCCTCCTGGATGGTCTAGACACAAATCACTTCCTGCTGTGCATGCAAGACGCCCAGCGCACCACAGCCATATTCGCACTTCGGACTTCCACATATATGATACATGCTTTGCCCAACTTAGAGCCTTGGGCGTTTGGTTGTGAGTAACACCGTATGGCGCGTAATGCATTCCCATCAGGCAGAATTAAAATATGAGAAAATTCATCGCAAGATATATTTCCTTGTATTCTCCAAGTAAATTACTTCTATACTAACTCCTCCCTTCTGAAGTGACCAAAAGATAAAACAACTCAGCGTGTAAAAAAGGTGAATGCAAAAATACACTACTTTTGTGCAAAATTCACAGGAAGTGCACTTAAATTGCCACAAGTGCATGGCCAATTAAGGAAAAAAAAAACAAGGGCAAAGGACGGAGACGCACAACAGGAACACAGGACGACGCTGTGTTCTGTGTTCCTGTATTCTGTGTTCCGAGTTCTGTGTCCCCGTCTTTTGCGCTGGTTTTCTTTCTACAATCGTGAACCAATTAACTCGCCCAGCTCTCCACTCTACTGGACCAATAAGGCATCAAGCTTCACAGTGCATTAGTGTTATATCTTACGCTACATATTTTCGAATTGTTTTTGCTCGGCATACACGTCTTTCATTTGCTTAGGAAGAAAGCAGCGCAGTCAAGAAAGTTACTCCCTCCTGCCAGCGAAAATTAAAAAAATGCGGTTTTTTCAGCGCCAGTATAAAATCTTTGCATGCTGACGGCATGTTGAAATTTTCGTTAATGCACCGTAATAATTATCTCATGAAGCCCCAGCTCTTGTGGCCCAGGACGAAGAGTACGATGATTTATGGCAATATTTGAGGTGCATTTATGAGCCAAGTTCTTAATGCTCTAACGTTCTCCTAAGCAAATAAAACTGAAAATTGTGATAATTTTGATAATGCTTTATGGAGCTAACACTACCAGGACGTGGTAAATAAACAAAAAATAAATTCTTTGATAAAGGCCTGTACGCTGCACTTGTGCTGCTCATTTATTTCATGCTGTCCATTTTCTCAGTGCAGTGTCTTCTTTGATATGCATATTTCTGGCTCATTACATACTTTGCTTCGGTTCACAATTCTTCTTTTAGCTATATTTCATCCACTTTCCTGCCATAATCTCTATTCAAACGTAATTTGTGTAATTTTGCTTTGTCCGGGCTCCTGCAATGTTCTTTTTATTTTTATTTTATTTAGAACATACTGCAGGCCTACAGTAGGCCCAAGCAGGAGGGGCGAATACATAATATATGCAAAAAAGAACAGGTTTAGCAAAATTGAAAAATGTTAAATACAAGTTGTAACACAAAATACAGCAATAAATACAAGGCTCAGATGCAAAAGTATATATGAATGATGTGAAGACCTGTTTCAAGCTGTTGCACTATAATTCAGTCTAACCTCCTCGATCACGATCACCTAAGCCTTTCCTTATCTGTTGCCATACTTTTTTATGGAAACACTTAAAAACAAAGCACCATGATCTATTTCAGTATTGTTTTATTTGCCGATCTAATTTTTTCGAAGATAACATGGGATACCAACTCCCCTTTAATGTCCCCGTTCTCGTCTCGAAGTCGCGAATTTTTAGATGTGCGCTCAGTATTCTCGCTAGTGCATTTGTGCTCACAAGGGACTATAACAGCCAACGCGGCTAATACGCTAGATTTAATCCTGACAAATCGATCTGACATAGTCTCACCTATTACATACCTGCCAGGCATCAGCGACCACTTGCTAATGCACTATGACATTAATCTAGCCACTCCGAACACTAACAAAAAGAAAAAAATAATAATACGAGACTACAATGGAGCAAATTTTCAGGCGATAAATAATGAACTATTTTTTTTTATCGATGCTTTCCCATAGCTTTGGTGTCCGCAGCATTCAAACCAACTGGAGCATGTTCACAGCTATAATCACCCAACTCACAGAACAATACACTCCTGAACGCACTGCTACCACCCACTCAATAGCTCCCTAGTGTAATAATCACATTAAACGTTTATCTAACAAAAAGAAAGCCTCTACCGCATCGCAAAGTTCTCGCCAACTAGTGAGCGATCGGACTTCGTATTCAGCGGCTTCCAACATGTATGTTCAGGCGCTCAAAAGCGCTAAAAGCACTTCCACTCACATGTAACCACCAATGTCAAAAATTCTGGCGGGTCATTAATCCTTCCACCGACGATAGTTTTGCGTTATCTGACCCGTTAGGCGACCTCATCCCTTCCGACGTTCGCGTCACGATTCTTAACCGCGTAATCACTGACAACTTTACACCCATATCTGATGTATACATATGCCTACAACTCACCACTTCAACTATGTTTTCATGCCACCTATAACTGTTGCTCCTACTGGTGTGAATAAGCTTATTGATGGACTCAGTGTTCATTCCGCTCCGGGTTATGACTGCGTTACTTAAAAAGCACTGCAGCTTATTCGCCCATTATACTAACCAAACTTTTCCAGCATTGACCAGTCAACGCTGCTACTGAGTGGAAGATCGGAAAGGTGGTTACAGTCTACAAATCCGGCAGCAAAGCATCCCCTATTAATTATCGTCCCATATCCCTTACCAATACTTGACCCAAAATGTTCAAACATATAATATTCACCAACCTTGTTAACTTCCTTTCATTGAACAACTTTTTATGTCAGCGCAACATTGTTTTCGAAAACTTTACTCTTGCGAAACACAGTTAATATAGTTTACACATGCATTGCACTGTATTCTAGACCTATCATCACTAACTGGCTGTATATTTCTGAATTTTTCAAAGGCTTTCGACGATGTATGTCACAACCTTTTGGCTCACAAACTAAAACATCTTAATATTGACTGTAACTTATTGAAATGGATTGAATGTCTACTTAATCGCTCACAATTAGTTATTGCTTACGGTTATAACACCTGTTTTACAGAGGTGTCTTCCGGAGTTCCACAAGGTTCAGTTCTTGGACCCTAGCTACTGTTCCTGATCTAACATTAATGATCCCCGCTCTCTTATGGATTCTCATATTCACCTATTCGCTGATGTTTGCGTCATTTTTAGAGAAATAACCAACACTAACAACCTTACATTACTTCAGTCAGTGGCGGTCACAGAGAGTGGTTTTAGGGGGAGCGGACAGACTGCTGTATATAAAAAAAGAAAAAATAGAAACAACGATTTTTCATTTTATTTGCACACAAATTTTTTTGCGCTTTGTTATTGAAAAATAAATGGCGAAAGGTATAGACGTTATACCATTACTCAATCTTTGAATGTTAACGTTTACGCGAGCAATATTCATTTCGATACCAGGGGAAACGAGTCGACGTCTGAGATAATTGCCACGACATGTCCACTAAGGTCAAAGCACCTGCCCGGACATTTCACCAGTGGGGTTAGCGGCCTTCATTTATCAGTTCTGGGAAGTGGCTTAATTTGTTCTGCCCTCAGTCCCCAAGGCGGCTGGTCGGCTCTCCTTGTCAAGCCAGAAAGGGATGGTCCCCTCGCTGGCGTCGCTGTGTCCCTGGTGGGATAAAGACATGAATGGGTGGCTCCCCCCCCCCCCCCCCCTCCCCCCCTCCCGCCGACGAGGTTGTTGGCCACCGCAACCGCAGGTAAATGGCACCGCCGTCGCCGCCGCGCCGGCGGCATGGCAAGACAACGGTGGCGGGAACTTGATTACTTTTGTATTTTGTAAATAGTGTACAAAGCTCTCCCCTGTCCTTTCTTGCTGTCGCTCCCCTCTATACTTCTCCTTACTATCCTCTCCCTTTCCCTGTCGTTTCCGCCGGCTGCAGCTCGGGTGCTTAAGATATTAGATAGCAATTGCCGCAGCCGGCAACACTCTTTTGCTTCCTTTTTTTTAAAAAATAAACCACTACCACCAAGGCAGGAACACGATACCTATCAACGTGTAGAACGTGGAATTGTGTGAAATAAGACAGCCGCTAACAAGGTGAACGTACAAAGCAGGGGACTACTTGACGAGACCGCCACTGACTTCAGTGCGAAGAATGGTGAATGCAGCTATATATGAACAAATGCAAAGTCATGCGTGTATCTAGAAAAACTTCCGTCCCACCTCACTACTACATCGATAACATTTCGTTGGAATCAGCCTCATCATATAAGTGCATCGGCGTCCACATTACTTATTATCTTAACTGGTCTCTTCATACCGAGAACATAATTGAAAATGCTAATCGCATGCTTTGCTACTTACGTCGCAACTTCTTTAACGTTCCTTCCAATTTGAAACTACTGCTTTATCAAACACTAATACGATAAAAACTCGAGCATGCAACACGTGTATGGCACCCTGCTCATGACTTCATTAATGATCTTGAGCTGGTGCAAAATAACTCTGTGCGTTTAATCCTTGTTAACTACAACCGCATAGCTATGAAGTCTAATATCTGCCTCCCATAACTGACATCGCGTAGAAAAGTGTTTCGTATCACCCTGTTCCACAAGCTGTACCATCATCCCGCTCTTCGTGATCACCTCATCCCCCGTACAATTTCTGTATCCCGCCGCATTGATCATGATCACAAAGTTGGAAGTATGTCATGCAACAGAAAATGCTGCTCGCAGTCATTCCTGCCGCGAACCTCATGCGACTGGAACCACCTTACCGCAGAAGTTGCCGGCACTGAAAATTACGAGCAGTTCCGCGTAGCACTAGCTAACATTGTATATTCAGGCGCTGTTTAATGTTCATGTAATCAACTGTATTTTTCTCTCAGTTTTCGTATATTTACCATTCCCCCTGTGTAATGCCACTAGCCCGTTGTGCTCTAAGCGGTGCGGGCCGGGCTCTATTATTTTACTTTCCTTTTAGACAAGCCCACCCTAACATCTGTGTAATGCCACTGGCCTTGAGGGGTAAATAAATAAATAAACAAACAGAGTAATATGCAAGCCTCTCACACAACATTCACTAATATTTCTTTCTTTCTGTAATAACAATTTGTAGACAGCCTAAAGGCTCGTATTTCACTGACGTGAAGGTTCATTTTTCAGTCACAGTTCCATACTGTAGAGCGCAGGATAGCGCTTGTGCTGCATAGTTATTCTTCTGTGTGTGTCATTGTAGGCGCTATTGTTTGTTTTCTCAAGTACTATGCACCGTGTATCCCAAACTGAAGTTCTTCTAAATCTTCTTTGATATTAGCAGTTGCAAATTCAAGCCTTCTGCAGGATTTGAAGGAGGCCCAAGGAGACGAGGACTAATTTTATGCATATGCAAATGTAAACAGCTAATCTATCTGTACTATTGTAACTTGCATTCTCTTTTTTGCTTTATGTGCTGTTCTTATATTTCGTGCCATAATGCTGAATGTCGTGATTTTTGTATGTATTATAGTGTAAATTGATACTGTATGTCTGCTGTCAGTGTTTTCTTTTTCTTTACTGTAATGCGCGATTGTAATGTTTATCTCTTATATTGTTTGGTGTACTTTCCATGTTCATTTAAAGTACCAACTTGTTTTTCCTACGTTCAAAACTGTCATCTAATGGTCCCCTGGGCCTTGTCAAGCTGTGTGCACAGCTTTTAGCCCAGGGTGACCAGCCAGATTTTTCTGGTAAATAAAGTGCATTGACTGATTTATTAATTCATTGATATGCAACTTACAAATGATTGGAAATGAGGGGAACATGTGCACAGGGCGGAAAGCGCGTGGTCTGCCAGGAAACACTGAGGTGGCCCCGAGAAGGGCCTTTAGTAAGGACGACATCCGTTTTGTGCCTCTTCACTAAGCAGCGACGACACGGCGTGCGCAGTCCTCGTTTTGCACGAGCTGTCGAAGCAATCCTTGGTAAAAAAAAACACGAGGGAACAAAGTCGTGCTGTGTATGCAGATGCGATCGCCTCGTGGTTCCATTCACGGCGAACAACCATCCGGCAAGCCTGGCTCTTTCGACGGATTCAGGAAACGACTGAAAAGAACAAAAGTAAGGAGCGAAGAAAGGTGCACTGCTTACAGGTTAGAACACAAAAACAAAGCTAGGCGCTGCACTCGGTTAACCCATTCAACGAGGCGTGGCGTGAGCTTTAAATCCGATTTCGACAAGGCGTGAGAAGTCGCTAAAGAAGCAAAGGCACACTGCACTGAATGAATGATATAGATAGACTAAGCGCAAGTCATAACTTCTCTAAAGCCACACTGCACTCGTTTAACCCTGCAACGAGGCCTAGCGCGGGTTCTGATGTCTGGCGCCGATTTCGACAAAGAGAGGGAACACGGCCGCGAGATTGATGCCCGCAATCTTCCAAGAAGCAATGAAGCGGCCCTGAAAAGGGCCGTTTGGAGCAGCTCTTCAACGTCAACCTACAGCGGCGTGGCGGCGAGCAGTAGGCCCAGCGTCCGCGGCGAACAATGACATCGGCTTCCGAGAAGCATATCCAGGGAACGACGCTGCAAAAAAAAAAAAAAAAAAAGTTTCGTTACAAGCACCGCAATTTGGTGAGTCCTCAATGCACGAGAAAACTTGCGACAATGTAGTTCAGTCCTTACCTCAGGGTTGAGAATGCGCACCCCCGACAAGCGCGTCAGCGTAGCTGTCAAACGGCGGTCCTCAAAGCGCGCCTGATGCGGATCCTTGTAGTGCCGCGGCAAAAACTTTAAATACGAGCACGACACTAGCCACGTGCTCCTGGGGAAACGGCGAAAGCCGCAAGCAAAAACTGCACAGAAATTTCAGCTGGCTGTCGCCGCCGAGCGCACCACGCACGAACGCCATAGCTGCACACGCCTCGAAACGAGCGCGCCGAGGATCACGAAACGAATGCGGCTGCGGCATGCCCGCTCACCACGCACGCGCGGCGGGTGCACCTAGCGATTCCCCAGGCGCTCTAGGGAGAGGTCGAGAAAGGCGCGCTGACGCCACGTCCGGTTGAGAACGAGGGCGAAGTCAAAAAACGTCACGGAGAAGCGCATCCCATCGACCAATCAGCGTTTCCAGCCTGCCGTCCCGCAAACGCTTCTTGCCGGAAGGGGCCCGTTCCGCGGACAGTGCGTACGAGTCGCGTACCCCGGCTGTTGTCGGGGTTAAGTTCAATGGCTTTTCGGCGGCGGCGTCGAACTGTGCGAAAGAAAACTTCAGGGACACTTGAGGGGGAAGCTTGCGTGGGAGGCAGCTGAGTGTAATTACGAATGGTCGTGAGGCCGGATGGCGGGTAACGAGGTGTGATTACCCTGCCTCTGGCCAGAGGGCTCAGATGCACCCTGTAGTGTTTGGAGCCACAGCTGATGAAAGTGGTCATTCGGGTAACGAGTTGTGATTACTCTGCCTCTGGCCAGAGGGCTCAGATGCCACACTGTAGTGTTTGGAGCCACAGCTGATGGAAGTGGTGCTTGCGTGCTTTTGTGGTGTTGTCAAAGTGTTTTTATTGTGTGTGGAAAAGCGCAAAAGCGCTGTCGGCTTCTTCAAAGGCATGCGGCCCTCGCGAGCAAACAAGCTCGTGGGTCTGTTGAGTTGCAGAGAAACGCTCTGATTGGTTGTAAGAAGCCCATCTCTCATTGGTCATTAAGTTGGTCCCCAGAATGCTGGGGAAACTTATTTAAGGAGGCGTTTTGGCGCCAAACGGAGGAGACTTGGGCAGGGACTCTTGGTGGAGAGTCGGAATCGCGAGACGGACAGGGTCTAGCTTTGCGCTGGCCACGTTCCGAAGGACGAGGAGCCGCTGCGCGTAGCGCGAGTTCAGTCGGCCAGGCAGGACAGGGTTTCGTAGGGGCGAGCTCTGGCCTGGCGCTCCCGATCGTCCTGAATGCTAGCGACCACCCTGGTCGATGTGTATAAGTGTAAATAGTTGTAAATAAACCCAGCTTGTACATTTCCGCAAAGAAGTTCGTCTACGTCTCATCTCCCTCCTGCAACGTGTCGCGCCCAAACGGACCCCCATCTCCACCACCACAAAAGAGGAAGACCTGAACCCGAGTCTAACTGGCGTCCTGAATGCTAGCGACCACCCTGGTCGATGTGTATATGTGTAAATAGTTGTAAATAAACCCAGCTTGTACATTTCCGCAAAGAAGTTCGTCTACGTCTCATCTCCCTCCTGCAACGTGTCGCGCCCAAATGGACCCCCATCTCCACCACCACAAAAGAGGAAGACCTGAACTCGAGTCTAACTGGCGCAGTCGACAGGATTGGGCAGCGGCTTTCTGCGGAGGGTGAGCGTCTTCAACTGCTCTGTACAGAAGATTTTAAGCTGGACCAACATCTACGAAGAGGCTCCAGGATCTGCACCTTCAAGCGAACGGGGCTACAACGAAAGATCTTGTGAGGGCGACTCTCAACGGAGAACTTGAACATCCAACCCCGAGCGTCCAGGTTCCAAGCAACGACTTGCACCGGGCTGCTGACTTTCTGACGTGTGGTGAACTGACCTGTGGACGACAGAACTTGGAGCGACATCACCGAGTGTGCCAGGCGAAGCGCGGAAAGCACCGAAGCAAAGGTGGGTCTCTTCCCTGTTCGTTTGCCGGTAGGGCATGGTGGTCACCACACGAAGGACAACTCAGAGGGAAGACGGGATGGACAGCCAGAGCTCTGATCGGGCTTCAGTAACAGATGAAACTGAAGGATATTCAGTATTGCAGGAAATTGAATCTGCTCCGAGTCCAGCAATTCATAACGTTCCGCCGATCGAGAAGGAAAGCAGTGATGCAATCCTTCTAAGGCAGCTTGATATAAAAAAATTGGAGCTCGAAATTGAGCTTCTCAGACTGAAACAGAAGGGCCAGAGCAACAGCGCGCTGGGAACTCGAGATGGTAGGAGCAGATATGCTGAAGAGTTAAGGGCGGTCCCTGCTCCCATGCCGGCGTTCGAGGAGCTGGTGCCCGCTTGGTTCAAAAATGCGGACAATATGCTGAGGAGCTGCGCAGTTCCGGACGATCTGCGCGGGAGTGTAATATTGCCATTGTTAAACGAGCAGTGTCGCGCGCTCATAGCAGACAAAGCGGACGACAGGTTGATGTCGTATGAGGAAATCAAAGAGTTCGTGCTAGGGGAACTGAAGTTGACGCCAGAAGAATATCAGCGTAGGTTTTTCTCGGGAAGAAAGGGGAATGAAACCTGGAGTCGATTCGCGACTAGGCTGCAAGTTCTCCTCGACTATTACCTGAGCAGCCGGAAGATAAAATCGCTAGAAGAGCTGCGTACGTTGCTGATTTCTGACCGGCTCAAACAGCTTATGGGTGATGATCTGAGGACCTACGTACTGCAGCATGAAACCGGAGAATGGTTTAAACCTGGAGAGCTAGCGAAACTCGATGAAAAATACGAGGATAGCTTGAGGCGCCCCCGCCAAGTTGAACAAAAAGGCGCGGATACCCCTAAAGGGGATAAGTTGAGACAGCCGGATCTGAGGAACATGAACACTGGTCGTGGGCCTGCCCCCAGGTGTTTTTCTTGCGGCCGTTCAGGCCACTACCAGCGGAATTGCCAACAGACCAAACCGAAAGAGTGGGAAACGCAGGAGGCAGCTAAAAGGTCGCAGACCGCCAAATTAACCGCGAGGGCAGCGTGCGACGCCGTGCCAACATGTGACGTATATGTAGTGAATGCGGCAGGGGGAGGTGCAAAAATGACCTGGGTGGAGCTGGTTGCGGGAGGAACGCCTTTCAAGGCCTGTGTTGACTCAGGTGCAGGGATCACTATCCTCAAAAGAAGCGTTGTCCCACACGTGAACCCCTCAGAGCGAGTCGGCAAGATACGACTCAAAGGCGCGTTCGGGCATGCGGTCATAGCTGATTTAAGGTATGTGCCCTTGAGTCTGTCGAGGTCATCACAGGATGCCAGTGTAAATCCCCCTGTGCTCATCCAGTGTGCTGTAACTGAGGAGCTTGCGGAGGAAGCCTTGTTCACACCCGAGGCTTTTGAGGAACTGAAGCGAGTTCAGAGTAAAACTCAAGAGCTTGCAGTACAGAGGGTGAAAACAGAGATCGAAGCCTTCGTTGATGAACCCACAGAGGAAGTAATAGCTGTCAGAGCGGATGACGAGGAGCAGAGAAAGGCATGTTCTGCGCTTGCCGTAGAGGGGAAGGAAGCGGTAAAGCAACCGCCACCGAATGAAAGTGAAGGGCCCGATAAGACTTTTGCCCAACAGCAACAGGTGGTGGCCGCCATGTTTCGCCGGGGACGGAACGGGTGGGGATCTACCGATGCGGGTTTCTTGTACTGTGCTGTGTGAACTGGTGCTTGAGCATGTGTGCTCTTGGTTGTTTGCGACTTGGTGATGTGTGCGCAGTTATGCTTCGTCCATGTATGCAGGCTATCGTTTGTACAATTTCGGTGCTTGCAGGGATGCTTTGTTTGGCCCATGCTTACGTCATGAGTACGCCTGATTTGTTTTTCTGTGTGTGTTATTTTGCTGTGGGTTTGCCACTTTTATTCACTGTTTACCCTCGAGGCGTCAGCTGATGGCAGTGCATGGAATTTGTTGTGCGTACAGCAAGTGTACCCACAACAATCTTGGTTGGGAGGAGTTGAGTTTGCGGGCCGCCGCGCAGCGGGCCATCCCCATATCCCCCCCGGGCGCCGCCGACTTGGTCCTTATCTTAAGATGTTTTAGGCGGCATAGCTCTTAAGCAGACAGAGGAAACGCTGGTGTCAAAGGGCTGCCGCCCCAAAAGGTAAAAGCAGCAATGGCAGCGAGGGGTGCCGGAAGGGGACCCGTTCCGCGGACAGTGCGTACGAGTCGCGTACCCCGGCTATTGTCGGGGTTAAGTTCAATGGCTTTTCGGCGGCGGCGTCGAACTGTGCGAAAGAAAACTTCAGGGACACTTGAGGGGGAAGCTTGCGTGGGAGGCAGCTGAGTGTAATTACGAATGGTCGTGAGGCCGGATGGCGGGTAACGAGGTGTGATTACTCTGCCTCTGGCCAGAGGGCTCAGATGCACCCTGTAGTGTTTGGAGCCACAGCTGATGAAAGTGGTCATTCGGGTAACGAGTTGTGATTACTCTGCCTCTGGCCAGAGGGCTCAGATGCCACACTGTAGTGTTTGGAGCCACAGCTGATGGAAGTGGTGCTTGCGTGCTTTTGTGGTGTTGTCAAAGTGTTTTTATTGTGTGTGGAAAAGCGCAAAAGCGCTGTCGGCTTCTTCAAAGGCATGCGGCCCTCGCGAGCAAACAAGCTCGTGGGTCTGTTGAGTTGCAGAGAAACGCTCTGATTGGTTGTAAGAAGCCCATCTCTCATTGGTCATTAAGTTGGTCCCCAGAATGCTGGGGAAACTTATTTAAGGAGGCGTTTTGGCGCCAAAAGGAGGAGACTTGGGCAGGGACTCTTGGTGGAGAGTCGGAATCGCGAGACGGACAGGGTCTAGCTTTGCGCTGGCCACGTTCCGAAGGACGAGGAGCCGCTACGTGTAGCGCGAGTTCAGTCGGCCAGGCAGGACAGGGTTTCGTAGGGGCGAGCTCTGGCCTGGCGCTCCCGATCGTCCTGAATGCTAGCGACCACCCTGGTCTATGTGCATATGTGTAAATAGTTGTAAATAAACCCAGCTTGTACATTTCCGCAAAGAAGTTCGTCTACGTCTCATCTCCCTCCTGAAACGTGTCGCGCCCAAACGGACCCCCATCTCCACCACCACAAAAGAGGAAGACCTGAACTCGAGTCTTACTCCCCCCTGGTTACTTCCCTGATTGCAAGATGATTTACTCTTCTATGGTGCGAGGATTGCATCGAAGCAAGCCCCATCTGTATTTGCTCTCCAGCTCCAATATATCTTTTTGTATTTTTTTTTTGCGTTTCAATTGGCGCTGCGGCCGACACCTGGATTGACAACAAAGATGGTGGCCCGAATCCTCTGGATATGTACCCTCAATTTTGCTTCATTGAGGGGCGTTTCTGCGTCCTGGTCGGGTCAATCGCAAAAAACAAAAAGAAATTCACTATCACAAGAAAATTCAGAGGGCACTTAAAGGTACTCAGATGCACCTTCCGAGGAGAGCACATCAACTCGCTCAATCACTGCAATGTGCTGTCATAGCCAAACTTCTACACGTGGCAAAGAACCCACAATCACGGACGGTTGAGCAAACTTTTGGTACAAAAGTAGTCGGGAATACTGGCACGACATTGAGGTTCCAAGCTGGCTCTCTTTGAAAACTGCTGTCAAGAACTAAGCCTCGGGGAGCAGCTCTTACGATGGTTCAACATATCGCGGCCCTGGGAAGGGCTGAACAAGCTGGTGCATGTCTACATCGTGTAGACATTCTGCGCCCACTGACCAACCAGTGTTATACATGTCCGTAGGTGATAAGTGTAAGTGTGTGAAAATTTTCAACTCGTTTAGCGCGAGAGAGAAACCTTTAATACTTGCCAGAGAGAAACCTACATGTTTTGTTTTACAGTGACAGCTGCATAATGTCCCATTGCCGAGACCTCGGCGCCATCATCGTAGCGGCGTCCGCGAATTAATGTGAGGAGTGGAGAGAAAGGGAGAGGCACACCGTGGAAGGGGAAGAAAGTTGAGGGCTGAAGCAGCACCTCCTAGAAATAGTGAGCGTGATCATGCATGGCCGGATTGCAGAAGAGCGCATGCCGCCTCCTAGTCTAAGCACATCACTCGGAGCAAGCAACTGCAGCAGATGCTGTGCTGCAGTGTGGGTCACATGTCACAGCGTGCTTCAGCTGCAGCTTGTGGGTGATGCTCTCTCTGCCCGTGAGCACACAACCACATATCAAGCCCGAAAATACTGCAAACACTTCCGCGCAGAGTCGCACGTTTGCAAAGATTGCAGATCTCCGAGTGCACTCCCATCAGCAAGCTTATTCTACCGCATGTCAAGCCACAGTGCATGCATGCAGTTCCACCACGTGTTTTCATGCACAGGCTTTTAATCCCATAGCCCTTCCCACGAAACACAAAACGTCTTACGAACGTCTCGGAACAGCTTCAAATGACTACAAACGTCTTGCGCTGTGTTCAAACGTCTCATAGATGTCGACAAGGAGAAGTTTCCTCTGCGACGTCTCTTAAACATCTGCAGTCAGACGTTTGCTGTGAAACTTCTGTAGTCAGATGTTTTCTAGACTTATTTCTAACACGTGGAACTTGAGACCACGTGAAGGAGATGCGCCAGTAATCAGCAGAGTTGCCACCGTGGATTAAACATGCTGTAAATCACGGCACATAAATTAGATGGCTCTCCTGCTTGACGTTTCGAAGAGCAGGCGCGCCGGTGCAAAGACCGCTCTTTGTATTCGAACACAGAAAGCGCGTTTTATCCTACCGAGCCCGAATCACGTTCCACATCGAGTGCAGCTAACCCGCCACTCGTAAGGCTGGATTTAGGTAACATATAATGGCCCTGAAAGCCGACGGTAGTTACGCGAGTGAAAAAATTTGCTTCATGTTGCGAACGCCTCTGTTACGCCTCGGCTAGCTGGCGGCAGCATGCGGATTGACAGGCGCAGCGCACGCTGCCTTCGCCGCCTTCCCGCCGACTTCGCCGAGCTCGCTCGCGCGGTTTATCGCGCAGATCACCCGCGCGCTATCTTTTCGTGGCGGCGTATCTTGGAGGCAATCTTTCTTGAGTCACGCTACACTGTAGTCACGCCGCAGCTTGCTGCTTGGTGTCGCTCCGCACGGTGGCGATGCAGGATAGTTTGCCAAAGTGGTTTTAACCGTTTAAAGCAGAAAAAAATCTTAGTGGAAGCTGCAAGTGCTTAGTTTTACATGAAAGTATTAGATTCAATTTGTTTTTTGGTTCTTTAATGATTTGTTTATTTTTTACGTTTAGAAATTTAGTACTTCATTTGGTCATTTGGCGTTGCAGAGGCTAGCGATAGCTACGCGCGCGAAGCGGATGCTGCGCACGTTGTAGTACGTTTCGGTGCGCACTTTTTTCCGCGCTGGTTGGCACTTCACGCCGCTGCAGTTTGCACTTTCCCTTTTTTCTGCGGTATCGTTTACTACCAGTGTTGCACTGAGGTGTGAGCCTCGTTTTCTGCAAAAGTAAGTAACCTTCCATTTCTCTTCTGTGGTGAAAGTGTCGGCTTTGCCACTAACGCGCCTGATTGAACCTTTGGTTTACAAATCACAAAACAGTATCAGCCAGTGTTTTACATACCAAAGTGCAGCGTTGAATGTTTTAAAACAGTGCATTTGCATGTATTTGAGCTTTTGTTAAGTGGATACAGCTAGGCTGCTATCGCATGCGAGTTGCTTTCTTTACCAAGGCGATGACAAGGTGAACGTGACAAAGCTTCAAACCAACCAGCTTTGTTTAAGCGTACGTTGATAAGGCGCGAATTTTTTCCTACACATTGATTAAAGTCTGTGCTCTATTGCATTCTGGCAGGGTTTTATTCTTGCCAAGGACTCTCATCTGGCCACCTGTGTGCTCCAGTTCTCCTTGCTGTGATTGCCGTCAGTGAAACTCGCGTTAAAAAGGCTTTGGTTATCTTAACTGCGTCAAGCTTTTATTTCATTGCGATTGAGAGCCCCGGCACAAAGGTAGTTTACTCAGTGGTGCTGCTCTGTATGTGTGCAGGCTGTGTGACAGTGCAGTGAAGTACTACGGCTCTTTGTAGGCATGGCAGCTTTTATTTTTTGGAAAACAATTGCACCGTGCACAGCTGGCGTTGTCCCTACTTCACTGTGTACATTTCGTTTTGGATACAGGCTGTCCAACAGTGGTTTTCAGAGGACCTCCTTGCCTGCTCAACTTCTCTCAAGTTTTGGTAAGCACGCTTTGCAGCTGACACCTTTTCTTTCACTTCATGATTTCTTGTATAGGTCTAGGCTCTTTGCTAATGTTCATTCCACTAGCCCCATTATTTGTTTGTCCTTTAGAACTCCAACTGTTGGCCGGAGGAGCAAGGACCTGGTCTAGTTTCACGCAAATTAATAGCAGCAGCTTGTACTTGGTTGTTCAGACGACTTGGCCTGGAGATTGTTTCAGTGCTGAGGTGGGAATCTGGACTAATGCTTCTTGTGCAGTGGTGTAAGTAATCTCTTGCAGTGGTGTAAGTAATCTCTTGCCCACTGTTTGAGCTTCATCGTACAGATTAGAAAGGGCTTCTTTGGCAATGCAGTGTTAGGAACATTATACACACGCACTTTTATTTGTCTTATCTTTCAGATGTGCCCGGTGTGGCTGTCAAGTTAAGGTCCAAGATTTAACACATCTCTGGTGTATACTGAAGTGATGCAGGCATTACCAGGACAGCAGCATCTCTGCTATGTTTTCATGCGACGGTGCAGGATGTCAAACATCAACCACTTTTGATTCAGCCACATCTTGCAGGTAAGAGAAAGCCTGTTTGCAAGATGCAGCTTAGGAGGTTCTATGAGTACTGTGCGTCACAGTAAGGCAGTGCACTTGCTATTGACTGCTTGGCTTTCAGTGTCCATGCACGCTGTTTGGATTTTGCTTCTGTTAAAGGCCTCCACAGTGATTGACTTCTTGAGTTTATGATGAGCCGTAGCACTCTGCTGAAATGCCACTTGCAGTGACATCATATGCATCTATGTTTTTAATTAGCTTATTTTGTTGCCTGTGCTGTCACTCCTTGCCATTTCCTGGTCTTATTTGCTTCCGACTCCTCATTGGCCATTCTACATGCACCTGACTGACTGTGCTTTTGGTTACTCTAATATTTTTCACTTCTGCAGGCTGCTGAACAGAGCTGGATTTGACTTCCCCTTGTTACCGTCTAGTTGGCATCCTCCTTGCAAGAAAAGCGATGTTTTGAACACCTAGCGAGCTCTTCAGTGCCATCCACATCACAGCAACTTGCTCATCAACGCATCCGTTGTGAACAAGGCCCGGGGCCGAATGAATTTTTGATTTAACAATTGGTTGCTGCTCGACACTTTCCCGCCATCCAAGTGCTTACCGTTGTAACGTCAGCCAAACCAGTGAAGCTACCTCCTCCGTGGCTTTTAACATTAATTTCCTGATCCTTTTCTTTTTTTGTGTGGGTGTATATGCACTGGATTCAATAAAGAGTAACGCCATGCATTTATGGCTCATTACTACAGCCATACATCCCTTGTAATGTGGGCTCATTGTTCGGGTCATTGCAAATCAGTTTTGAGTTCATTTTTTAGTGGTGTATACCAGAAAAATGAACTATAACATTTTTAGAGCTTTAGAGGGTTTAAAGGCAGCACTAAAATCAGTCTTGAAATGCGTAAAATAATACAGGCACCCATTTCGGAAAAAAAAGGAACGTCTAAAAAAATTCTAGAAAAGTTCTACCTCAGAAGTTTTCTAGCCGTATACAAGCGTAGCGTTAGCAGAGCTAATAGAAGGCTAGTAAACGTCTAAGTCTAAAAAACTGCTTAGGTGAAACTTCTTCTAGATGTCAAGCTTTTTTTTCCGAGACTTTTTTTAGACGTCTATTAGCGCTTTTTGTGTTTCGTGGGTTGCATCTAAGGGTCGCTGCTCCAGCTTCTATTTACATTATGAGAGTTTTTACTGGTTGCCTCTCGGCATATCGTAGAGTGCTGGCAGAGAATTTGTAGGGGGGTGACGCGGACAGGGCGACGGGGTGGGGGCTTTTTAGCAAGTATGATGCCTCTTTCGCATTGCTGCTTATAATTGTAAAATAAATTAATAAAACTCCGCAGCAGGAGCATCATGCACTAGCTCTTCACTCAGAGGGGTGGAAAGCGGGCTGTAATACGAGCTGCATATATCGTCTTCCTCGTCAGCATCTAAACGCAGCACTCATGTGGCCCCAGTAAATTTCTGAGGTGGCAGCTACCAGCCATCGCCACACCTTGGCTCGGTCACCGAGTGCCTCCTCCACTGCAACTGGAACGCCGCGGCCACCATGCACACATGGCATCCAATGTCTCAGCAACGCCAATGACATGCAACGTATTGACCTAAACACCTGAACTCTTGTGCAGCGTAGGGAAGAAAGTGGACAGAAAAACAACCAATGTGTCTGTTTTTCCAGGACGAATTTATAGCGCTCGCAAATGTATTCTTCAAATGCCATGATTTTTGTAGCACAACAAAACAGTGTGCTCCCAAAAATATGGGTTAGAGGCAAAGTAAAGTGAAGTGCATGCTTTGGAAACTCTGCAGTACATATACACTGTCAAGCTAACCCTAAAAAGCTCACTGAAACCATTGCGTGCCGTTGTGCATGCAAAACTCCTTCCCTTCTGCTATTCTCGTCGCAATCTCGGTGGCAGCACTAGGTGGTGCACAACATGTTTGAACTTTGAACCACCATTTGTAACAGAACAAGCATTGGAAAAATAATACGCAGTGCTGCAGAAGATACAGGCACTAACACTCTGTCTGAGCTATGACCAAAGTAACTATTGTGAGACATTCCAGTGGCTAAAAAGACACGGACGAATGTCCGTGTTGTGAAATAAACCTCAGTTGAAGTCCGGCGTACGTCCTGTCTCGTCTACCTTCGTTCGTGTCTTTTTAGCCGCTGGAATGTCTCACATTTGTACTAGCAACCAACTAGCCCAGCTTTCTACGCTTAATGACCAAAGTAATCTGCTGCAGAATCTTCAACATGGAAGACCGCAATGGTGCACATGCATGGCAATCTCAAGCGTATGTTCCCAATTTCTAGAAAGCATGTTGGTGCCTTACTGGGCAGAAATAAATAAAAACCTCATGGCTAAACGTGTAAATGATCACCCAAGACAAGAGAATTTCGAAAAGCAATAGATTTCATTCATTTTGAACATAAAATATTTACACATACGTACAGAGAAGTTTGAGCACACACACACACACACACACACACAACAAAGGTCAGTCAAAGTCAGCGTCTGTCAAGGTAGCTTGCAGCAGAGAGCAATTTATTCTGCTGTGCATGTTTGGCACTTCAATAAGGATCAAACGGGATGCAAGCATACCTCGCGCTAGGTTAGCATGTAACTCAGTGCAGTGTGAGAAAAGACAAAATGAACACATCAACAGTGCCGACGACGTATATAATCAGTATAATCACAACCATCATCAGTCTGGTCAACACACATACACACTCCTTTTTTGCAATGCTTAGAGCATTTCATTTTGTCATACAAAAATGTATTCTCTCCCTTAGTTTTCTTTTTCTTTCTTGAACTCTTGCCTGTGGTCCTTCCCGAAAAATGGAACGCTGAGCTTTCATAAATACATACACTACAAAACAGTCACTTAAACATCCATGCATACATTAAAGAGGAAAAAAATTCAACATTTACAGAAGCTTAAGAATTGCAGCTACAACAATAAAAACATGCTAACTTGTAGTTATTACTAAACCTATATATATATGTATATATTAAAAAAAAAAAGAAAGGTACACTACTGCAGTGATGTTGCAAGACCTAATAAATAGCACATCAAACACGTATACTGCCTAAATGGTTGATTTACAGTGCGAACATGCACACGAGAAAAGCGAAGAAAGTTGCCTTTGCTACTCAATGTGAAAATGTCTTATAAGAAAATGTCAGACAGTGCAGTATTTAGTTGTTTAAAAAACTGAAACATAAACTAGTTAGTATACCCTAGAAAGATTCGGCAGCAGCCTAGACAATTTTGAGCATTGGAAAAATTAAAATGCCAGTACACATCATTGCACGCAATGATATGAGAATGACCACAACTAAGGAACAAAAGCTGTGTTAATTTTAGTATATTAGCATATAAAACGAATGAACTGACAGCAAACACCTAAAAAGAACACACAACAATCAACATCACTACTGCTTCGCTACAGCTTCAGGAATGTGACTATGAAAGCAAACAAGAAGAGAAATAATAATGCGATGTGCAGCAATAAATAATTGCAGATGTGGAAGCACTTCACAAACGATGCTCCCAGAAAAGAACTAAATGAAAGGTAGAGGTAATGTGCTCAGTGCATCAGATCCTCCACAGCTCTTTACAAAACATAATAGACGTAAGCACATGTAGGCTAAAGAAGCACATGTTTAAAACAAAACTCCTTCAGCATCAACAGATGACAATTCAAACAACCAGAGCACGAGGTGCCATGAGTTATACCCCTGTCACACGGGCACTTTCGATGCTCATTGAACTCGATCTGCATCGAGATTTTCGAGCACGCTTGAAACATCCGGTGCTACACGGGCATTTTCAATGCTCCTTGAGAAGTTTCCCTCATGTGTGTTAGGTGGCGCCAAATGTTCCTCCAACAACCATAACAAGGTGATGTCCGGCAACACTGTGCAGTCGGGGGCAGCGGCAGCCAAATCCGTAGCCAGACGTGCGACGCACCTCTGTATCTGCTGTTGTGCGATGGAACCCGAGGGTTCGAAACGCCTCCGTGATTTCTGCGTATACTACGGCGTTTCTCTTCTGGCGCCGCAAATTATCTAGGCGGTCTAGCCAGCAGTCGATGAGAGCGGCTGTCTCGCGCTCGCTCTACAGTTTGCGTGTCGACGAGCAGGAGGACGCCATCTTTGTTGTTTACACTGACAGCGAAGCTTGGAGTGTGGTGTCGAGATTATTTATAAATATGTTTGCAGGCATAGTGCCTGAAACTGTTCTGTCTTGCATTTTAATCAATTACAACAACAACAGTTGTAGTTTTGTTTTGTTAACTAGCGTTTATTTTTATAGCTTCGTGAGAGCGAGAGTGCTTTCGATTGTGCTTGGAACCTCAAGCACTCTTGAGGGGCCGGCATCGAGTCAAGCAGGATCGAGCTCGATTGCGCTTGAAAGTGGCCATGTGACAACCGTCGATCTGCATTGAGTTCGATGAGCATTGACTCAATGAGGATCGAAAGTGCCCGTGTGACAGGGGTATTATATTAATCGAACAACACAAGCTAGTGTTTAGTACACAAGTAATGAACAGTAAAGACTCAAATTATATCTAAAAATGCAAAGACAAATTTAAAAATTGGTTCGGCCCCCCATGATAAATGCATCAAAAATGAAAAAATTGTGGCCTTTACAGCAAACAATGCATGTTAAAGTCAGACAGCACACTGTTGTGCATATTATTTGGCATTAAAAAAAAAGCGGCATTCCAGTTTTGCCAGTTGAAAATGGTGAATAAAAAAAATGCAGCTTTTAGATCACTGGAAAGGTGAGGTAAATTTTTTTTTATAATGAAACAATGTCATGTGTCCTTGCACCAGATTTGCATGACAGCAGCATGCCCTGAGCAGATCAGATTTTTCTTTAACTCTGACTATTTGGAAAAGCTTCATAGCTTTCCTTCATAACTATCTGGCTGTGCCAAGGGGGCATTGCAATTGTTTGCTTGTTTTTTCTTTATATATGTGCACTTTTTTGCTACACATAAACACATCCGCATGCACTTTGCTCGCTGTAACATATTAAATTGCTACTAGCTTTTTCATGCATTGGAAGTAAAAGATACAATTTGTAAGACATACTGCCATTACTGAACAATGCTTGTAAAATGCGTATGCTGGTGTGGATGAACTTTTCATCAAATCACAGGTAGGGAGAGCCAATTGCCGAGCATAAAAAATCAATTGTAATTTTGAAGCTTCAGATAACTTGAGAGCGGAAGAAAATGCTCACACTTATAAAAATGTGGTATGATACACACAAAGTTGCAGGCTGTGCTGTTCCACAGTGTTACCTGTAATTCCAGTGCTTGAAAGTGTTGCCCTTTATAGTTTTTTTTTTATTCGAAAGCAAGCTTAGCATGTTCAAAAGGCAGTACTCTCGAAATGATTCATCACCTGTTAGACCATGTAACGAGCTAAGCTTGCCATAATCATGGCTAAGTATTGGCCTCAAGAACACAGCAACAAAAATAATACAGCGAACATAATTTGATGGCAGCTTTCAGAACTTAAGACGCAAAAACAGAATTGGAAGTCAAGGTCTCGTATGCCTTTTAGACATTCTGGTTCCCATTACATGAATATAAAGCTGCAAAAACTAATCCAGCAGCCCTCTACACACACGCATAAGGTAAACTGTGAATCAGTATGCAAACAGATTTGTAAAAGCATGCATTACCTTGCTATTAACCACTGACAGTGTGTGCAAAAATTCCATTCAATGCAGTCAGATGCAACAAAAAAAATGTGATACATTATGCACATCCAGCAATGCCCTATATGTTTTGGAAAAATGCTACAGACAAGCAAAAGCTGAACAACAGAAATGTGATAGAAATGCACTTCATTACTCAAGACTGCACTTAACTTTTTTGCAGGCACTCACATATTTTACGTTGAAGTATAATGACCAGGCTACTTGTAAGCACAAAGAAAATTTAGAGTGACGTGTATTCATGCAATGCTGTTGCGATTAGAGCACATAATAATGGAGAAATTTACAATTCAGGCACTTAATGTAAATATCGCTCAAGGATATCAAACGCATTCAAGATGTGTTAGAAATGCTAACATATAAATTAAGCAGATCTTGCTGCCTCACTCTAGAAACAACAAAACTGCAACTTGCAAGAAGTGTGAGACATGTCCTCCTTTTCAGTTTATGTTAACATGAAGAAACGTCCACAAATGAATAAGAAGAGCCTGTTGTGCTGCCATATTTTCAGTTTTACCTAACCAAGAAAGTGACTGGGAAACTTTGCAGAGTAAGAAAAATTATGTCATCTGAGTCTTCAGAGCAAGAACATATACCAAGCCTTGCAAATCTGATGAGTATGACAATACTTATCATACATGGAGGAAAGCAAATCCAGGCTGTGAACGCCTATTACTAAGGCTGGCTAGGATGCCACTCAAAACTCACAAATTCATTCATGCATTAATATTGACAGCCTTCTGCGTAGTTTGAAACTCATCATAAATACACAGCTCAATTAAAACAGCACCAAGGCATGCAGGCTGTAATGAAAACAAAATGGTGCAATGATTTGACTTAGCGCATCTTGCATGCAAAAAAAAGTCCTAACAGTGAGCTAAACGCATTCTATTGTTAATAAAGAGGCATATGAACATTTCACTGATTTCTGTGGCCTGTAATGCTTCGATTCGTGACGTGCCAAAGAGAAGAAAAAAAAAAACTTGCGATGATTACAAACTTTTCAGAAAGCTATACAGCATCTTCTACACCTTGAGACTTCTTTGATTTGTGACAAATTCCACTCGTGCCTTCTTGTGCACACATGCTACAGTGCACACACTCACACTGAAGAACAGAAAGTACAGAAGGAAAAAGAAAACTGGGCGATGGCTTTCATAAACCAGCCTCGTTGACACTTCCCGTCACCACACAGACTTTTCGATCGCACCTTAGGCAAGTGTCCACACCTCACAACTTGCCACCCTCCACTGAGTTCAAGCCGGAGCCGGCATCCCAGTTCGTGAGAGCCGTATGCAAATGTGTATACTTCACATGCGCCCACAGAACCACTACAAATGGTTCACTCTTGACAGAGACGAGTGACAGGTGTCCAGAAGAAGTCTCACCACACAGCGTCATCACAGGCACGGTAACAACACACGAGAGTCATTTCGCAGCACAGCCGCCGTCGTTGTCGTCGTCACGCGGGGCTCTTTCTATTATCCTATATTTCTGCTCAGGCACTATTGTGACAGCAGGCAGGCACTGCTGCAGTTGCTGGGGGTCAAAGTGATGATGTAAGGTCGGGAACAAACGTCAGACGCTTCTGCAGCTATTCAGGCACGCCTTGAGAAGCAACAGGGCCGTGAGAACGAGAAGCAGAGGAGCCTCGCACACCACACGGTGGCCAGAGCTGGTGTGTGGTGTCACCGGGTGCTTGGGTGCCGTGCGGGATGGCGGAAGTGAGCCGGTGAAGAAGATGTCGGGTGTGGTCGATGTCGGAGCAGGCTCATACTCGTCGTCACCGCTTCCGCTCCCACTTCCACTGCCCATGTCGTCAAGGTCAGCTGCAATGGACCACCACACAGACAAGTGGACACGGTTAATTAGGCAGAAGGTCAAAGATGCTGCATGTGGCTCTCATTAATTCAAACGCATTTAATTCAAACCTATGGTGTTTCACACAGACGCTTCAGTCACATTAACATCAAGTGTATTTAAAAGTCGGATCCTAATTAAAACAAATTTCCACTCCCCTTCGAGTTCAAATTATTGAGAGCCAATGACTCTGTCAGCCCTGAACTTGTTGTGAATGTTCCACACATGCTTTAAAGGGGCCCAGAAACACAATCTTAGTTGACTGTTTTGCCTGTTGATAGCATACAGTGAGATACAATGGTGCCATTAGCGTCGGTAATACCGCATATATTCCTTTTTATAATATTTTAATGTCCTCCCAAAAACAAATTCATGGCTCTGATGGTGTCCCCACACAGTGACGGGTTTTAGCAGCGGATATGACATCACCTGGCACGTGCTTGATGATTGACAAACAGTAAATATACTGCAAATTGTGTGAATAAATAGAGACACATTTTGTCACCTGTCGGTGTTTTATATTAGATCAACAAAAACAACTTGTTTGTCTTAGATAAAAGCCCTGCAAAGCAAGTAAAATAAAAATACACCACCAGGGGCGCTCTGGCATGGAAACGACGCTGCCAGTCTCAGCAAGAACGAGTTACAGAGAGCAGGCAACCATGGAGTGCAAACTTCCGCGACGTGCTCTGGCAGGTTGTTTTGATTGGTTGCGCCAGGTGCCGTCATCGGGAGAGCGAAATAGGAGTGGGAAGCCCCGCCAAAATCGAGTTGAGGGCAGCGTTTTGTTTGCTTATATTTTGAAATTTCTTCATTGAATAACTCCCGTTCCTGTGCATCGATTCCTGTAATTCTTTTTAAGTCAGCATCTGTGTGACAAAGAATCCACCTGCAGTATAGCCGGTATCCCCCCAAGCAGTGTTTCGCAGCCCCTTTAAAGACCACCTGAAAACTTAGTAACACATACACAACATTTAAATACACCTGCAGATTGCTGGAAATGCAAAAACTGACAGCTCTAAATGCACAGAACTATTACTTATGCTGAACTATTACTTAAGGGTAATAGTTCATGCAGAAGTGGTTGCTCCAAATATGCTTGCAGCTTAAAATAGAAAACTATAACTCCATAGGCCCTCCAGCACAGGCACAGGGAAGATTCTACCTCTTTTCAGCAACATTTTTTAATCGTGGATAAGTTTATAAGGGAGGGAGCAAAGCAGGCAAAAAATCATCCATGGGTAGGAAGACAATGCACATTGGCCCTGTTTCTTCGACGACACAAGAAAGTTGAAGGAATTCCTTGTTGTGCATATACGTCTGAGAGTTCTAGCAAAAGTGTTAATTAACGCTGTCTTTATCCAAGAGATGGCACTAAGCTGTGCTTACATGTTTCATGGAGTCATGACGTCATATTTATTTATGACTGAGTGTAAGTTATCAAAGAGTCACAGTGCTTTGACGGTGTGTAAGAGGGCAGAGAAGTGAACGATGGCTCTGTCTTTTAGTGCGACAGGTCCGTGAATCTTTAATAATTTGAACTTGAGGTGAACTGATAACTCGTTCGAGTTATTCAGAGTTGGAAGGAAGGGAAGCCGAAGTGCAAATTCAAATAAACTGGCAGTTCAACATTAAAAGAGTTTAAATTAACTAGAATTCAGTGCAACTAGGCACCATTGACTGTGCTGGTAATACACTTTACTAAAAGCTGGTATTAGGAAAGCAAATTTATAGATACTGAATTAGCGGGAAGCTGCTAAGAGAGCATGTGAAGCTACACAACAGTCACGCTATGTAGAAACATATTTTAATAATTTGTACACTTCCGTATAAACTGAACGTTGGATGGGGGGACAAACAGATTTTCTCAACTCATTCATGTATGCATGTCTCAAACAGAGTTCACTCTCAATTCGCTCTCGCCCTACCATAAGCTTGCCGTCCCGGTTAGCTCAATTGGTAGAGCGACTGCTCCGGTGAAGTGGTGGTCCCGGGTTCGAACCCTGGATCAGGACGAATTTTCCTTTAACTACGAAGTTTCTGAGAAAGCTGTATAGCTTTCCTTTGTAGCCGTATGGCTGCGCTCGGGTGGACGTCAATGAGTAATTACTCCCTTATTATAGAGTCCACTCAGACCCACAACACAACTCTAGCAGCCACACAAAAACAACATTATGTGCATAGTCATTGCAGACTAGACTCGGCACGTGTAACTTTAAAATAAGGTCAGAACAAATGCTTCTGCATAAACAGAGCGATGCGTGCAGACATGCGGAGGTTACATCCGATGATGCAGGAAGCTGTGACGCAAACTCATGACGAAGCTTTGCCACTGACCGGTGTCCTGCCACTGGACATCATGGCCTCCATATGCCAAGTTCAGCTTGTTGGTGATGATCTTGAGAGTGAGCACAAGCTGATTGATGACCACGTTACTGCTGGTTGAGTACTCATGGCCGCTTGCTCTGTGGCCACCGTGAGGTTGCTGCTGCAGCTGCTGGTGCGATCCTCGGGCTTTGCCTCCTGTCACTGTGTGGTTCCCTTCAGACCTGCACAGTTGGTAAGAGCACATGTTGCATGAAGTAAATGAGGCTCTTTTACAATGGTTAATTATCACATCACAGATGAGCCACAATGATGCCAAATACGAATTGAAGCTGTTTCAAGCATCACTTTTGATTACTGTTGAAAGTGACCAACCTCTCAAGCTTAGAAACTGCTGCATTAATGGTAGCTGCAAACATGTGTTGATCATGAAATAACATTAATCAGCGTCTCAGCGGCTACCCTTAATTGTCCACTTTAAGGCATGAGCACTAAAGTTATAACCAGTCGCACATGCTGATGTCAATGCTGTAAATCAGCACAAAGTTCCACAGACCAAATTGGTAATACATTTCATATTGTTAAGCTGCTTTGAGCCTGGACAACCTAGATCTAGCATTTAATATGGAAGAAATCCACTCTGATGGGAAATTTGCAGTAATCAGAATCCTCATAGAATGAGTAGGTCTCCTTTATCAGTCAAGTAGCTTGGCCTTCAAGTTAATTACGACCCATCTCTGTGGATAAAGCCAGTTTACAGTTGATGGCTACTAATGAGCTGGGGGCAACAGTTGGGGGCAAAGGTCGGCATGTGTCTGACCAATGTTGGCTAGCAATTGGCTGAAACTGTTGGCCCAAATTCTTTCAGCATTTGACTAACAGTGCTTTACGTAATACAGGTCAGAGAGAGAGGTCGAATCAAGACTGCTTTATGGTAAGCACCCCACACATACCTTGAAACTGCTTTAAAGTGCCACCCTTCAGGGAGTAAAATGTTTGAATTCCCAGGTGTGATTGCAGATACTTAAACAGCGTAATTACTGTGGAATCGATAAAGCAAAACGAAGCTAAATCAAGCAACGAATGAATTGTACATTTTACGGTCTTGTATAAGCTTCACGGTTTGTTTCTTAGCTGTGTAGCAGAGCACCTAAGGCACCCCTTAAGCTCAATCTGTGTAAGGTAACGACAACCCTTGCCATCACCTTTCGGGACCTTTTGATCTCTGGAAATTCAAGTAGGCTCCACTGTACGGCAGAGAAGCATACACCGCTGTCTGGCTACTTCTGGCAAAGACAGTATATATGTTAAAGGTGCACTGAAGAGGATTCTGAACTTGTCTTTTTGCCGCAGGAACTCGATCTACACGTTCCTAGCATTCTTACCCACGAAACACAAAACGTCTTACGAACGTCTCGGAACAGCTTCAAATGACTACAAACGTCTTGCGCTGTGTTCAAACGTCTCATAGATGTCGACAAGGAGAAGTTTCCTCTGCGACGTCTCTTAAACATCTGCAGTCAGACGTTTGCTGTGAAACTTCTGTGAAACTTCTGTAGTCAGATGTTTTCTAGACTTAATTGTTTCTAACACGTGGAACTTGAGACCACGTCAAGGAGATGCGCCAGCAATCAGCAGAGTTGCCACCGTGGATTAAACATGCTGTAAATCACGGCACATAAATTAGATGGCTCTCCTGCTTGACGTTTCGAAGAGCAGGCGCGCCGGTGCAAAGACCGCTCTTTGTATTCGAACACAGAAAGCGCGTTTTATCCTACGGAGCCCGAATCACGTTCCACATCGAGTGCAGCTAACCCGCTACTCGTAAGGCTGGATTTAGGTAACATATAATGGCCCTGAAAGCCGATGGTAGTTACGCGAGTGAAAAAAATTTGTTTCATGTTGCGAACGCCTCTGTTACGCCTCGGCTAGCTGGCGGCAGCATAAGGATTGACAGGCGCAGCGCAGCGCACGCTGCCTTCGCCGAGCTCGCTCGCGCGGTTTATCGCGCAGATCACCCGCGCGCTATCTTTTCGTGGCGGCGTATCTTGGAGGCAATCTTTCTTGAGTCACACTACACTGTAGTCACGCCGCAGCTTGCTGCTTGGTGTCGCTCCGCACGGTGGCGATGCAGGATAGTTTGCCAAAGTGGTTTTAACCGTTTAAAGCAGAAAAAAATCTTAGTGGAAGCTGCAAGTGCTTAGTTTTACATGAAAGTATTAGATTCAATTTGCTTTTTGGTCCTTTAATGATTTGTTTATTTTTTACGTTTAGAAATTTAGTACTTCATTTGGTCATTTGGCGTTGCAGAGGCTAGCGATAGCTACGCGCGAGAAGCGGGTGCTGCGCACGTTGCAAGGTGGATGTAGAATGGTGGCGAAGGCTGGGCCCAAAAACGGTTTAGCGCGACTGCAGCACAGCCACTTTGGGCGGCCGAAACACTTATATAATGAAAATCAGAAGCACAGATAAAAATGCTACAAAACAACAAAAAGAAATGAATATTTTATTGCCACGTTTATAAAATAGTAAAAATATTTCTGCAAAACATTACGCTGAATATTGTAATTTTTTGCAACGCTCTTGTTGCGCCCTCGGTTGATGAGTGTGCGGTGCATTTGCAGCGCGACTTTGCAGGCCTTGTTACGGTACCCGGCCGCAGCTTACGAAGCGATTTCTTATCTCCAGCTGCCTGCTATGGCGCGCCTTGGAAAGCGTGCAAATTAAGCTCGCCGGTCTCAAAATGGCCCCTTCAAGAAGTTTTTGTCGTCCTTTCTCGTCGCTTCTCTGTCGCCGTTTGGCAAGATCTGCACCCCGCTGCACCGCTGCAGCGTTTCCTTCGGTGTACGGCCAGTGCAAAACCTTTTCCCGAGGTTTCGCGCTCATCGCTTCAAGCGCTTAGCTCTGCATTTCAAGATGAGCATGCGGCATGTGAAGAAACCTTGCTCCGTGGCACATTGTGACAGCGTGGGTTGTACCGTGGGTGTCTTACCAAGACTACACCGCTTCCCTCTGAACTTTCGCAGGTGAGCTCTTGCCGTTGTCGTCTGCTTTAGATATAGATATGCTTTTGTCGGGCTTTCCGCGCCTATCGTAGCTGTAACCGTTTCATACGCACTTGGCTTCATGTTATCGGGATATTTTAGTAAATGGCGAGGCACGCACTTGCAGTCATAAGATTTGCAAAATATACAAATCATTTGTCTTATTTATAGCTAGTTTCGTGCAGCCAACTGTCACCATCGTGAAATTGATACCTGGCTCTCATGAGCAACCACGTGCCCTCTACTTGCCGCATGGTCAATTTAAAACCAACTGCGCTGCCTAACAGCTCTGAGCATGACATTAATGGGTTTTTCAGCACCGTGAAGCCAATTTGAGGATCCCCTCGCAACTGACAGTATCGAAACTCAACCATGTGTATGTGCGCCGCATTGACTGTGCCTTAACTGAATTCGGCCAGCAGTAGTTATTGCCGTTCTACGTATACATGACCGTCAATGTAGTTTTAAACTCATTTCGCTGCATCGCTCTCGTCACTGTGAGCATAGGAAAGCAGCTAGACGCGTAGTATCAGGCGAGCGTAACCGCACTCTGAGGCTTGGAGGCTTGGCGCGAGCATTTTCTGGCATAGTTATAACGTACTGCATTTAAGTGAAAGGAACCTTGGCGTCTTGACGTTTGGAGTAAATGGTATTCATTTGGGTGCAGTTGTATAACGTGGAAGCTGCATCATGTCCAGGTGCAAAACGTGGGTGCAGTTCTGCCGCAACCTCAGCCTGGAGAAGACGCCGTGCCAGCTGCGAGACCTGAGGGTTTCTTCCAAGCACTTCGACCTGTTTCGATCTGCGGCCAGGATGGCTGCGTCTCGATGCTGTGCCTACTCGAGGAAGGAGTGGCTGTATAGAATGTCCTTGCACTTCTCTTTAAACTGCACTTCATGTATATTTTAGTTTGATTAGAATTGCTTCAAAATTTCTTCGCTTGGGGACAAGAAGGAGGTCTCGAGGTTGTGCGCAGGCCCTATGTATGGTGTAATGCTCTAGCGTTGAGCAGATTTGTTTATGCTAAATCTTGTTTTTAATATTGTCGTGCAGGTGTATACGTAGCTGCTATATTCTTTCAGTTGAAGAAATGAAATGTGAAGAGTAATTCCTGTGTGCTGCATGGTCAATGTGTTGATGCGCCTACTAATGTCATGTCATGTTTGCCTCAATGGAAGCTGTCGTAGCATTGTTTTCTATACTTTTCAATTTCCTACCTGGCAACGTTCGTGGAACTTCAGGGCTTTTTCCTATCCGCACTGTGACCATTGAGATAAAGAGCCAGCTTAAAAAAATTACTGCTTGAGCTGCCTGTGAAGCGCATTTTTTGTTGGTGTGCTTTATCACTGTATTTCTTTGGTTGCTGTAATAAACCATGAATATGAAAACCATACTTGCCGTACACTGTATTGCAAACTGTGCACTTGAGCCTGTGCTTTGTGCATCATACCTTGATATACTCAACAGTACTAGCACCAGTATTTTCACCAAGGTTTCCACTACGAATCATGCATGCTTAGCCAGCGTCTGAAAGTGTTGCAGCCTTTCTATGCTGCCTTCTTTGCCAGTCACTTTCATTAGGTTCCCAATTGCACATTAACAAGGCCATAACTAGCAGGAACTCGAGCACATTTGACTGGCAAAGGTTGGTGCGCACTGAAAGGCAACCTTGAAGTGATACCGGCTCGAAAATGAGGGTTCTATAAAAAGGCCACTTTATAATTCGCGCCAAAAGATACGTATGAGTGACGTCATTCAACGTCACTCATACGTAGGTTGCCCCCCAAAATAGTGGCGCTGGGGTGCTCCCATGAGCCGCCATTGTTTGGACCAATGGGCGTCTATGGAGCCTTCGCTACCATGGTATATCTACCTTGCACGTTGTAGTACGTTTCGGTGCGCACTTTTTTCCGCGCTGGTTGGCACTTCACGCCGCTGCAGTTCGCATTTTCCCTTTTTTCTGCGGTATCGTTTACTACCAGTGTTGCACTGAGGTGTGAGCCTCGTTTTCTGCAAAAGTAAGTAACCTTCCATTTCTCTTCTGTGGTGAAAGTGTCGGCTTTGCCACTAACGCGCCTGATTGAACCTTTGGTTTACAAATCACAAAACAGTATCAGCCAGTGTTTTACATACCAAAGTGCAGCGTTGAATGTTTTAAAACAGGGCATTTGCATGTATTTGAGCTCTTGTTAAGTGGATACAGCTAGGCTGCTATCGCATTCGAGTTGCTTTCTTTACCAAGGCGATGACAAGGTGAACGTGACAAAGCTTCAAACCAACCAGCTTTGTTTAAGCGTACGTTGATAAGGCGCGAATTTTTTCCTACACATTGATTAAAGTCTGTGCTCTATTGCATTCTGGCAGGGTTTTATTCTTGCCAAGGACTCCCATCTGGCCACCTGTGTGCTCCAATTCTCCTTGCTGTGATTGCCGTCGGTGAAACTCGCGTTAAAAAGGCTTTGGTTATCTTAACTGCGTCAAGCTTTTATTTCATTGCGATTGAGAGCCCCGGCACAAAGGTAGTTTACTCAGTGGTGCTGCTCTGCATGTGTGCAGGCTGTGTGACAGTGCAGTGAAGTACTACGGCTCTTTGCAGGCATGGCAGCTTTTATTTTTTGGAAAACCGTTGCACTGTGCACAGCTGGCGTTGTCCCTGCTTCAGTGTGTGCATTTCGTTTTGGGTACAGGCTGTTCAACAGTGGTTTTCAGAGGACCTCCTTGCCTGCTCAACTCAAGTTTTGATAAGCACGCTTTGCAGCTGACACCTTTTCTTTCACTTCATGATTTCTTGTATAGGTCTAGGCTCTTTGCTAATGTTCATTCCACAAGCCCCATTATTTGTTTGTCCTTTAGAACTCCAACTGTTGGCCGGAGGAGCAAGGACCTGGTCTAGTTTCACGCAAATTAATAGCAGCACCTTGTACTTGGTTGTTCAGATGACTTGGCCTGGAGATTGTTTCAGTTCTGAGGTGGGAATCTGGACTAATGCTTCTTGCAGTGGTGTAAGTAATCTCTTGCAGTGGTGTAAGTAATCTCTTGCCCACTGTTTGAGCTTCATCGTACAGATTAGAAAGGGCTTCTTTGGCAATGCAGTGTTAGGAACCTTATACACACGCACTTTTATTTGTCTTATCTTTCAGATGTGCCCTGTGTGGCTGTCAAGTTAAGGTCCAATATTTAACACATCTATGGTGTATACTGAAGTGATGCAGGCATTACCAGGACAGCAGCATCTCTGCTATGTTTTCATGCGACGGTGCAGGATGTAAAACATCAACCACTTTTGATTCAGCCACATCTTGCAGGTAAGAGAAAGCCTGTTTGCAAGATGCAGCTTAGGAGGTTCTATGAGTACAGTGTGCATCACAGTAAGGCAGTGCACTTGCTATTGACTGCTTGGCTTTCAGTGTCCATGCACGCTGTTTGGATTTTGCTTCTGTTAAAGGCCTCCACAGTGATTGACTTCTGGAGTTTATGGTGAGCCGTAGCACTCTGCTGAAATGCCATTTGCAGTGACACCATATGCATCTATGTTTTTAATTAGCTTATTTTATTGTCTGTGCTGTCACTCCTTGCCATTTCCTGGTCTTATTTGCTTCCGACTCCTCATTGGCCATTCTACATGCACCTGACTGACTGTGCTTTTGGTTACTCTAATATTTTTCCCTTCTGCAGGCTGCTGAACAGAGCTGGATTTGACTTCCCCTTGTTACCGTCTAGTTGGCATCCTCCTTGCAAGAAAAGTGATTTTTGGAACACCTAGCGAGCTCTTCAGTGCCATCCACATCACAGCAACTTGCTCATCAACGCATCCGTTGTGAACAAGGCCCGGGGCCGAATGAATTTTTGATTTAACAATTGGTTGCTGCTCGACACTTTCCCGCCATCCAAGTGCTTACCGTTGTAAAGTCAGCCAAACCAGTGAAGCTACCTCCTCCGTGGCTTCTAACATTAATTTCCTGATCCTTTTCTTTTTTGTGTGTGGGTGTATATGCACTGGATTCAATAAAGAGTAACACAGTGACTGAAAAGTGTGCTAGCACATGCATTTATGGCTCATTACTACAGCCATACATCCCTTGTAATGTGGGCTCATTGTTCGGGTCATTGCAAATCAGTTTTGAGTTCATTTTTTAGTGGTGTATACCAGAAAAATGAACTATAACATTTTTAAAGCTTTAGAGGGTTTAAAGGCAGCACTAAAATGAGTCTTGAAATGCGTAAAATAATACAGGCACCCATTTCGGAAAAAAAAAAAGAAACGTCTAAAAAAATTCTAGAAAAGTTCTACCTCAGAAGTTTTCTAGCCGTATACAAGCGTAGCATTAGCAGAGCTAATAGAAGGCTAGTAAACGTCTAAGTCTAAAAAACTGCTTAGGTGAAACTTCTTCTAGATGTCAAGCTTTTTTTTTCGAGACATTTTTTAGACGTCTATTAGCGCTTTTTGTGTTTCGTGGGTAGAAACTGCAACTTATTGCCCTGTATGGCCGATTTCCCTAATTAAATCGAATTAACGTCCGGCTCCCGCCCTTTTTTTTTAAATTCTCCCTCGTACGATGGGCGGAGTCGACCAACGCGTGAAGTTCCTTTCAGCCAGCTCCGTGAAGGCTTTGCTTTCGCTTTATTTTGTTTTTTAGGTTTCCATGAATAAATAGTTTCATTCGCAGATAATATAGCCGCAAAATAAGCCCACAGAAATAAAAATACTCGCGGACTATTTGCTACTACGGACTACTACGTATTACTCCGCCGATGGCAGAGCGGCAAGCCGCCATGGGACTGGGTGAAAGGCACTCCACGCGTTGGTCGACTCCGCCCACCGTACGAGGGAGAATTAAAAAAAAAAGGGCGGGAGCCGGACGTTAATTCGATTTAATTTGGGAAATCGGCCATGCAGGGCAATAAGTCGCAGTTTCTAAGAATGCTAGGAACGTGTAGATCGAGTTCCCGCGGCAAAAATACAAGTTCAGATTCCTCTTCAGTGCACCTTTAATGAGAAGAAAGGAGTGCCATCTCCACTTAGCCAATTGGAAGTTTGGCAAGACGGACTGAAGCCAAGCACTCCAGAAGGAAAGGGGAAAGCGTGGGAAATAGGGGGGAATGTCTGGGAAATAGGAAGAGGTAACAGCAGCATCACATGTGTATAGAATGTGTTCTGCATCTTCCCTAACTGTTTCCTAAACAATCGGCACAGTGAGCTGTGAGCGAAATTATGCAATTTCAGCACTTCTAGCGGTGGTAAAGCAAGCACTGTCATTTCTTCACTGCAGGTAATGGCCAGAAGTTTATGCTCCCATTTAAAAGAAGGCAACTTGAAATGGGCTAAAACAAAATTAGTAACAATTACAAATCAATTGGAACAAATCGGATGCTCATTTGGTTCCTAATGTGTTTTTGCCCATGCTAAGAGGCCATTTTAACTAGGACGGCTTCCCAACGATGCTGCAGTTCAATGAGTGCAGTTTTACTGGCCACAGACACAGGTCCAAAATTACTGAAGACATCTTCAGTCACAGAGTGAATGCTGCTGGCTCTAGCGTAAGGGTCAGGTATGTGGGGATACGAATGAGTAGGGAGGACATGCTTCATGAATGTTTACAGGTTATGCAGTTGTCTTCTGGCTTGTGTAACAATTGCAACACCCTTTGTAAGTGCTTTAAGTAACAGTTCGTACTGCTGCAGCTTATAGGTTGGTGGATGGCCATTAGATTTTTATTTTTCTTCTAGGAGGGTGCATGGTTAACCGGAAGTTACAAATCTTTACTGCCCCCTACCTGCGGGCCATTGCTCATTGCTGGCCCGTTGCCAATCAATGCCAGCCTTGGTAGCCTTTTTTTGTACAGTTCCAAGTTGGTGCAAATCCCCAAGGTTACACCAACCCTGCTCATGTTAAACAAATATGTGCAGCCATGTTGGCTGAGCTTTTCATATCGTATGGTACGGTATGGCATGGTATGGCATGGTATGGCACTGTATGGCATGGTATGGTACATATGGTATGGTATGGTATGGTATGGTATGGTATGGTACGGTATGGCATGGTATGGTACATATGGTATGGTATGGTATGGTATGGCATGGTACGGTATAGTATTGTATGTTATGGTATGGTTATGTGGGGTTTAATGCCTGGAAGCTGCATATAGGCAATAAGGGATGCTATAGTGGAGGATTCCAAATTAAATTTCAGGACTGGATCGGCACATGTGGTATGGTATGGTATGGTATGGTATGGTATGGTATGGTATGGCATGGTACGGTATGGTATTGTATGGTATGGTATGGTTATGTGGGGTTTAATGCCTCGAATCTGCATGTAGGCAATGAGGGATGCTGTAGTGGAGGATTTCAAATTAAATTTCAGCACTGGATCGGCCCAAGGAAGAAAGGAGCCCACAGTAGCTGCAACTATTAGTGTCTTCTACTGCGCCCTGTGGATGGCCTTAACTACCACAGAATTTTTCAAAGCAGCCACGCCAGTTCTTACTTTGCCCGGCTGAGTCCGTCCCAGCAGTCTTCCTCAGTGGGAGGAGGCTGAGCAGAGGGCTGGCGGCACAGGCGGTCAGGCAGCTGGGACCACAGCGAACGCGTGGCACGGATCTGCTTCTTGATGCCCTGCACCAGCCGGTCCATGCTGGTGCCAGCCGCTGTGGTCGGTCGCATGGCAGGCTGTTGGCCGCCACCAGCACCACCAAACTTGAGCGTCTCAAAGTGAAGCTCCTGGCCACTCCCACGTCGTGCCAGCCGAAGCTTCCCGCACTTGTCGTACAGCTGTGCCGCATGAGGCAGAAAACGAAGCACACGTCTTTTGTCATTTCATATATCCATAAGGGATGCAGGATTAGATTCACAGTCTTCATAAAAAGCAGGCAGGCCATTGCACACAGACATAACCACAGAACCCACCAGAGTGTACACGGGGGCTGCTGTGAGTACAGCAAAAAAGATCCAAGATAGAACCAGGTTCACAAATTTTAAAGAAAAGGCAGACAGACACAGCCCTGTTTGATGCGGCCATTATGCTTTTCAAATTCAAGAATGCAAGCAAACCAGCTAGCTCACCTTGCTGTTCTTTTGCAAGTCTAGGTTATGCCCAAACTCGAGTTGTTTTAGAAGCGCTCAGGCTCACATGAACTATGGCTAATATGAACTCACTCCGGCTTGCGCTCACCCATGAGTTTAAATCCAAATCAGTCCAGGTGAATGACCTCATTAATCAGCCAACCCCGAACTACACCAGCTGACACTAGGAAGTTGTGAAACTGGAAAACAATATGGCCCATTTAAGCCTGCAGAGTTTTGGAGTGTCAGCACCGGCCCAACTCATCAATCATCATGCATAGTCCTGATGATTGAGGCCAACTCATCATGCATATGCCTGCGTATATTTTGAATAACTCTGTACGGATATCAATCCAGCTGGTTAGAAAGAGCTGCTGATCCAGTGACACATGCCAGCTTCATTAAACATTTAGCATCATGCCATGCGGCATGTATCTTTCACTTCCCTCCAATGTGTCACGCGCTGGAATGTGCACATATACTTTGGATCAGTGCCATGAAGGCTTATCGGGATAGAGATTCCTGTGTATGAAGCCAATGCAAGGGGGAGAGAAGAACAAAGGTGATGCAGATAAGGGACGTTTGCCACTTGCTCACCGTTTGCAAAATGGTTGCCCTGTTCTCCTGGAAGTCCATGATGGCTTCTGATATCTTCACTCCTATTGGGTTCACCACTGACTCAATATTGAAGGAGCTCTCAAGGCGATTTGCCAAGTTCATCAGGGCATCTGCAGAAATGAAAAAAAGAAATGCTCTAACAGTGAGATACAGTTAAGGTACCAATGCTAAATGCACCCATATTCTGCCATGTGACTCAACTGTGCTTATACTTATTTTCTTATTTAGCGCTTGGCACTACAGTGGAACCTGGTTGATTCAAGCAGCTGATTTATTGAAACTGATTTTTGTTCGTTCAGATCAATAACCCCGTTAATGTACTTGTAGTATACACTAGTACCACCGGATTTATGCACACGAAGAATGAAAGAATACGTGCCATGAGACATCTATTTAGGTATCAGACATGAAATAAAGTAGAACCTCATTAACCCTTTCACTCCCAGGTTTCTTTACTCACATCTGCACACACCCGGCCGGGTTTTTTTTTTTTGCATGTTAGTTTTCTGGAAATTTTTTGCTAGTAACGCACTAAAATGCTCTGCAGGACATGTAGACATGTTTATTCAGGATAATCTTATAGATATTAGTCATAATGAATCAAATCTTCCATTTCCAATCTGGCCTGCCGGATTTCCTCTTCTTAAGCGGATTTTTCGGTGGCAGGGGGACTTCACTGCCGTCATCACTCGACAAGGCACTTAGGTGGGCTTCTTCCTCGTTCTCATTATCATTGGACTCCGGATTCATAAGCAATTGTGAATTTTTTCGTCCGTCAAAGCGCGGACGAGTGTGGCACATAGCCTCTTGGATGCTGTGCGCAGACCAAAACGAAGTGACTCGGATGTAGAAACATGCGCGCCATCTGTTGTTTAAAATTTACCCTACAAGATCTATCAATTTACGGAGTCTTTCCATAGATGGCGCTACATGTTTGCATAGTTTTTTTTTACACAAGTATTATCGGGAGCGGCAGGGGGTGAGTTAAAAAACCAAAACGAGTTAACTCGGGAGAGGCAGGGGGTGTGCATATGTGGTAGCCCGAGTTATCTCGGGAGTGGCAGATTAAGGGTTAATTAACTCTTTCCTTACCGCACCTATTCAAATCGTTCAACATGAACGATGATGCGAAACGTCCCATCCTGAGCAATCCGAGCTGCTTCTGGACAGATAAAGCCAGTCAGTGTGTTGCAAAAGGACTGTAGTTAAGTTTCTGAATTTTTTTTTTTTCGTCAGCCGCATGAGGAAGTATTTTTAGGCTTTGCACAGAACCCTCAACAAGTAGCGATCGTGCAAGCACGGCGTCCTCTTCTGGATCTGACCCTGCTCAGCAGCGACAGGTTCTCACGATTTCGCAGCATCGGCACCTGACACCATGGGTGCAAGCAAAAGTTTTGGGCGAAAAGATGACATCCATCCATTTTATTTTAGTTCGGATACAGGTGATTGCTCCTCCCAGACCGAACTATCGAATGGTGCCCGTTTGTACCTTTTGTTTCCACAGCTGCTGAAGAGATTCACTGCTTTACAGCCTCTCTGAATGTACCGGGCATGTTCTGAACGATTCCGTGCCATCACCTGTGTAGCGGACAGAATTACGAGCAAAACAGCCTGGGGCCCACCTTAGCACTGCACTGCAACGATGCACGCAAACTTCCTTTTTTTTGTTTTTTTTTGCTGACTGGAGTGTTTGGCATGAAAAGTTCTCTCACTTGAATACTCATTTTTGGCATTGTAGCACACAAAACATATATTCCTTTTTCATTCTCCTAGTTTTCGACTAAATCTGTTTAATTTTTCAAAAAATTTTTGTGCGAGTCTTTTAACTTTGCCACTGAAAGATTTTTCTTTCGTAAGCAACATATATTTTTTTCATTGTATAAATAAAGAGAATTATACTGGCTACACTATGATGCGGGGTGGTGCGTGAAGAACATGAACAGTCTGATCGAGCATCACAGTGCATAATGCAGGCTCGCGCGCTTTTTATAAATGTAGCAGCGCTGTGTAACCAGTCAAACTTTGGCGTTCCAGAGTCTGCAGCGAGCTCGGACATTCGTGCACAGCCCCCGGGTATTCAAATTTGGTGCAAGCTGCCGGCTGGAATTATCCCGTAAAATTTATTGTGCAAAATACGGGACCTTATAAACTCTTTGAATTATCTGCGACTTCGAATTAGCGAGGTTTTACTACAGTTAAAAGGAGAAAGCATACTGCACACATTGAGCGATGCCATGTATAAAATAAAATTCAAGGAAAATTGTTGCATGTTCAGAGGAATACTGACCAATGAACAAGCCCCATTCGGTGTCGAGCTCCATGTGGTGCACCAGGCATCCGCGCATGACACTGTGACAATACGAGGAGCAGGGCTTCAGGTTGGGGAGGCCGTGGCAATGCGGGCAGTAGCTCATCTTCATAAGTGCATGGCTGCAGTTGGCCGTGGGACCAACCTGGAATACATTACAACGCAGGTTGGTGAGACTTCAACACGACAAATATTGTGCAGCAGTCACCAGAAAGTGACGCTATTTTTTCTTCAAAAACTGCACAAACGGCCACTTAATTATGCAAGGCACTGGCATTGTTTGATTGGGAAGAACAACAGTACATCAAGCTTACATCCCCACACAGGATGCCATAGCCCCTGGAAGAATGCATTGAAAAGTGTTTAGAAATGTTTTGAGCACGGATTGCTATTTCGACTTGCGGAGGGAGGTGCTTGTAGACTCTGAATCTCCTCCCTGTGTGGTTCAGTTGACACAAAGAAACACATTTACCGCAGCGGCTGATACAAAGGTACATAGAGGACAATTAGAAGTTGGCCGCTATCAACAGGGTACCACGTTCTGGTAAACTATACCCAAGCAACCACAGATATCCGTCGGACGTACGAGCTAGATCCGAACGTCCTTTGCCGAGATCGAACGTCCATCGGACGTACGAACACAATCCGATTTCGGATATCCGTATTCGTACATCCGCCGGACGTACGGACAGTGTCCACTTTTGTATATCCGCATGAGAGACGAGGTGTACGTCCGAAGGATGTAAGGCCGAGTAATTTCCCAGGCCATGAGTATGGACGTTTTTCATTTCACAGAAAATTCGCGTCTTTCGTGTATGTATACTGTTTTATTTGCATCAGTTGGAGAGTTTGACGCGAAGATGTTTGTAAATTGGTGCGATTGCACTCCTACCTGCAGTGCAAGAGCCGCCAACGAGCTAAATTTATCTAAGAGGAGAAGGAGGTGTTGCAGAATTTTGCAAGAACTCAATGACTAGTTTTATATTTGTAAAACTTCTCCAAATTAGTGGAGTTGTGAGACAGCTAAACTTGCCATTGAAACCATTCGTAAGAATCAAAATCCCGTGCATTCTGCTATAACCATCATCATAGATGTCAGTTCGCGGTCAGTCCAATCCAATCCATCAGTACGGCTCCGTAGCGCTGTTGTTTATTTGTCGCGTAGTGTTGTCGCACAGAGCTTTATAGCTTTGTTATTATAATGTGTGGCTTTGTTCTGTCTGTGGACGAAAGTAGTATGTAACTTAAGCAATTCGAAAGATACGAGGAGTGCCTGAAGGTCTTCTGGAACACCGGAACCCCGTACTGCGTCGACCTTGGTTTAAAGAAGGCGTAGTGCACATGTGATTGCCTACGAAGGTATGTATCCAGTACACTTCTTGGAACTTGCTTCTAGGACAATGCAGCATGCTCATATAACATTCGTTCACAGGACAGTGGGAGCAGTAAGCGCGAGGAGATGGCTTCCACAAGTGTGAGCTGTTTTCACACTTTCGGGAGCCTACATCACACAGCTGCGGGAGCCTTCAACTTGCGCGGCTAATTCCCACTCCTCTTCAAAGTTGCGGGACGGAGTATTATCGTATCTTGTTAATTTTTAAGGCACCGCTAGTTTCACTGTGCCTGTATAAAGAGTGACAACGCGCGAAAGGCAGACCATAGGAAGCGCGTGTAGTTCGCAGTGGCTCGCAACGGAAGCTTTGCGGCTTTCTGTGCGCAGTCGCGTACACTGCTGCGCAGGTTAGTGCCCTAAGGCCCAAGAGAATAAATAAAGAGCAGATACATTGTCAAATGTGGTGTGGAAAAGTGAGAGCTGTTATTGCCTTATACTTATTGAGGTGTTTGTTAAAGTGCATTGTCTGTTATACTTGCAGCACTTCTATTGGTTCCAATGTTTTTAACTTGGGCTGCTGCATTGTGCCATTTGTTTCACATGACTGATGTTTGCCGCGTTCTATTTTATTTCAGAAATCCTGTGGGTGGGAAGATTACGGATGCGTGTCCCAAGCTTGCCACATTTGAAGAGTCACATTTAAGAAATTTTCCGAATATAACCCATTGCTCTGCTGATGTATCATCAACCACAATAAATATGCGTGCTATGCATCAAATTGTTTTTGGTTTTATTGCATCGCGCTGAGTGAATAAAGCACGCATGCACCATATATGCGAATATTCGAGAAAGATCCGCCAATGGACGTACTCAACTGGACGTCCGTCGTCGGGCGAACCGTACACCTTTGGCCACCTTTCGGACGGCCGACGGACGTCTACCGGCTGTTTGCGGATGTTCAGCGGACGTACAGAACATCTGAAACAGACCTCTGTCGGCCGTCCGAAGGATATCGGTGGTTGCTTGGGTAGGGACCACTCTCACCGAAAACTGAACTTTTTTAAGGAAAAAAAGATAGACAACGAAACAAGGGTGTCACCATCATCGGCCAATTTCACAGCTAAAAAGCCTGCGTTGACGCCGAATTTGGAGGGCGGATCCCAGAGGCTTAGCTGCACCACCAATCCCATTAAAACAGTAGCAACCAGCCCTTCTCGGTAGGAACATCACATGTTTGAATTGATTGGGGGGAGGATTTTTAAATAAAATTTTCTCGCCAATAAAATGAGTATTTTGCTGCCGGTCAAATGTCAACACAGTCAGAAAGAGTCAGAGAATCAATTTTTACCGAGAGCATTAACAGGTTGGGGTTGCCCTGAGTGTCCCTTTAAGAGAACTGGGCCATGAAACGTGGAGAGATTGCACCCATTCAGGCAAGAAATTTTACTCCTCAAAACCCTATGAGATCCCTGTTTTTATTGCGAAAGCAATACTACTCCCAAGAACGGCCTTTCGCGTAGCGGCGGCCACTTGGCACGTTTGACCTGAAGAATGACCCATGACGTCATACCATGCCTAGTGACGTCATCACGTGACGTCATACCAGGAGCGAAAGATGGGCTACCAACTCGGCTCGTCGGGTAACGGCGGCCGCTTGGCGCGCCGCGCTCCTCCCGCTAGAGGCGCTAGTGACGTTATGGCGTGGCGTCATACCAGGAGCGAGAGGCGGGCTAACAACTCGGCTCGTCGGCCCAACTCCATCGGCGCTTTTCGGCGCGCGTCCTGCGCGCTTGGGGGCCCACGCGTCGGCCAGAACAGGTCTGCGCATGCGCGACGCGTCGGCCGCCGCCCAGCGCGTCCACGACGCTCGCATCCGACAGTGCCAGATATCGGCGCCTGCGCACGGGCGCTAGCGCGCGCGTCGGAAGCGGGGTCCGGTTTTCAACAATGGGAGGACCGCGGGACTCTCGGGGAGTCTTTTCTTCACGGCTGAAAGCTCTTTCAGGTTCCCTCAAATTTTCTCGGAATCCTTGCAGCTCCCCAACCATCTTTTGTTCACTGCTTGACATTTTTCAGTTGACTCGCGAGGGGGGAAGCGAGCCAGCACCAGGAGCATGGAGATGCATGCCACTTTTCGACGCTCGTCGCGGCGCGTGCTGGTCGCGCAGGCGCTCCGCGCGCACACCGAAAAGCGTCGATGGAGTTGGGTCTCGCTTGGCACGGCGCGCCGCGCTGTTACCACTAGAGGCGCTGCATATGCAGTATAAAACATCTGCTTTCGCAACCTACCAGGCTTAACCAAAGCTAAACCCCCGCCATTTTTTTCTCTTGAAGAAAGGCCAAGAAATGCTTCGTGAAAATAAGCCCCCCTGGTCTTTTACTTCGTTTCGCCATTTTCAGCAACCATGTGACCACACCAGGGCTTCAGTTCTCCCACTCTTGCATGAAGAGATGGCTCAACTCGCCATCATTGACAAAAGGAGACCAGCACTAGCGTGTGGAACCCTATGCTGCTGATCCAGAGCTCCTAACTCGTGCAATGAAATGACGTAAGCATCGCTTTCTGAAGCACAAAAGAAACACAAGCACACACACGCATGCACCTCTCAGATGACCACAAACTTAGCTCGGTTTCCTTTGTCGTCTCTCCGTTGGAGCTCACATATATCTAGAAGTGTAAGGAACCAGAATTCCACACGCAAGGGCCGGGCTCCTTTTCTGAACAGATAGCGAGCGTCCAGTCATTCCTCCACGGGCTCCTTTTCTGAACAGATAGCGAGCGTCCAGTCATTCCTCCACGCTTGAGTAGGCGCGAACAGAACAGACCACGTTGCGTGGGGGGCGCTTTTAGGGCACCAATAAAAATTCACCGGAGAGAGATCGGGGCTTTCTCCGCTTGAATGACTTTGCGCAACCTCAAACGAAAGGAAGGCGGAGGGGAGGGGGGGTTCGTACAGCAAGAAGGGAGTCCTCCTCACACAATCGGGGGCTCGACCTTCGCATCGACAAGCTGCGGCCGAAAAGCGCGCGCGACGGTGAGGAGCGGGCAGCTCTCTGTTCTTCATGGCGTGACGACAGCGAGCCCGTGTACGATGCGCCGTAAATAGCTACCGATTTCGGCGCATCCGTGAGAACGAACACGCATGCTAGCTGCGCGCGGGAAAGAAAAGCCGGAGAATTGAATAGACCCCGTAGGTACAGCGCCCTATGTGGGTCTTAGCGTGGAGCATCTACAACTCACAATGGCACACGCTTCCCGCGTTACGCAGACGCAGCATTGCTGGCCGCCGGATAGCGTGCGACGAAATTCGCCTCCGTCCGGACCCTTTCGAAATTCTGAATCAACTAGCCACGGGCACGGCACACGCAGGTACAAAGGGCTGAAATTAGAGCATACGTTGGTAAAGAATTGCCTGTAGTCGGATACAACGCAAGAACGAAGCGTCCCCTTCCAGCCAATCGCTTCGCAGGGAGCGGAGTGAAGTGCAGGGAAGGGACTACCCTCGCGGCCATGGAGGGAAGGGGTGCTATCCCTTTTCATCTGCCACTCCCTGCATTGTCACGCTAGCAGGCCAATGATAATCGGTCGACGCCAACGGCAACAGAGGGGATCTTTTGACGGGGAAAAGCCGATTCGTTCTTGAGTTGTATCCTACTATAGCACGGTATGCTCTGCTAATCCGCTGCCTCGAGGGAGGGGGTGCGCGCGCATGCTCACGTGCCGCAACGCATGCGCAGTAGCCGATGCATGTCGCTGAAGCACATCGCGGAACGCGCTGTTCCGAGTATACCACGCTCCGCGAATTAAATGACGAAAGTCCTGATGACTTCATACAAACGGAACTTGCCGCAGCTCCGTGCAGGATAGTGGAAGTGCATGCATACTCAGGCCAAAGGCTTTTCGCTTGAGCCCCATAATGGAGAAATCACAGCACGACCAAAGACCAATTAAGGGGTCTTGAATTGCTAGAGGAAGATTTCTCCTCGCGGTAGAGAAGCTGGCTGCTTGACATGTACCGTCTTTGTCAAAAGTAACCAGGCTACATGGTTTGCTTCAAGCTTGTATAGTGGAACCCTTGTGGCTTTCCTAAAGATCGAAAGGTGTTGGAAGGTAAGAAGGCCCCCAGTCCTTCCCTTTTAACGACCATTTCCGCTTCAGGGAAGCTGTAAGGGCCCCACTGTACGAGCTAGAAACAAACCATGCAGCCTGGTTACTTTTGACAAAGACTGTACTTTGAATGCTCCGTGTACCGGAGCATTTAACGGACATTCATTCCACTACAGGTGAACGCTGTGGCCCGAGGACTTATGGCGGGGGGTGCACGTACCTCCATGACGCTCTGGATGACGTCTCTGCCGACGGCCAGCGCCTGGACGAAGGTGCGCGTGGCGACGAAGGAGCGCTTCACCTCGAGCGTCAGCTTCTGGGGCACGTCGCCGAAGGGCCGCAGCTCGTCGCGGTACTCGCTGACGCACTGCAGGTAGCGCTCGCTGAGCGCGTACTGCGTGTTCATCACCTGGAACATCTTGCGGTACAGCTCGAGGAAGAAGCCGTCCAGCGCGTCCACCAAGTCAACACCTCCCGTGCGGTAGTACTTCTCGAGCTGCTCGAACATGTCGTGAAAGATGTAGGAGTTGGTGTCGTACTGCATGCCGTACGTGCGCAGGAACATGCCGTGGAAGTCCTTCTTCGAGGTCTTCAGCAGCTCCTTGAAGAACTCTGCGAGAAATCGACGGGCCGCACCGTTATTGCGCCGCGGCTCTTTTCTCTCGCTGCCACGACCCACTCAGACCACAACCCGCACAAATTTTCAAATCGTGCATGGTATGCATTACATTTGGAACAGTCTTCACTTCACTCAACTGAGGCGCAGCAGCCCGGACAAAGAAGTGTCCCCCTGATGAGCAAGAGCGCAACCGGACACTGCACCCCTTAACCAACGGTTATTCCAGTTTAATGACCATATTTTGACAAGTGGTCCCTGAAGTTTGGTGAGATTCACTAAAAAAATTTGATCAACATTCGGCCCATAGGGGGGACAACGTTCTTACATCCTCAGCCAGCTGGTCAATAGTCGTCCTGCTTTGGTATCAGACATCTTTGCCACTAGACAGAAAGTATTGTTTATAAAGAGATACGTAAGCATGACGACGCAAGATGTACAAAGGCGTTGAGCGCAAGCCGCCCCATTTTTTTTTTTTTCATACAACGCTGGCTACGTTGCCCCCGAGTCTTGACCTCCCAGGACTACCCTCGCGGCATGCATCTCAATAAGTGCGGATAATTTCAGCCCAGGCTACTTTCCAAAGTACACATCACTTTTATGCACACAGTACACAGACTGCTTTTGTACACGGACTATTTATTTATCGCGTCTCCTCCCAAGGGACCCAGAAGGAGCATACGAGGGGCGTAGCTGCAGGCCTTCGCGACGAGTGATCCGTCTGCCGTAGTGACGTGCGACGCGTGCTGCCAGCTTTTTTAATACCGGCCGGCACAACGGCGCATACGTCACTCGCCCCTCTCACACAGCTGCTGCCCTTCCTGGCAGGACCTTCTTTTCTCTATAGCTGGGCCGGGACGAAATGCCAGCGAGACAGGCCGCTCCAAGAGGGCCGCCCTTCTTCTTTGTTTACCCATCGGGCGGCGGAACATGGCCGTCCACCAACGCTGCAGCAGGCGCGAAGCAAAACAAAGCCGAGGCGCGAAGAATGAGCGCCTCCGCCGAACAACTCGGCCCCAGATGGTGCGAGGGGCGCCCTGTACTACAACAACGCTGCAAGCCTATTACGCGTACGCGGCTGCACGCACGCACGCACCAACACACACATACCACGCTGGAGTTGCTGCCCGGTACATACGCGCTCTCCTCTGGAGAGACGCAGTGTCACAAACACATGCAACTGCGGCCGCAAGCACACACGCACACACACAACGGCATCCAAGCGTCGCGAAATAGCACGCGTGATTGCCAGCACGACGTGTGCTTGCGGGCGCTCGCAGAGACGTACAAACTCACTACAAGCGCGGGAACAGCCGAGCAAACGATGCCATCGTCTAACCGATATGTCTATTTGGTATCTCGCGTAATGGTCCCTTTGTGTTCGCTCCTCCAACCCCCATCTATGCGGCCCCTTTCCTTCTGCGCTTCCTCCCAAGTGCCCGCGGGCCAAATGATGATGATAATGATGTCCCGCAGGGGAAGCGGTCGATGATCGCGCGTTTCCACTTGGCACTGCAGCCGAGGCGGTGGTGCCAGCTTTGGGTTCGCACGGCTTGGCTGCTGCTTGCACTGAGAACAGCCTTCGAAGGTGTAATAGGGATGGATGGCGCAAGTCAGTGCCAACAGCGAAAAAGAAAAGCACAGGACGTGTCGACACCGGACCGTGGAGTCTCATTTTTACACCGCCATCACCTCCTTAACGCTTCTGGCAAAGAATGGCCACTCTTAATCACCGCTTTAAAAGCAAATTCAAATTCACTATTGCCGCCGCAAACTTTTCAAAAACTCTCAAAGGGAATCGAGTCGGGAATCCCTGAACTCTAGTTCATTAAATCTGTTAGTGGCGTGGGGACGGCGTGAACACAAAGTCTGAGGCGTGTCGCACCGCGCCGAGTATGCTATACTTCACGTATGCTGCACGACAGACACAACTGATATCTCTCCTCCTGCATAGCGAAGGGCAACTCAAGTCGAGCAAGGCAACACACTAGAGGAAAGCCCTGAATGTGCACCGCGCTAGTATCCAGCATCTGGGCGAGAGCAGCTTTCGAAATATGCGGATAAATCACGCCCCACGGGAACCCCTAAAAAGGTAGAAGGACGCACGCGAGAAACACGATATCGGGTCATGCTGAAGTATACCTATACACACGCACGCAATGTGCGGTCTTGCCCAAAGAAGGCTCGAGTCCAATTCCCGGAAACCGCGCTCGCGCAACCTGCTCAGCGTCACGTCGCCGGGGCATGCGTCGGCCTCCCTCCTCCTCCTCCTCTTCCTCCCCCCCCCCCCCCCCCCCCACACACACACACGTGGCACGCGGGGCGATGAAAGAGCACGGCGGCGCGAAGAACAGAGGGCAGCGTCGTGACTCGTCACGAGGCCGGGCCCCGCGCGGTGCCGACAGACTGACGTCGCGGGCCCCCGGAACTCTTCGGCACCTCCCCTCCTGTTGTCGGCGCTTCCAAGGGTTTCACCGGAACCGACTCGGCATTCGTCGTATCGATTTGGGCACGTGCTCTATATCTTTTTATGCAGCCATGCGCATGATATGCCTGCAAGTTGCCCTCCATCCGTGCTTACCTGGATGGTAACAAAGCTAACTCAGATAGCAGCCCAGACAGAAGCTCTCCTGCGTAACGGTAAACAGCCGCCACGTGTCTAATCGGACGTATGCATAGCCACACTGCATATATGGCTGCGTAGGAAAGAGGCGGTTGTTAATGTTTTCAAAGTGGGCTTCTGCGAGAACTCCCACAACATGGAGAATAGCAGAGTGGAACACTCTAAACAGAAAGGAGTATAAAGGGAGTAAAGTTGTCCTCTGGCGCATGCCTTATGTAAAAGAGTGCTCTAGAGGACAGGTTTTTACTCCCATATAGGCGTACTCGTTTAGGTTTATGGGGTTTAACTTCCCAAAGCGACTCAGGCCATTATGAGGGACGCCGTAGTGAAGGGCTCCGGAAATTTCGACCACCTGGGGCTCTCTAAAGGCCCATCTCCATGGACACATCCGAGGCGCACCAGCGCAGCGCCTACGCGTACCAGCGTACGCCGGAGCCGGTCTGCGCGACGCGCAGACGCGAGCTGACGCTTGTCGCGGTGCGGCGCTGGGCGCGTAAGCGCTGCGCTGGTGCGCCTCGGATGTGTCCATGGAGATGGGCCTTAACGTGCACTGACATCGCGTAGTACACGGGCCTCTAGAACTTCGCCTCCACCTAAATTCGAACGCAGCGGCCGGGATCGAACCCGCGTCTTTCGAGTCAGCACTCGCTGAGCCACCCGTATTCGTGTTTAGAGTGTAACTGTGGCGCGAAGTGCTCCGGCTTTCTTTCGGTTGTGTGCATGTACGTAACATAGCACAGCATAAGACACTGCAACGGAGAACACGAGAACACAACGCAGCACAACGCAAGTATGCATTCGTAGATCAGTCGTTAACAGGGACACGAACGCAAATTTTGATTCTTTGCGCAGTTTGCACACATGCAGCACTTTTCAACCCCGTGGAGCTGCGTCTAGTGGACAACTTTTCTGGTGCGTTTGCTTCTTTCTTCCACGGAGTTACTTAAGCCACCTTTTCCGAGCACGGAGCTCAGTATACACACAAACAGCAAACGCGCGACGTGCCTCACTGCAGCGGCTGTTCTATTTGATCCTTATCAAAATCGGAGGATATTGCGGGCGAAGACACTACGTAAGTAGCCGACAGAGATCGACGAGCGACGATACGTTTCCAGCCTCTAATCCCCCTCCCCCCTCCCCCTCCTCCCCCCATGCAGCGCAGCGCGCCGATCGCGACGATGATTGACCAACGACGCGAATCTTTTATCTCGATTTGTTCGCGCACGCCGCTCGTACATACCTCGACATACTCCCGCGCTTCCAGCTGCTGCGAGGGGGCGTCATTTGTCTTTCCGCCGACGCCATAAATCCTGCTCCACGCATTCCGGCTTTTTTTCTCGCAGAGTCACAACAAAGCTTCCTTTTACCCTCTTTCTTTCTTTCTTTCTTTCTTTCTTTCTCCTGATTTACGTCCTTCGCGCCCTGTGCACGCGTCACAGCAGCAGCAGCAACGCACCACTGAGCAGCCGGCGTCCCTTTGCTGTCAATCCCTCCCGGAGGGCGCCCGCCTTCACGCCGCCGGCAACAATAACAACATCCCGCGAGGCGTGCAAACAAACACGTGTCTCTCCGCTAGACCGGCCTTCATCTTCCCGACGACGCGCTTCTCCCAGCGAGCGCCACGGGGCTTCGAAGCGTTCACCTCGGGACGGAGACGGGGAGGCTCAGCACCCGTTCTCCGCGGACACGACGAGCTCGGACGGATCAAAAACAATGGACCCGCCGGCGCGGCACACGACGCTATATAGGTCTGCTGCGCGAACGCAGGAACCGTAATACACTCGCGGGGCTAATCCGCCATCCGTTCTGCTGGGAGAGCACACAAACAACGCGAAGGGAACCCTTTTTTTTCCAATTCGGGCCCGGCGCAGAAAAGCCCGTGCACAAGCGCCTCAGTGAGCCGGGGCCTTAGAGCGGCGGCGCTCTCCGCTTGTTTGGACAGCTCGACAGGCGGCGGCGTTCGGACGGCGGAGGGGGCGCTTCGACGTGCCGAAGTTTGCGAGGAGCCGACTGCGGGCTCGCAGGATGCGGGGACGACGGGCGGGCGGCGATCGAGCGAACGAGAAGCGCAAGACCGAGGAAAAGAGCTCGAGCATCAGAGGCGGGGGGGATGCGGCCGGGTCGAAAGGGGGCGGCTGATGTAAGCCCGAGGAACGGAAGGCCTAAACGCACTATACACTCCGCGATCTCCACAAAGCGCCGTGTGTGGCATCGCTGCATGAACAGAGAGAGGAGTGCTCTCCTTCGAGAGGCGCTTCCGGGATGCCCCCCAAGTGCAGTTGAGAACGGGGGACGGAAAGGAGGGGGGGTATCATTACAAACAGAAGCGCAATGGATGTCCACTGGGCGTTCCCACAAGCGGCTGGTATACGCCTTCCTATAGCTCCCTCCCTCAGTACGCGCACGAGTGGTCTTCAGTCGACTGTACGCGTGCCTATAGACGAACGTGCTCTAGGAATCAGTTTTTTTTTATGACCTTTTAAATCAAACGATTCGGCCACGAAGCTCGCTCCATAACTTGGTCGCTGAAATAACAACACGCGCTGCTTGGCGGCCCAAGAAGGACCAGCAAAGAACACGCGCTTCTTCTACGAATACTGTTTTGAACATGCACTTCTGAAATCGGTTGCACCAAAGCCTCAGCCTGCTGTGCGGAGCCGTTTCTTCATCTGGCGACCGCAACCGAGCACCGAAACTTCACAAGTGTCGTATTACAAATGCCCGCATTCCGCTTCGCTGAGTGCGTGCACCACTCAGCGTGTTTTGAGTACGGTGTTTTCCCGGTTTAGAATGGGTTATGCGCAGTGCATCGCTTGGCCTCACTTGAAGCACGCGACCGCGGAACGCAAAGCGACGGCGGGTGCTTATGAGCGTTAGAGAAAAACAGAAGAACAGTTTGATAGTAAAGACTGCAGTAGACTCTGACAAGGTCTGGCTTGCAGTAAATGAAGCGTATTCAGTATCCTCAGATCACCGCCACTCATCATCAACGCCGAAAGTCACAGGTGCACATTAAACTTCTACACTAATGGGTGCTCGAGCGCGAGCACAATCCCTTTCGGGTCGCGACCACTGCGGCGACCACTTCTCGAACGCGTGCATCAGAGAAAAAACACGCCACAGAATGTCCCGTGGTAGACGCCTTGGCAACAGGAGGCCCGAAGGAACGCGGGCTCCTAATATAACGGCGCGGCCGGACACGTGCTCTCAAAGAAAAGGGCAGAGCCTGTTTGAAGACGAAAATAAGAGGGCGCGCGCAGAAGGGGGCCATCGGACGCTGCCCGCGCGCCAGCAGCGGGATTCGCCGTAAGTGCTCTCGTATGGCTCTCGTACACAGGGCGGCAGCGGTGTTTACGCATTCCCTCGCCCCAAGAAGCGCAAATATTATTGCGGGCGCGCGAGTCCGGAGAACAGGGCCGAGAAGAGAGGGGGGGCTTCAGCACCACCGAGGTCCGATGTTCGATGAAACGAATTACGATAAGCTGCGTCAGCACCACCCTCGCGTCCAATCTATTCCCGTCTCGCACCCTTTCTTCCTAAATACCCTCGCTACGGACAGCTCATTTCACGCATATGGGTGATTACGAGTACAAGCCCTAACTCCTTTCGGAGAGAAGCCATTCTTCATCGCGCGGGCTCGTTAACCCTTCCGACCCTTGGAGTGGCCGCCCCTTTTGAAGGGTTTCTGCAGAGAAATTACATCTGCGGAGGACCCTCGTAGCAAGAAGCAGTCGGAACAACCGTGTGCGAGGATGTTGGAAAGCGATTTTGGCTCCGGTTCAGTGTATATACATAAAGGAAGAGAATCTAGCACTCAGGAAGGAAAAGAGATGGGGAGAGGCACCGAGCAAGAGTGTTTGTTCACAGAGAGGAGGCCTTCAGTACACACACTGCTTCCGTTTTGGCGCGCCATTTTCAGCGTGTGTCGCTAACCGTTCTCTGCAGCGTCCGCGCTGAGCCGCTAGATGTCGTGCGCGGCGTCGTGGCGCGCAGCAGACTGCCATTTCGCACACTGGTAAAATAGTACTGCTAAACGCGCTAAGTTGCATCACAAGCTCGGTGCAGAGAGCGGGTATTACGCAAGTGCAAAGCTCGCCGCGAGCGAGTGGTATCTCCACCCGCTAAGTCTGATGACGTGCGACAAAGGCGTTGAGGCAGGGAGCCACTGTGGCAATGTCCCGTTGGCTGGCTGGAGAGAGGACCTTCCAGACGACTGATCACGGCACTGTGTGGATTTTATGCGTCGATACGTAACCAGTGAAGTAAGCCTTTGTGGAATCCCCTTTACAAAAACAGTTTTAGACAGTCTATAGAGTGTCTATAGACTTCTGTCTATAAAGCCTATAGACTAATCCTAGACAACAGCCTATAGGCGATAGAAATGCCATAGACAGTCTATAGACAATCTATAGATTTATTGCCATACACTCTTAGTAGACTTTTGTCTATAGACAGTCTACAGAGTCTATCGACAGTCTATAGACTATAAATAGACAAAAAGCAATATCTATAGGAAGTCAATAGAGTCAATAAGAAGTCTTAGACTGTATACAGACCCTTTTTATAAGGGCCCTACGCTGCACAAAGGTTTATTAAATCAACAACCCTATACCGAAGGCACGTGGCCGGTAAAGGCTCGGACGCGGGAAGAAAGGGTCTGTTTCTTCTCCTACCGCAAAAGAAATGCTAAGAAAGATAGGCCCTCATTCAGGGTGAATGACGGTTTCAGTGAGCACTGCGCATGGTCGCAGCGCGGAATAGCGACGGCTCGCGCGCTGTCGCGTTCGCGAGTAATTAAATCCTTTGTTCTACTTCCACGCGGCCTCAGCACGCCGCATTAGCCAATCTCGCGACCGCATTCGAAGCGCATTCGTGCAAGAATGCCCCGGAAGCGAGGAAGATCGGAGCCGCCGCTATGCACCATTAACCCTCCTGGAAAACAATGTGCCACCGCGAAAGGATAGCTATTGTGGCCCGCATAAAACATGGGCTTCCTCGCAGGCTTCCTGTGCACCCACGTACCTCACCACCATCTGCCCCTTCTTGTTATTTATTCTACAGCCCCTGTATACTCTCAGCATCTCCCTCTACTCGCGCCTTGATCACCGCCGTTTCTCTCGGGGGAGCAGTAATAAAAGAACGGCCGGTATATACGGCACTCGAACAGCCATTACAATGGCAACTGCGCCAAGTTAGCGCGCGGTAGAGCGCCGAGTACCTGCGAATACCTGCACGACAAACGAGCCCGATGCACGAGATGGACAGCAGAACGCGGGGGAAGCCCGCGCGCCGTGCTCCGTTAATTACCGGCGAAGCCAGGGCTGCAATATTGAACGAGTCACACAGGGAGGCGCGGAGCTATACGAGAAAAGAACACGGACAGGACAGGTGTACGTGTGTGTGTGTGTACGCGCTTATGCAGGTGTGTGTGTAATACGCGACGACCACCACGATCACCACAGCACGTGCACGGTGCACCACATTAACGGGCACCACGACCAGCGGGGAACCACAAACGAGCGGACCTAAGAACAGGAGCAACGCGCTGGGACGGTCGAAGAAGAAACGGCAAGAACGTGCCGCCTTTCACAGCGAGGAGAGAGGAACGCAGCGGGCGCAATGCATGCGGCAGAAACGATGGCATCGAGCAAACCCGCATTCCTCGACCACCCTGCCGCTCCCCTCCCGATGCGGGCACTTCTCCACTCGGCTTTACGTTCGCTGCTCATCGTTTCGGAGCAGATGCAAGAGCGATCCGAGCACTACTCCATGGAGCGAAGGAAGAGGAAAAAGGGAGCCCCGGCGGTCGCACGAAACGAGCAGGGGAAGAAGACGCACGCTAGGTTGTAATGAGCCCCGGGCCGGATAGGTGTACCGCGTTTTCAGCTACATAAGCAGCACGACTACGGTCGAGCCGAAGATCTGAAATGTGAACTTCTGCTGTAAGAAAACAGTGATCGCGGTAGCAGTTGAACAACTCAGGCCGCGGGTACGCACCGGAGGATACAAACTGGGGAATCCATGTAGCCGTCGCAGTGAATTGTCTTCTTTTAAGTTGACTTTTGTTTTTCAGTACGGTCGAAGCTGACTTTGCTCTCAACGACCAGCTCTGGCTGCAGAAACACAGCGAGTTTCGCTGCATTTAGAAGGGAACTTCGGCAAAGGTTTTCAACGAATTTTCAGGCGGTTGGTGAGCTCTGTGCCAGAAGGTGATACGCTTAAAAACCAGCATGCATCCTGCTAAGGCTAAAAGGAGGCGATAAGTCCACATCTGTGAATTCCAACTGCTATTCGATATAATCCCAATACGGACACAGACACCGGCGCATGCAGAGGAAGTTTCGCTTTCCGCAGCGCGCGCCTCTGCCACAAACAACTAACACGCGTCATAACCTGACTTCACTGCTGACGTGGCGCGGCGGAAGCCTGCGGATAGATTCGTTCAGGGAGCGGAAGCCAAAGCCGCATGCGTGTGGCTGTACAGTTTACGGCGCCGGTATAACAGGCTCACGCGCAAACACACTGCGCACTGCTACAGGCAGGCACGCACGCCTGCCGGAAATATCGGAACATTCGCGCAGCGGCGAGCACGCAAGCCTACGCAGTGCACGCCCACTGCCGATCTTCTCTTCCTGGCGTTTCCGAACGGGGTGGGCGGCCACGGAAGCAGGCACGAAGATGGCGAAACAGAGCTGGTCCAACTAGCGAAGGTATACGAAAGAAAGAAAGAAAGAAAGAAAGAAAGAAAGAAAGAAAGAAAGAAAGAAAGAAAGAAAGAAAGAAAGAAAGAAAGAAAGAAAGAAAGAAAGAAGATGGAAAAGAAAGGAAAAGGCCCACAATCCGGAAGGCTAAGGCGGTGCACGCGAACAGACCAATTGACAGAACGAGAGACAGGTTATTCGGAAACAAGAGGGGAAACAACAGAAGAAAAAAGAGAGAGACAAAGTGGGGGCGGGGTTACGTTTGGCTCGAACAGGGGGCGCCTTCTCCCTCCTCTGTTCTCTAGCCAGGAGGAGCAGACGCGGCCGAATCGGGCAGATGAGGAGCGGCAACCTTGTAATCCGTCCTGGCGAACTTCCGTGCAGCACGCCTGAAGGCGCACGTAGCACGCATAGCACGTAGCCCCGGCGAGGACGAAGCGGACTCTCGGGAGCCCCGTCGCCTGCCTCTCGTGTGCCCCTTTTCTTTCTCTCCACCCTTTCCGGTCGTTCGCGCCTGTCTCGTCTCAGTGAAGCGCGACGGGGTGTCGCTGTGGCAGCCTTCAAGCCTCAAGTGCTTGCGTGCCTGCGGGACTTGGAAGAGGCAGGTCCTAGGAGCGCGGTGCCCCTCCTCACACGGCCATCCAGAGTGCGCCAAGCAGCCACATAACGCGAGAAACAGGGAGCGCTACACAGCCTTCGGATAAGCCCACACACTGCGGGCAACTGTCGACACAGCGGCTCGAGCCTCGGTCCTGCATCATTTAGGGAACGCAGCGGGGAGGCTGCTCCCTTTTGCCCCGCCGCCATCGCTGCAAACAGTTGTTTTCCCGCGCAAAGAAGCGACTGGGAACCGGTAGCAAAGGGAAGGATCAGCCGAGAAGAGGGGGGGGGGGGGGGGGGGGGATAAAAAGGCGACCTCGCGCGCATGTACGTCAGGCGTCCAGCTGCGGAGCCGCTACGAGCGCATACTATATGGGCTCTGGTCCTAAGCGTACAAGCGAGCACACAATTTGGAACGCGCCCGCATCATCGGTGCCCCTATTTCCCTTACTCCCCTTTTCTTCTCCCTTTCTTGCTTCCGGGGGAGGGGGGTCGGACTTTATTTAGCGAAATGAAAGAGCAAGATGAGACGGCTGGGAGAAAAACGTGGAAGAGAAAACAATCATATTCATTATGTATAAGCTTTACAGCGGTGCTCTGATGGGGCGGGCGTCTTCCGCTAAATTGGGTTCTCGGTTGTGCCGAGAGCAACAGTTCTCTCCGGGCACGGATCATCGCTGAGGCGCCTTGCCCCGGCTGCTAAATTTCTAAAGCGGAGCTTTGCGAAACGAGACGACGCGGGTTACGATGCACCGTGCGGACGCTGTTCCGCAGAATCCCGCACACAAATCACGCTAGCAAACAAGCAGCTGAGTATACAAAACATACCGGGCAGGGAAACCTAGCCGGTGGCGTCAGGGAGTTAGGTAGGCATATGACATGAAGGAAATTTGCTGGTGCAGCATGGTAATGGCCGGTTAAATAAAAAAAAATGGCAATGAGGACGGGAAAGTCGCAGCAACTGTATCATTCCCGGTGGGCGCCTCAACCCCGCCGTGAGGGAAGGAGGGAGTGAAAGAAGAGAGAGAGAAAGAGGCGCCGTTGTGAGTGCTACGGAGGGAATGCAAGAAAGAATAGGAAAATTGTAGTCGTAGTGGAGGGCTCAGGCTGTTTGAAGATTGGCGGGAGAGGAGGAGCTATACAGTCTCGGTGTATAGACGTGATGGTGGTTAGTGCACAAGTACACAAAAAAAAAAACTAGGGCAAAGAAAAGAACTAAGTTCGACAATCTTCCAATTAAAAGAAACGTCGCCAGTCACTCTGTTTCTTACGCTGAACAAAGATAGAAACACAGGACCATTCCGCCATCGACCAGCAGCAACAGCTGAGAGTACAGTGCCCCGCCCCTGATGACGGCGCTACTGCAAAATTACAAGCTCTGCCGCGGCACTTCTGCTCGGCCACGGTGTACACTAGCGCGGCGCGCCGTCTAAAGTCGGAATACCCAGTCATCGGGAAGGGAGCTTCTTTCTTCTCGGAAGTAAGACGTCAAGGCCGAAAAATGGGGCACCGCCCACGAACAACAGGCGACGTATTTATTATGCACGGGCTCCCGCGCAGCGCGAGGCTATTATCGTCGTTATTATGCAAAAGGTTGCGCACAGCCCCGCGCAATGACGACGACAATGATGGCCCGGAGACGGCGCTTCTCGCCCATCCTCCTCCGCCTCTCCCCCGCGACAATCTCACGAAAGCCGCGCGGTTTTCCAAAAGCTCCGAGACGAGAACGCCTCCCGAGTGCGCTCCACCGCCCGCATGCAATCAGACCGCGCAAAGACGCCGGAGGAGTCCCGCGGGAGCGCGCATGGCGATGACGACGACCTCACGAGGGGGACGTGGTCATTAAAAAGTTGTGTCCCCGCATATATATACGCGTAGATTGGTGCGCGGGCCCACACGCGCGGATGTTGTGGATTGAGAGCGAGGGGGGGGGGGGGGGGGGGGGAGAACAGATTGCTTGTTCGATCTCGAATCGTGCATGGCGAATTCGGCGACGCCAATGCTTTGGCAGGACCGGTAGTAATTGAAGGCACGGCTTCGTACAAACAGAGAGGGGCTGGCGGCCGCTGCCTCGGCCCGTGATTGCGGCCGAAGCGGTCGCGGGTACCGGAAATTGCAGCCGCGGCCGCTCTCTCGGTGGCGGGTTCGAATGAGAAACGGCGCGAGCAGGCTGTTGTGAAAGGAGCGGCCACGCAGGATGACGTCTTGTTTCCCCGAACCATGATCGGTACGTACAGTCTTTGTAGAAAGTAACCAGGCTCCATGGTTTGCTTCTCATTCGTATAGCAGAGCCCTCACGGCTTCCCTAAAGATCAAAAAGTTCGTTGAAGTTGAGAAGAGGGTTTCTTCTTACCATACAGGGGTTTAGAGCTTGAGAGCTGGCATAATAGCTTGAATATACGTCAGATAAGAAAAAACGTGCAGCCTGGTTACTTTTGACAAAGACTGTAAATGCACAAGCTGGAACGTGACAGCATTTCCCAGCCGTGCAGAGCGACTTAAGGATAACAGTGGCGACGATAGCTGGAAGACTGGGATGGAAAATGCAGATCGACCTGCCACGCGAGACCGGGAGGAACGAGCTGCCCTCCCGTTTACAAAAAGAGGAGTACGCTAAATGACAGCTTACTGACTTTTTACTCACATATAGGCGTATTCGAGTTTAAAGTGCATGGCTAGTGCGACTGCTTCAAGTGGAAGCACGCTTTGTAGATCACACGATTTGTAGATCAAGCGCTGCTTCATTGTCAGCGGACGAAACTTTTGAGCCCACGTCTTGCTGAAAGCAAGTAAGCTAGAGGCGTGTTGTGTCCCCTTATTGCTTTTGTGTGTGTGCGCCCCCGCATCCTCCTCCTAACGACCACTCGCATCCTCCTCCTAACGACCACTCGCATCCTCCTCCTAACGACCACTTGCCCCTCGTCGCACGCTGTCGCCAGATGCCCCCCCATGGTGCGCCCCCGCATCCTCCTCCTGTTTTGGGAAGCCACTCCCTCCCGTGGACGCTTCTCCGCTCCCTCCTTTCTTCGGGCGGCCAGTTCGGCTCCTGCCTCGGTCGACGCTGGTCGCACCCTCATCGGCTTTAAATAAACGAAGTCTTAAAGTACCGTGTGCGTCTTTCGCTGCATTCAACACAGCGACCGGACACGACAGTGGCGACGAGAAAGTGGATTCGACCCGCGCTACGCAACGCTATTGACAAGCCATGGCTACGCGAGGGTTTCCCAATCAGATACCAGAGTTCAACGGCTCATCGTGGTCATCGTGGGTTGGACGCCTTCAGTTCTACTTTGAAGCTAACAACATCACAGACCCAGCCTTGAAGAGGGCCAACCTGCTGACGCTGTGCGGGGAGCAGACCTACGATACTGTCTGCGCCCTTATTCAGCCAAGCACACCAGCGGCAGTGTCTTACGACGACATCGTAAAAGCGCTGCAAAAGCACTACGACCCAAGGCCATCCGAGGTCTACAGCCGGGCTCGCTTCCAACGACGAGATCAACTGGGAGGAGAAACTGTGAGCGCCTACGTAGCCGCGCTCAAGAAGCTCGCTGCCGACTGCAATTTTGGAACGCTGTCGACAACAGCTACCGGGCAGGAGGGAGACGCAGCTTCTTCTGCTAACACCACCATGCTTCCCTTGGACGTGATGTTACGCGACAGATTTGTGTGCGGACTGAGTGACGAGTCACTGCAGCAGCGCCTGTTCGCTGAGAAGGACCTCACATTCAGCAAAGCTTACGACATCGCCGTTCGAGCGGAGAGCGCCGGTCACCAGCAGAGAGGGATTCGCCGGAACACCGAGCCTGTACACCAGACAAGCAACCAGGTGCGCAAGCCTTCTGTTGTTGTAAAATCGGTCAAAAAGGCACAACGCTGCTGGCGGTGTGACGACCAACACAACCCCCAGGGATGTCGATTCCAGTCAGCCACGTGTAATTTTTGCCACAAGCGAGGGCATATCGAAAGAGCATGCATTACGAAACGGAGACTTGCCAAGATAAAGTCACCTTCCCAGCCTAATCACAGCGTCAACGCCTCAGAGAATACGCCGCTATCTGATCTCCATGGAACAACATCAGCAACACCATCTGTGTTGTACGACCTGAACACCATGAATCTCGGCACGCGACCGAAGATTTTTACAGAAGTAAGCGTACATCACCAGCTGATTAAGTTCGAGGTGGACTCCGGCGCAGCCTGTACTCTGATCAGTGAGGACACGTTCCGAACTTCATGGCCATCTGACGCACCCGCCCTGCAACAAGACGACACGCACCTGCGAACGTGGTCAGGACAGAATCTGCCACTATTGGGCTCTGCCAACGTGCAGGTTAACTACAACGGCCAGACCCATACGCTACCTCTGCTTGTTGTGAAGGGCACAGGATCAAGCCTTCTAGGGAGAAACTGGTTTTCTCCACTAGGCGTGATGATATGCGGCATACACCAGACGCCGAGCCAGAACATGGTTGAGCAACTGCAAGAGAAATACGAAAGAGTATTCTCGGAAGAGATTCCAGGAAACGAAGGGCCCCCGGTCACACTGGAGTTGTTGGACAACGCGCAACCCAAATTTCTGAAGGCCAGGCCGGTGCCGTTTGCTCTCCGAGATTCAGTTGAAAAAGAGTTGGACAAACTGGAGCAGCAAGGTGTCATCGAGCCGACGCAGCATTCAGAATGGGCCACACCACTTGTCGTAGTTCGCAAGAAGAACGGAACCATACGCCTCTGCGGAGACTACCGGAGCACCGTCAATCTTGCGACTAAAGCGTCCTCTTACCCGCTACCGACACCTGAAGAAGTATTCAGTGTACTACGTGGCGCAAGAGTCTTCAGCACATTGGACCTCACCCAGGCGTATCAGCAGCTGAAGGTGAGCGAGTCAACTGCTGAATTATTGGCAATTAACACACTGAAAGGCTTGTACAAAGTCAAGCGACTGCCTTTTGGCGTAGCTGCAGCCCCGGCCATATTTCAAAAATTCATGGAGACAGTGCTTCAGGGCATCCCAGGAGTTTGTGTCTACCTTGACGATGTCATCATCAGTGGCACTTCCACTGAAGAGCATGCAGTGCGCCTAGAGCTCGTTCTCGAAAGGCTAGCAAACGCTAATTTGTGCATAAGCAAATCGAAGTGCTGTTTTGCGGTGCCAGAGGTGCAATTTCTGGGACACCGAATTGATGCGGAAGGCATTCACCCTACCGAGGACAAAGTGCGAGCGATCACAGAAGCACGAGCTCCAACAAACAAGCAGGAGCTACAGGCTTTTCTCGGACTCTTGACGTTCTACGACCGGTTCTTGGAACAAAGAGCTACCGTGGCCAACGACTTATACCAACTCCTTCGGAAAGATGTGACATGGACATGGTCGCCACGCCATCAGCAGTCATTCGATGCCCTGAAAGACCTGATTCGAAGATGTACAGTCCTCCGCCACTACGACGAAAGGAAGCCTCTGCTTTTGGCTTGCGACGCATCACCGTACGGAGTCGGCGCGGTTCTATCGCAAACTGACGAGCAAGGAAGGGAAGCTCCCATCGCCTTCGCCTCACGTACGTTGTCGCAAGCAGAACGCAACTACGCGCAACTTGACAAAGAAGGGCTAGCCATCGTCTACGCGGCGACACATTTTCACCAGTACATTGCCGGCCGGAAGGTGACCTTTATAACCGATCACCGACCGCTATTGGGCATTCTGGGACCACAAAGGCCTATGCCACCAACTTTGTCTCCGCGAATGACACGTTGGTGCATCAAACTCTCAGCGTACGACTACGCTCTGGTCTACCGCAATGGGAGTAAACATCAAAACGCCGATGCGCTAAGCCGTCTGCCACTAGACGCAACTGTTGACGAACCATTTCCACCAGGAGACGTTCTGATGTTCGAAGCACTGCCAGAACCTCCGCTTACAGCAGGCACAGTTGCAGCATCTACGCAGAAGTGCGCAGCTCTCCGGCTAGTTTACACAGCTGTTCAACAAGGCAACGTGCATAAACTCAAAGGGGACAACTTCGACGCTTACCGCAGGCGAGCTACAGAGTTGAGCACCCATCGCGGCTGCATCATATTTGGGTCCCGAGTTGTGATGCCGAGAGAACTACGCGCACAAGCTATGTCTCTCATCCACGCCGGACATCGGGGCATCGTTGCAATGAAAAAGTGTGCCAGAAGCTACATGTGGTGGCCTGGCATTGACAACGACATCGAAACAGTGGTGCGAGAATGCAAGCCTTGCCAGAGCAGCCGGAGCGCCCCGCCGAAAGCTCCTGTCCCAGAATGGGAAAAGCCAGACACACCATGGCACACACTGCACATTGATTTTGCAGGACCAATTGAGGGCTGCACTTTCCTTGTGGTCGTAGATGCCTACACAAAGTGGCTTGAGATAAGGCAAATGGGACAGACGACTTCGGCAGCAGTCATTGACAACCTCCGATCACTATTTGCAACGTTCGGCCTGCCGCGCAAGGTAGTGTCGGACAACGGAACACCGTTTGTGTCTGCGGAGATCCTCAAGTTTTATCGCGACAACGGGATCTCATCAGTTACATCGGCCCCCTACCACCCAGCGACAAACGGACAAGCCGAGCGCTACGTAGCCGAGCTAAAACGCGCCCTTGAAAGAGATCAGACAGGCTCGCTGCAGCGCCGCCTTGCGCGCTTTCTCTTCAAGCAGCACACGACGGTTCAGAGCACAACAGGCGAGACCCCCTCGAAAATGATGTTCGAGCGTGAAATGCGAACCCAGCTCACAGCCATCCTCCCCGAGCCAAAGGCAGAGACGTTCCGGGAAGAAAAAGCAATTCCGCGCTGCGGCACGCTTAATGAGGGGCAGCGCGTCCTCGCCCGACAGTTTCTGAAAAAGCCACGCTGGGAGGAAGCTACAATTGTCAGACGCATAGGCCTGCGCTCTTGGCTCGTCAACATACATGGCACAGTAGCACGCCGACATCTCAACCAGCTGCGTAGATTTACGACGCCGTCTGAGAGCTGTCCGCCAGCGGAGAGAACACGTGCACCATCTTCCCACATAGCCTGGCACCTCTTCCCGGAAGAAGAGACTTCGCCCAGGACAGACCTAGGAGACACAGCGAACAACAGCCAGCCTACAAGTGTTTCTCCCCCGAGCGCACAAAGCCAGCGCGCCTCCACGCGTGAGCGCCGACCCCCTGCACGATACCAGGCAACTTTCTAAGGGGGAAGGAAGTGTTGTGTCCCCTTATTGCTTTTGTGTGTGTGCGCCCCCGCATCCTCCTCCTAACGACCACTCGCATCCTCCTCCTAACGACCACTTGCCCCTCGTCGCACGCTGTCGCCAGATGCCCCCCCATGGTGCGCCCCCGCATCCTCCTCCTGTTTTGAGAAGCCACTCCCTCCCGTGGACGCTTCTCCGCTCCCTCCTTTCTTCGGGCGGCCAGTTCGGCTCCTGCCTCGGTCGACGCTGGTCGCACCCTCATCGGCTTTAAATAAACGAAGTCTTAAAGTACCGTGTGCGTCTTTCGCTGCATTCAACACAGCGACCGGACACGACAAGGCGTTATAACGGCAACGGATTTAATTAGCTGGGCTCGGCATCTGCACTGTTGTCCGGGCTGCATGCATACGCTCGCTCGGAATGAGATCGCCACGCTTCCAGGAAGGCTTTGGCAATCCTTTCTGCCCCGTTCAGAATAGTCGTCCTGGCGACAACTTGCACGACCGCACGACAGAAAAGAGCGCACGGCGCGCGTAACTAGTTGTCATTCTGGGTTTCAGTGCAGTTCCGAATCCTCTGGGAGCACATGGGGAGACAGTTAGTACAATCAAACCCAGGAAAGACTCAAACTAAGTGCAGGAATAAGTTCACACAGTCCCCTTTCAGTGACTACGGCGCTTTGCCCCGACCATCATCTACCTCAGAGACTAAAGGCCCGTTCACACTTGCCCACAACTCCAGCGAGCGAAGGGGAATCGGCCGCTTTTGACGCCAAGCGAGGCGGAAAGAGGCGCGGCGAGGGCGATCGGGCTGGACCGATTTCCGCCCCGCGGCGACAAACACGGCGGCGCCCTTCGATGCAGGACCCGTCGCTTCGGATTGAATTCTCATTGTTGCTGCCTTTTTCAGTGCGTTCACTGGCCAGAAATGCGGCACAGGTCTTTTCGCTTCGTCTCACCTCGCCTCTAAGAAAATGTATAAGTGCTAAATTTGATTTATTTTTTTTATTCAGAATGACGATTCTGCCGCTTCTAGGCTTAACAATAGAGTCGGTTTGTTGACAGTAATGGTTCCCGCCCTGACAACCAGATGGCGCCACTATAGGCTAAGTTTATTTTTGCGTCTCTGCTAGCATACGCTGAACTAAAAGTGAGAATGCGCCTGCGTTTAACGTACGCAAGCATGCATACACTTATGGTACGCAGACAGCGTAAATTTATGCTCTTTTCTCGCTATATCTGTGTATGCCACTAGCAGCGACGCGGTGTGGAAAAGCGAGAAACAGCAGCGGCGCGGAGGATCCGCCTCGCCCGCGCGTGAACAAGTGAGAACAGGTTCTTGTTTCTGCGGCGAGCAAATCCGCTTCGCTCGCCGGATTTTAAGGCAAGTGTGAACGGGTCTTAACACCACAGGACACACATCCCTCGCAGTCGCTGTTCTGATCGTCAGTCTCGCGAGAACTATCAACTGCCGTCATTCTTCATCCACCTTGGCTTAAAGAGTATGGGTATACAGTCGCGCCCCGTTAATATACGACCCCCGTTAATATGAACGACTCGAAATATGGACAGTTTTTCTGGGGACCGAACTTTTTCGGTGTATTTCTTCATCATCATCCTCCTGACTACACCCACTGCAGGGCAAAGGCCTCTAGCTCCCATGTCCCTCCAATTATACCCTGTCCTTTGCCAGCTGCGGCCACCGCATTCCCGCAAATTTCTTAATCTCATCCGCCCATCTAACTTTCTGCCGCCCCCTGCTACGCTTGCCTTCTCTTGGAATCTACTCCGTTACCCTTAAGGACCAGCTGTTATCTTGCCTTCGCATTACATGCCCTGGCCAAGCCCATTTCTTCCTCTTGATTTCGGCTAGGACTACGAAAGGAGACGTCAGGGACTTGAAAAATTATCAACCGATCAGCTTACTGTTCAATGCATTTACGCCTCGTTAATATGGAAATTCGCTGTCCGGACAATGTACAGGGTGAAAAAGCACGCAGCCTATCTATTTTTGTCCCGTTAAAATGGACAGCGATGAGCTTAAAATCCCGAGTGTCTCCACCAGACGTTCCGTCCCTTATGATGTGAGTGCATAACAGCAGAAAGGCACGCGAATGTGCAAATGCCATGGTAATGGGTGGCAGGGTGACCGGTCGATGCACTTTACCATTAGCCGAATTGGATAAATGGCGGTCAAAAAAAGAAAAAAAAAACTATCTGTATGCCGTGTTGAAAACAACATTCAGCAGCTGTGAGCCGAGTGAGTACAGGGTTCTCGGGGTGTGAACAGCTAGTCGTAGTAGATACTTCACCACACCAAGAGGCAATATCATGCGCCTCATGGGCCACTATAGATGCTTCAACGTGCTTCAACCTACACCGCATGATTTTCAAGATAATGGCGACCAGAATAATGGCGACTACGAGCGGCTCGCTGCCCGCCACTATATGCACAGAAGCAGTCTGTAATCATAACAAATGTTTTTCTTTTTCTTCATGATTCTTTTTTACGATTACGGAGGAAAGGTGTGCCACAGCACAGCACACTCACCGTCGAACCTCTGCATGCGGGCGGCGAACTTCCCGCGCACCTTGCCGATCTCGTCGCGGAGCACGCGCTCGAAATCCTCGCGGCTCTGGGTGCTGAGCAGGTGCTCCATCTCCTGGGTGCAGCAGGTCAGCGAGCGCTCGCAGATCTGCAGGTGCTCCCCTGCACACAACAACAACCGCAAAACAATGAAACAATACGCACCAGTAGTATATACTTCTCACTTCCAAGAGCACGAAATATGATGAATGCACAAATGTATATATACACTGCGGTATCTAATCAAACTTGTTGCCGCTATACTGTCCGAAGTTGCGGACTGGGCAAGCAGTCGGGGTCAGTGAAGGTCGAGCGATGGGCGAAGTCAGAATTTCAACCTAACACGAGTTAGTAGCCGACTAATGCAAACAAAATATGGCAACATATTGGGGTGAGGAACGCTTGGGAGTTAGCAACGATAACACTGCGAAACCAAAGTCTGCTGGTGGGCATCAACGCGAAAATCAACCTATCAGAAGTTCAGACGGCGTTGTTCACTTACGACCTCGACTGTCACGTTGATACACGTGCTATAACATATACCGTAATACATGGCATAAACATAGTTGTTGTGTTCTTCGTGTAAATAATGATAAGCATTTCCGTATCCAAATTTTAATCCGCTATCCACATAAAACTCCATAGGCTATATATAAGCAAATATTTTTTTTTTACTTATCTCCATGAGTAAGTAGAAAAAGTCGCTCTGCTAAACAACGTTTCACATCACTAAAAACAGGACGCCACACGAAAAAAGTAAGCAGCACAGGAGCGGCTTCATCCGAAAGTTCCATTATGTAACCACCTTCGCTATTTTTGCCATATTTTCACAGCTTCCCTACAAGTTTCACAACAGCCCTTGAACCAAGAGCCTTTGTAACTAGCTTTTTGCACAAGCCTAGGAAGAGCATCAAGTTCGCCGTTTTTCAGACTCCGGCTGCAGCACATCCTATCAAGCAAGTCAGCTCAACAGCATCAAGCGTCGAATAAATAAACGCAATCGCAAACAAATCGATAGATATGTAAATAAGCATCAACGCAATTATCCTCACGTATCCAGATGCTAAGCGCTAGCCGGAGCTGTCCTCCGTGTTCCCCACGAAAGGACTGCGGGACTCTTGAACGAAAGTTCAGCTGCGACAGTTCTTTGTCAAATGGTCTCGCAACCTCAGCTTAATTAAAGATCCCAAGAATTAGCAGGAAAACAAACAAAAGGGGAAGCCATAAGACAGGCGGCAGGCAGCCTTGCAGCGACAAACAAAAACCGCCCATGGCGCTATGACGTCAGTCCGCCGGGCGGGCGTGCAGGCGGGAACACAGGCAGGCGCAGTCATCTGGCTTCTTCGCCGCTCTGCGTAATTAACGACGACTCCGAGGGCGTCCCGAAGGGCTTCGCGAAACGCAACACGAAGGACGAACTTCGAGGAAAAAGCGATATGGAAGTCGCATACTCGGAAAGAACAAAGGCGGGAACCGTATTATTGTTATTATTTTTCTCTCGACGCAAAGCTAGGCAGCCGTCAAAGCCAGGGGTGAGGACAGGCTGCTGCGGCCACGACCCCCACCCCCCTTCCCCTTCCTCCATCACTGTCAGGCATAGCGACCGCACACCATACACAGGTTGCTCGCCACATACACAAACCTGCCGCCACCTGCGCTCGCGCGGAACGCCTTCAAAGAGTCGTGCCGGCGGAGTTCGCTGCCGCCGCAGCTGACAACGAACAAAGGGGCCAAAGCAGGGGTGCTCCCATTTCGCCGCGAAATTAAGTTTGACGCGCAAATTTATTCCGCGGGAGCAAGGAAGAAAAAGAGCGAGGGCGGATGAAAGAGAGGTGCGCGAAATAAAAGAGCAAATATAGAGCGAGACCTTTCTGAAAGGGTATGGGCGCCCGTGGTTCCAGCTGCAGGCCTGTCTTCGACGACAACGGCATAGCAAAAAAAAAATAGTAACAAAAAAGGAAGGGGAGAAGAAGGCAGGCCGGCCGGCACACAGCACGACAGCCGCGGCAGAACTCTGCTTCGAGGCGGCAAGACGTCAGGCCGAGGACGAAGAACAGGAACTCTTATGAAGAAGAAAAGAACGTCGGCACAGACGTCGTCTCCACAGGGGCCGGCTATTGCAAACACGAAGGGAGAGAGGCTGTGGAGGGCGCAATGCGCCACCACCAGAAAGGAGTGAAGCGGTAAATAAAATAAAAAAGAAGTAAGAGAGTAACGGAGGAAAATGGGAGGGCAGAAGACCCGTGATGAAAGCGCAGGGGGGCCGTCATCTCCCCTTTTTCCCGATGCCGAGATTTCAATTCGAAGAGCAGCGCGCGGGCACCCCTTTCTCGAATTGAAAGGACATTCCGGTGCTCCTCGCATCCTCTCCTCCCCAATCTCTTTCCTGTGCGGGCTCAGAATCAGAAGAAGCTGCGGTCCTGAGCCCGCCTGCTTTGCGTCCCCGCGCACGTCAGCGGGGCGCACAGGTTGCGTGCTCGTTTGAATGCGCTTGCGCGTGAGCTTTTTTGCGTGCGCCCGTCGTCTGCCTGGAGACCAACGCGCTGGCGACAGCGTGGCCCGGTAGAAGCAAAAATAAAAATAAGGGAGGGAAAACGGGTCCTTCTCCGCTTCGCGTCACCGCACGCCACCGGCGCCCGCGAGCGTTGCGCCGTCCGATATGCAAGCCACCAGCTAAGCACGAATCGATGGCTGAAGTCAGCATCGGAGGCGATAACGAGACGATGACAAGGCAAAAAAGAGCTGAGGAAGATCGAAAAAGAGTCGTAGGGAATAAGAAAAAGAGATGAACCACGCGAGAGAGGAGGATAAGATGCGAGAAGAACCGCGTAGTAGATGAAAAACTAGAAAGAGGCAAAATAACGGACGCATTTAGGCTGGCCCAAAAGTTACAGAAGAAAAACGAAACTATGAAATAAGGTAAAGAAAGAAGAGAGCACCGCGATTTGCGAGGGACGGCGCGTAATAGAATCGTCAGGCTCCTCCTCTTAGAGGACTCGCGAAGGAATAAAAATATAACGCGACAACGCCGCCGACAAGCCGAAGGGCGTGAAAACTGCGAACACAAGCTGCGAGATGCGTGTGGAGAGGGTAGCGGCTGAAAAAAAAAAAAATAACGACGAAATAAACGAGTGGGATCCACAGCAATGGGAACGGGAGGCGGTGGGAGTTGAAGCGAGAGAGCGACGCTACAAACGTGCGAAGAAGTGAAGGGTGTAGGCGAAAGAAGCCGAACACGCTTACTGCGGAGGAGGAGGAGGAGGGCGAAAGGAGGAAGAGACTCGAGTGTCCGGGCGGTGCCAGCCGAGCGCGATGATGGAAGGTGGGCGGCAGACTGAAACCGGATGAAAAGCTTGGCCGTTCTCCTCAGGCGCGACAACGGCACGGCGGGTCGTCGGGCGGGGGTCGGGGGCGAGTTGGCGCGATGGCCCAACACCACCACCCGACACGCGCACGGCTCGGCGGTGGCGACCCTCTCGACGCGACCGACGCCGGCGAACCCGGGGAGAACGGGCGAACGCAGCGACCGGAAACGCGCCAGATTAGCAGTCGTCGCAGAGCGAGCACAAGTGCGCAAGCACGCGACTGCCCCGTAGACGCATGGGTCTTTGGGGCAGGAAAGAAGAAAAAGAAACACAAACACAAAAAGAAAACAATAGCAAAAGCAGCACCACTCCAGAGGGCTGAGAATACGGGAAGAAAATGGCAAGGGCGCAGCAGGTGCGCGGGCGCAACTGAATGTACGGTAGGAAATGGCCACTTTCCTACCGTACATTCAGTTGCGCCCGCGCACCTGCTGCGCCCTTGCCATTTTCTTCCCGTATTCTCAGCCCTCTGGAGTGGTGCTGCTTTTACTATTGTTTTCTTTTTGTGTTTGTGTTTCTTTTTCTCCTTTTTCATTATGCCTGATGGCAAACAGCTCGAATAAAAAAAAAAGAAATCGTGGCGGTGACGGTGGCGACGAACAAGAGGCCAAATTATGGAGATGCGATTTTTGAACGATTGTAAGGAGGATGGGCTTGTGGCAAGTGTGCACTGTGGCGACTCCTCTGAGGGACGCATGCTGGGTGGGAATTAAGAGCAGGCAATTTCCGTTCACAAAATGTGAAGAAAATGAACGGGGATTATTCTTAATGGACATGACGGCATTTGCCCGTCTCTCTTTCATGTGTGTGTGGTGTGTGTAATACGTGTATGTGTATAGGTAGCACGTGTTCCCTTTCCTGCATTCAGCGAAGCGTTGCCGCCCAGATCCGTCAGGAATCAGCGCAAAGGCGCTCGGGCAGCATGCACGGGCGGCTGCTCATTCCGCGCATGCGCATAGCCTGGTGCCGCCCATTCTCACTGGCCCTCGGTGGCAGCGCTTCGCAAAGCGCGGAGCTAGTCCACGCGCTTGCATACTGCCGCTACCTGCGTGCTGTTAGAAACAAGTTTTTTCAAGGTTCTTACAAACGTAGTTTGCAAAAAGGAAAAAAAAGTTCTTCTCCTCTATAGCACATTTTGCCTATCGCTTTAGGAACATAAATTGCGCCTATTTTTCAAGGAAATTCCTTGGCGATGACTTGTGCAACCGCAAACAGCATTCATAACCATTTGCAACTAGGATGTCGCCTGCGGTAAAAACGTTTTGCCACAATTCCTCCGAAAGATGTCTGACAAGTTTCTTTTCTGAATCGAAAACAAATATACGTATATCCTAAGTGCAACGCCCGCAGACCACTTGTGCAAAACCTAACACCAACGGGCCCAGACTCGCGAGCCCACGCACGGTGGACATGCCCAAGTGCAGGCGAGGCCCTATTCTTGGAAGCAAATTCATCAACAGCGCACAGCCAAGGAACGTTCTAAGAGCCACTGGGCCTCGGCTGCCGCCGCAGGGCGATCATCTGTGTACGTTATTACGGACAGGCTTACAATTAAACGCGTCTCCCAAGAATATACAAACACAACAAACGAGGAGGCAAAAGAACCCTTTTAAGACAGGTCGGGCATGCGCCAAAGCCAACACACGGGAAATGGAAGAGCTGCCTGCTCGCGTAAACGAATTCCCGAGCCATCCTTTGAACCCGGCGCGTCTTGAAGGAACTCCTCTTTTCTCTCTCTCTCTCTCTATCCTTCTTTCTCTCGCTCACCGGTGTATATTGCGTTAGGAAAGTCGCAGAGAAAAGTAAAAAAAATATCTGACGAGTCCCGGCCGAAAGGCGCACGAAGGCGCGACCCGCGGTTCCAATTTTCCCCAATTCTAAAGCGCGGCTTGCCTGCGGCTCGCGCGGTTCTGCCGGGGCTTACACAGAGAGGGAGAGACAGAGAGATGAGATGAGAGGACGATCGGCCACGCCTCGGAGCATAGGCGTCGGCAAATACCCCGTCGCAAGTGAGACCTGAGAGAGGGGACCCAAAGGACTCTAAAGACGACTGAGTGAACGACAACTCCGAAATGGGCGCTCCCGTCTCTTTCCGGCCACTGCGCACACAAACTTCAAAGCAGTATCGGCAACCTGAACTGAGTCAGCGAAGCAAAGGTAGACGGGATGAAGCATGCGCTCCTCATTAAGTTCGAAAATCCACAGAGAGAGTGCGAGGGAAAATGAAAGAGGGGGCGCTAATACCGAGCAAGAAAAGGGTTCCGTTCGTCGCCCTCTTCTGAGCTCGCTTTTGTTGCGTCTGACGCGCTGGTACGCAGCAGCTATGGGGGGCGTTCGCGGTCAAACAGCTTATTTTGAGCGCGGCGTTTGAGAAGGGGCTTTCCAATCGCGAGACAGAACGCAACTGCATGGAGGCGACGTTAAATGCGGTCCGTTGCACCCAGTGCGACTACGGGCTGTACTATCCTGTTTCGAGCGAAAGTTAGAGCATGCTGCGTGACCGACTTTCGACCTTCACACAGAGGCCCAGAAAAGGTAACAGCGCTCGATCTATATCTCATTTACTGCAAGCTTACAACTTTCTTGGCAGGGGCACTTGTGATAAAAATAAAAATATATAAAAAAGAAAAGGCATAATGTTACGAGCGCTTGCTTTGTACAAGAATGATGTCGTGATTTCATGCACCAACATGTTATTTGGTGCTTTGCGGTTTCCTTCAGGCTTTATGAAAGCACAACCACACATCTCGAACACCGTACGCATACGCGAAACTAACGCGATTCAACGAAAGCCGGAGACCTATCACACTCGGGAGCAGGCAATACCCCGAGCAACATGCGCGCCAAGTGCCGATATGTAACGTACGAGTCTCGAATCAGCATCATCATCAGCCTGACTACGCCCACTGCAGGGCGAAGACCTGCTCCGTGTCGCTCCTATTAACCCTGTCCTTTGCCGGCTACGGCCACCGTATCCCCGCAAATTTCTGGATCTCATCCGCCCACCTAACTTTCTGCCGCCCCCTGCTACGCTTGCCTTCTCCTGGAATCCACTCCATTACCCTCAAGGACCAGCGGTTATCTTGCCTTCGCATTACATGCCCTGCCCAAGCCCACTTCTTCCTCTTGATTTCGATTCGAAATCGCAGCCAGGATAAGGCCACGCGTGATCTGTCCTTCACGTTTCATTCACGTTTTGTGATCTGAGCGCAACCGCTCAAAGAGAGCCATTACGGCGAGAAGCGACCTCCGTCGCATTCAAAGCATTCAGCAAACCCCTAAACGCCATCGTAAGAAACCGCCAGCTAGACACGAGGTCTACACAGCCCTGCCACTAAAGCCGTCAGTCAGATGGGAACGGCGTTTTTCATATCAGCCCCCTGAGGCACGCGTTGCACGTGACATCGCTTAATATCCACGCGACAGCCAGCTATCCGTGCAGGGCGACAAGGGGGGGGGGGGGGGGGGGGCGACGAAGCGCATTCAGCCTGGCTCGGCGCTTAGACACGCGCATCTACCGCCATACCTCAGCTGCCACGCACACCCTGACTCCGGCTCAAACCACAGCATGGAAGGGCGCCCGTAGTACACCACAGTGCGCTTGCTCGCCGTGAATGGCGCGAGGCCTATCCCAGCGTCGAATTGCGGGGACCTATAACGCACGCGCTTATACGCTATGCGGGGATGTCATCCGTCTTGTCGCGTCACCCACGTCCCTCGCTCCTCTGCCACTCCACTACTAGGCGTTCGCTGCAAGCGCACGACTGTTCAGTCAGCACTGCGCGATACCTGTCGGCGTGATTCGCGGCAGTGCAGCGAAATCTAGAGTAGACGGAGAGAGATCTAGCCCGGCAAGTTGCAGGCCTTCGAGGAGCCGCATCACAACGTGCTCCCTTCCCATGCCGTTCCTTAGTGCTGACTGCATCTTTCCTAGCAGTTAACACGGCCTGAAAGAGCCTTTCGAGTTGCGGCGGGCGTAGGTAGTGTTTCCGCGCTCCCTGGTCCAGATGAACTCTCACAAAACTAGCCCACTTCCAAGGTGTCTCGACAGGTTCAACAGACAGCGCGGACGGGACGCATTCATATTTTCACTTTTCAGTTCGTGAGCAGCAGCAAAGACATTCAGCGATCCCGAGTCGGTCAGGACGCTCACGTGGGTGGCGCCGCTCCAGACGTGCACGCATTATAATACGCCACACGGGAGCGCTGCACGCAACTCGGGCGACACACCCTCGCGAGAGGAAGATGTGTCACGAGAGAGAAGTCGCGCCAAGGAAGAGCAGTCGGCGAGGGGGTGATTTCATCGGGCGCGCTCGGCTGGTTCTCAGCTGGGGCGTGACGCGATCAACAGGGAGGGGGGCTTTCCACCCCGGCCCGCCTCCCACTCTCACCACTCGAGCCGCGGGTCTCGGAACGCATCCCCGGGGAGCCGTCAACGCGACGCAAATGCGCAGTGAAATGCATTAATGGCGGGCTGAGTGGTACGCCACTGGAGAAAGCGAGTGCGCAGCGCGCAATCTGCGACCGCTGCGGGCAAAGGCGGCCTTTTGAGATTCGAGCGATGAACAGCTATAGTATAAAAAAACAGGCAGCCCGTTGTTTCGGTTTATGTCAAACCCGTAAGAGCGGTAGTGCACAAGAAGCGGCTGGCCCTGCCGCATCTTGGCCAGAGACAAGGGAAGAACAGGCGGGGACAGGGGGAGACAGGAGCGACGATGTGAGGCGTAATGGAGTGTCCGAAGTTTTTCCCGTCGTTCAGGTTGCAAGGCTCGTTAGACTCGCTTATGGAATTTGACACGCACGCGCGCGCACGCTTTAGGTTGCCAGACAAGCATAAAAAGCGCCGGTACCCATACTGCACGCTCTTTCCACCCGCCTCTGTCTGGGTCTTTCAGCTCTTGAAGAGGCGGAGGGGCAAGTCGCGAAAGTTATTCTGCGGGGCAGTAAAGTAAAATAGATTGGGCAGTAACCGCCTCTTCTCGTGTTCAACGTGTAGGGAGGGGTGAGTGCAGAGAATTGCTGCGCAGGCACAAGACGAGGCGCGGTCGCCGATTGAAAAGCAGGCACTGGGAGCCACACAGTAGAGCGTGCGTCATCCACTTCTGGACAATTGTGTTCCAGCCCAGTGCGCCCTTTCAGATTAAACCTGCGCGCGCCAAGCGGCTTCGATCTGAGAAAAAGAGGAACTATAAGCGAGAAGGCGAGTGGTAGAGAGTAAGAGAGCAGGTAAACGTAAAGGAAAGAGCAAATAATGAAAAACGCGGCACCAAGCCCACAAGCGCAAGGAAGCTCGGAACAAGCGCGCTTAGCGCTGAAACAAATCCTCTCCCGAGTCCGAGACAAATAAAAAGGCGGCACCAAAAAAAGTGAGGATTCGGTCGTCATCCTAAGCACAAACGCCCAAGAGCGCGGCCCCCAGAGCTATATTACTTTCAGGAGAAGGCAGGGTTCCTAGCCGCTGCGCCGAGAGTCGTTTCAAAGCCATCAGCCGCCGCCCAGCACTAGACGCTTCCCTTCCCTTTGCGCCCCCCCCCCCCTCCCTCCCTCCCTTTGCTTCACCGCACACGCGCACACATACGAGGAGCGACAGCCTCCCACCGCGAAGGTGAGGCAGCGGCGTGGGAGGCGGGGGAGACTGAGCGAATTTGTCCGGGGACCGGTGAATAGAAAAGCGATGTGTCATTCCATCCGCGAAGCTTCCTCTTCGCTTCACGCCGAGACATGACGTCATCCATCTTTTCCAGGCGCCGCCACCGCCGCCGCCGCTTCTCCTCATCCCGCTCCTCTCTCTCTCTCTCTCCCCTGTTCTCCTCACCTTCCCCCAGCATTCTTCCTTCACAGAGCAACCAGACAAGGGCGAGGGTTGCGCACCTCAACTCCCTGTGCGGCAAGGAGAGATGCCAGGCATGGATGGACGGGGGTCGAGCCCCGACCCGAGGGGTTCTAATCCCCACCGGGAACGCGGGAGCTCTCCTCTCCTTCCGGCACACAAACCGCGGCCCGCACACCTTGGGTCCCCTTTCTCTCAGGTATTCCTGTGCGCATACACGGACGCCCATTTCAAAGCGGCGCTCTACTTTGCGAGCTCGGCTCGCTTGTCAAACCACGAGGAAAGCGAGCCGATTCTTCTTGCAGGTAGTAGCACACAGAGTATGCCCAGCTCGACGCAGGAGGGCATGCGCGATACAACGCTAACAACGCCGCAGTGCGCTGCCGGAGGGGAGAGGACACAAACGAGACCGCGAAGCGCGAGCGTGTGAACTGGCACGACTGTTCGCGAAACATTGTGTGTGTGCGGGTGAGCGAGTGTGTGCTTAGCAGTCCCAGCGCCATACGCGGGCCCGCTTGGACGAACGCGGCGCAGCAGACTGGAAAATCCCTTCCTCCCACCTAAAAAAAAGAAAAAAAGAACACGAACAAAATGAAAAAAAAAAAAATTGCTCGGGGATTGCGCCTGCTATTCCACGTATAGCGGCTTCGCGACGAGGCAAGCACGTCCTGGACGATAATCGTCAAGAAAAAAAGTTATGTAAGGTCTGATTTCCTCAGCAAATCCGTTTCGTGCTTTACGCTACGTTGTATACTCTTATCGAATCAGAGATATCCGAGCGCGAAAAGTCTCACACGGTCTTCAATGGTAGGGGCGATAGACTTGTAATCTGACTGCATTAAGCTCTCTGAAAGCATTCGCACATGCAAGACACGGAGTTTTTCTTTTTTTTTTTAACGCGATAGTTTTTTTTTTTTTATAGGAGGCAGATAGGCCACCTAGGTCGCGTGACCTTACGCCGTCATCGCAACCTGCCCACAGGATAGTGAGCAAACTGCCCACCCTGGCAGATGGCAATTAATTAGCTAATGATTGGTCGCTCGGGAAGAGCAACCTGGGACGCAGAAGGCCCACCGCTATAGGAGCACCTGCCACCACAGGGCAGTGGGGCATCGCTTAACTGCTGCACTACTGAGGCAGCAGGGTTATGAGGACTCCCAGGCATCTATGAATCTAAAGGAGAGAATGACCTTCCGCATATATGGGAATTAGCCCACTAGGCTATCGCGTCATACCTTTAATGCGGAGCTTGAGTGTCCCCCTGTAGTTCTTTTCTCTGTTAATTAGTGGCGCCGACGAGCTGTTCTTCTGTCAACCTCAACCTATACAGTCTGCTTCTCAGACAGTTCGCAGCAGTCGACAGCAGGCAACGAGCTGACAAACCGCGTTCTATTCACTATACGCACGGCACATTTCTAAGCACTCGCTCATTCCCGCTGCCAAAACTCTGCCTGTACCATTGCGTCGTTTAAATAGAGAGAAGAAGAAGAAGGCAACAAACAAACCAAATAACCCGAGCAAGTCGCCTCTTCAAGGTCCCTCGCCGCGTCCCCCATTTTCCACCCTCTTAACTCCGCTATCATGCTGAGGAGGCACGTCTATACGTTCAACAAGAAGAGAAACGGAGATGTTCGAATGGAGACCGCCGCCCTTGGAATCTATTCGGGCAATGACAGGCTATTACGGGGGCCGCGCGATATCAAAGAAGCCTCGGCAGATGAGATACGCAGCAGCACTCCCGCTGAGAAAAACGTCGGCGCGCGCTGGCCTTGAAAGCTTCGCATTCCGAGAGTTCCTGCGACCATTCCATTGGGTCACCGATTCACGCAAGAGTCCCGCCTGAAAAGCTCGCCCCGGGGGCCAAGGCTGCGGGGGCAGCGCTTTTTTCACGAAGCGACGCGGCCAATCCTACATATATATGTACAACTGTAGGCGCGCCATACAAATGCTACTACGTCCGGGACAGGCCAGAACGGGTGTACATATATATATTTTTTTTAAAGCAGAAAGGCATTCATGCGCTTGCGCCCGATATTAGCACGGTGCCAATTTTGCGCCCGCAGTGAAGAGCTCACCTGAATTACAATAAGATGCACTCATGTCTTTATGAAAATGGTCTGTTGTGCACGCCAACCATGTCTGTAGTGTAAACACCACCGCACACTAAGGGAAGAAGATGTGCACACTGGTACACATTAAGACAGTCTAAGGTGTCCATTTGGACACACTAAAACAGTTTGGTGTTTTACACCATACCACATCAGACCAGCTGGTGTTCACGCTAGGGAATATCAGAACGCACAGTCATCCTGGCGTATTTTTGGACTGCGATGGCGTACACCTCAAGTACTTGGCCGCATACGTAGGGTAGAGGCTGAAGTCCTCCCAATGCTGATTCTACAGCATCCGCGGCTAGCATCCACACTAAACTGGGGAGAGGAAGCGAGTGGGCGTAGAATGCGCGGGGGGGAAGGGGGGGAGGGGGGGGGGGAGGGGGGGGTTAACGAAGAGGTTCTGCGCAGACCGCCAAAATTACAAGCTGACCAGACTCCGTAACAAGCTCTCTCAGATTGGGGCGTGTCATGACAATGGTTAACACACGAATTCCACAGACAAATCATTCGGTCGCCGTATATGCGGCTACTGCGTCCGTGCATAGCCAAGGAGTTACCCTCGGCTTTATATCAGCATTTAAGACTACGCTGCTAGCCAGCTGGTTACATGTGGTTACAGAATGTGCACGGTCCATCGTGGTTTGCAACAGCTAGCAAATTGCACAGGCAGGGTGGTACGCCATTAGCAGATAGGATCTGTACCATTAGTCAAGGTGGTTTTCGGCGAAGCTAAGAGGAGGAAAAACAAGCAAAAAGCAGCACGTATACTCTTGCTTGTGATGACAACAGGCCCACGCTCTTTCGCTCACGATCATACGGACTTGAAGAAAAAAAAAAAAAGTGGGGGTTTTAACGTCCCGAAGCGACACGTGGCCTACGAGGGAAGGCGTATAATGGAGGGCTCCGGATTAAATTAGAACGACTGGATAGGGTTGTTTAACGAGCACTCAGATCGCACAGCGCCGGGGCGACTTTTTGCGTTTCGCCTATGTCGAAACAAGGCCGACTCGGGCAAGACTGCAGTCCGTTCCTCCGGCTCAGCAGTCGAGCACGCTAACCACTGGGCGTGAAGAGGACCTGAGCAGTTTCCGGAGCAAAAAAGATTGCCTGATACGGCGCGTTTAATGAACTTGTGCGAGTATTTATACAAACTGACTCTCGCGAACTGTTACTAAACAGTTGTCTCTTAAAAAAAAAAAAAAAATTCCTCCCGAAGCACTGTTTTGCGAAGCAAACTGTCACGCCTCTGGTTTATTGCAATCAAACTAACTACATCCACTCTTAATACTTGCCTAACATTGTTTCTTGTAGGCTTGAACATCTCAGTGAAGCATATCATTTAGCTTCCAGGCGGTGCAGAGCACCCACTGCTAACGTGGCCGTACTTCCAAAACCCCTAACGAGCTCGCAGATAACGCAAGTTCGCTCGTTAACAGCGGCTCATTTGCGCACCCACATAGGCCTGTTTCACTTAACTCTTCCGTTGGCTAGCTCGTTTCCACTCAGTTAAAGCTTTCGTGAATTCGCCAGTGATATTTAAGTTTACGTCGCTCTCCTCCTTCACTCTTCCCTCGACACTTCCTCTCTCCTTCTTTCACTTTTTCACACTCGCATGCACGCACGCACAATTATGAAGACGAGGGGGACTCAAAAAGCATAGGATCAGCCTTGCAGCCGGTCGTTAAAGAGCAAATAGACATATGATTTGCACCCCCAGGTGAGTGCTAAATACCTAAGTTCGGCTGACCGAGGAGGTTTCCCTCTGAATGGCAATAGGCGCGTTTACACGAATGCGACAGAAGTCGACTCCAGTCCACTTTTTGAGGAAAAGTGCAAAAACGTCCAGGAAGAGAGTAGAGGACCAGTCACGCTTTTCCTTTTCAAAACCTGCTTTTTCCCTCAAAAAGTGGACTGGGGTCCACTTCCGTCGCATTCGTGTAAACGCGGCTAATCAGTACTAACCTGCAGCACCGCGGCAGGAAAGTACCCGACAAAACTGCTACACGCAGGTTTGAACACGACTACGTCGATGAGCATAACAAACCGGTGCTTTGCGGGGACTAATAGTTTAAAAAAACGGTTTCGAAAAAGTTAAAAGAAACCAGCAGCGCGTACACTTGCTGCACGGGTCCGCTCGTGGGGAAGTAATAAGCGCCTTCACGCGACACAGTGCGGACCTGGAGGCTCAGCGGCGGGTGTTGATCGGCCGTTATGAGGCTTATAAACGGCGCCCTTCCCCACATAGAACCTCCCCTTCTCCCATGCTCTCCTAACCAGCGTCTAATTCATTCCCTTGTTTTTGTTTACCATCGTGCTACGCGTCTTCACGGATGAAGGAAGCGCAAATTGAGGACAAAAAAACAAAAAAATAACCTGTTAGCAAGGACCGCGGAGGCGGGGGGGGGGGGGGGGATTGAATGAAGCAGCACGCGTGTTCTCTGTTTGTTTGTGGGCATAATAACGAAGCCCTCCCCATAATCACAGCAGCGACGACAACGACCCCGCCCTCCCCCGCGCAGTGATGTCCTCATAAGTGCTGACGGGGCGTGCGCCTTGTGCCATAATGCGTCTTTCATTGCCTCGTTTGTGAGCCTCTATGCGTTCGTGGTGCAGTGATGGCGACCGGTGTACCGCTCAGGCGAGAAACGCTAACGACCGCTGAGACGGGAACGGGGCACGAACTATAGGTTTATATATACAGGCAGAGTCAGTAATTATTTTAATTATTTCTTATTCCCTTTTGTTTTGTTCTTTCCCGCTGTAAGCGGTGTCTTAGGTATAGTCGTCTCTGGCACTTCACGCGCAATATAATCAAAGGATTCATTTTTCGCGCCCTATACACGACGAGATAGAACGGTACGGGAACTCCGCTGCAATAAATGGCATTCGACGGGTGCGTTATGGCAAAGCGGTGAAGCCGCCGCGGTGGCTCAGCGGTTATGGAGCTCGGCTGCAGACCCGAACGACGTGGGTTCGATCCCGGCCGCGGCTGTTGAATTTCGATGGAGGCGAAATACTACCGAGGCCCGAGTACTGTGCGATGTCAGTACACGTTAAGGAACCCCAGGTGGTTGAAATTATCTAGAGCCCTTCACTATACGGTGTGCCTCATAGCCTGAGTCGCTTTGAGACGTTAAACCCCCATATAAACCACCCAAAGCAAATAGGTGAGAAAAGTTTTTAAATGTTACCTGCGCAGAGGCGTTTTATTGTGCACACACGAATCGCCCAGCAACACCGCATAGACATAACCCCGAAATGACGAATTCATGCAGCAGGCAAGCTTACGGCGCACATAAAGGCGACGTTCAGCTTACGCAACAAATCCTCTCTGCGCATGGTTGAATTGTATGCAAACCTCCGCCTACATGATTCCCAAAGCACATTTGGAAAGCGTGTCGATACAAACGTACGGAAGGGCTCCAACGTGCTGACAATGCGCGATATAAAATCCGGCTTTGCGAAACGGACGCATTATAAATAGATATATAAAGAAAAGTAAGGGAAAAAAAGAGAGTGAAAGAAGAACAAAACACCGGGGAAAGAAAAGGCGGACGGAAAAGGGCTCTTCCCTGAAAGGCAGCCGCGTTCGACGGCATCGGAAAGTGAGGAAAGCTTGCGCGGGACGGTTAAATTATGCATCCCGCTATAGAGTGAATAGGGACGGAGCCGAACGGGAGCTGTCTCCAGAAGAGAGCACATTTTATTCCCCTTTTTTTCTCCTCGTTCTTTTCTTTCCAGCCGCTTCATTTCCCTCTCGCAGATCCTTTCGCTTATCAGTCCTCTGCGCCGTAGTCGATGGCGGGCAATCAATACGCCATTAGCGGGACTTTTAAAAATACTCTGGCGCCGAGCCCACCCGCCCTCCCGGCGTCCATCGAACAGCAAGCGACGACGTTTAAGGGCGGCCGGTCATCACGGAACTACAGGTAAGGTATCTTTCTCTGATCTTTTATTTCTTTTTTTTTTCTTATTTGCCGTCAATCTCGAAACTACATAGGTTCAGCAAAGCGCTTTCAGCCATACCAGGGAAGTTATATCGAGCTAACCAGACCCAGCTGTTCTGTGCACACGTACACGCACACACGCATCACCGGCTGCCTGTTCTTCGAATGGGTTCCACGAAATGGCTTCCGAGAAATACGCCCCGAAAAGAAAGGCGAGACGGGACCCTGAGGTCAGATGGGAAAGGAGACTGCGCAGACTCCAACAAAACAAGCAAAGCAGGCGGCAGTGCCTGTCACGGGCAGATGCTTCTTTCTACAGGCGCCCGCTCTGTCTCTCTCTTTTCTTCGTAACAGCGCGAACTTTCTCAAAACTTGGCACAGTGCTGTGCGAAGTCAAAATGAGGAAAAACGGAGTGTGTATAGGGAAGGAACGGATACGTACGGGCTAGAGAGCGAGACGGTAAAGAGTGTCCCTAAACTGCGATGGTATACGGACGGTGGAAGGAGCTTACACGGGATGAAAAAACAGTGGAGCTATAGTGGAGCCAAGCGTTGCTCCTCCCTGGCCAGATGGTCGTAAGCCTAAGTGCTATGCAGAAAAAATATTAGGGAAACGGAGAGGGGAAAGGAAAGAGTGAGGACGGCCGCAAAAACTATACACTATTCGTCTTACAGAAGAGGTGCGCCAACAAGCAAACACACAGTCCGCATATAAAGAAGAGCAGCGGCGGCTAGGGCGAGTAATTAATATGATGAGCAGTTAGGAGAGAGGGAGAGACAGAGGGCAGTACTTGAGGCAGCGGTGAGCCGAAGCACTTGCAGTACCGAGGGCCATAAGAGGCAGCAGCGTTCGCGTGCGATCTCCCCCCCCCCCCCCCCCCCCCCCCTTACTTTCCCTGGGAATAATTATCGCCGCAAATTTGCCGCGCGCCCGGGGACAGCTAGCGTACGTTCAGCACTCGAACGCATAAGCATCTGCGAAAGGCGGGCTTCGAGGAAGAAAAGATAAGAAGGCGGCGGAGCGCTGGCAAGGAGGAAGTTTCTGAGGGGCGCCGAAATGGATTTTAGGCTGGCAGTTATTAATTTACTATCTTCACAGTCTCCGCCGTTTCCTCCCAGGAGTATATAGGACCGGGCACCCGTATGCTCGAGGAATTTTCCTTTGGCTGTGTAAAATTTAGAAGGAGAGAGAGTGAGTTTCAGTCGAAGAAATTGTGTTTAGTTCACCCCGTTGCTCGCGTGACTGCACGACATTGCGTGCGCCTCATGAAAGAAAGTTTGGAAGGTAATCATTAACTTATTAATTACTCCCGTGACGATTAAGAGTTCGTTTTTTTTTTAGTTGCGCTGCCTGGGCTGAATCAAAGGCGCTTACTTAATTATACACCAGCACTCCGCCATACAAACAAGAGCCCTCTTGCGGGGCTTCTGCTGCAGCTTCGAGTCGTATATATAAGTGGCCAGAAATCTGTTCGAGACATATGCTTGCTTTTTCATTTCAACCTGCCGCCGCTATTCGGAGCCGTCCAAAGCCAATGCACATCAGTTTAGTTCAGCTATTGCGCTTATTTAAAAAACAAACAAACTTATTTAGTTTCGCCCGAGGTATAGATCGTTGCTATGTAAACCGGCCACCGTCGCAAACAACTCTCAACTCAACGTCCTGCCACGTTTGGGCGCGCGATATCGACGTCCCCCCCCCCCCCCCCCACACACACACACAAGAAAAAAAACAACAAGAAACACGACGGCGCGGTCGAGACGATTACGTGCATTAGCCGAGTGGAGAAGTTTACCTTCGCTTCGTGTCCCCCTTTCCCCCTTTCCAGGGGACACGAAAGCACTTTGAACCACAACCAAGCCACTCAATCTAATCGAGCTATCGAAGAAAGCAGACACGTGTCGTTCATTAGCCTGCGGCGGCTGTACCAAATAACCGAAACAAACACACCGGCAAACAACTCACAGCGAGCGATAAAACCTTTATCAATTAACAGATATATCGAACCCCTCGAAGAAGCGAAGCAACGAGCAAAAACACAGAAACGAGAGAGAGGGAGCAAAAGAAGAGGGGGAGGAGAATAATGAGCTTTGAAGAGTACACGCACACAAAAATAAATGCGCCTTGCACAGTGGGTATACCTGCAGCAAGTCAGCGACGAAAAGGTCGAAAACGAACTCCACCGGCGAGGTACATGCGTATGATAAGGTTCCAAGTCATAAGTTATCACGTTCTGCGGCCTCCTTCCGGTCGAGTAGCTCCGCGCGTACTGGCAACGGCGACACACGTCGTCCATTACCATCACTCCTGCGTCGGCGCTGCTTGTACATTCGTTAATAATTACACGACTCGCAAGCGCAGAGCTAGAAAGAGAGAAGAAAGTAGAAAGAAACGTGGCCTTATCGACATGAAAACGCCGGATCTCTGTTCATATACGACGCGGGGTAACGGTCGCTTACCGCACAGCACTTACGGAGGGGCTGAGCGCGCGGTTCTTTCGCTTCCGCGATATGAAAAATGGATCAGCTTCCGAAAAGGACGGGTAATGGACAAAAAAGAAAGAGAGAGAGAATAAAAGAAAAAAAAAGAGGGCAACTAGATCGTAGGAACATGCAACTTCGGCCAAGATAAATCGCGCCAACTTCGTGGCTATCAAAAGCGACCGCTGAGGTTCAAGAGGGCCAACGAACTAGCAGGTGTTAGCACTAACGACAGCGGACCACTTAGATGCGGCCGAACTAAAAAAAATAATGTTCTACAAGTGGATGAAGTTGACCTAGTTTGTTGAATAGAGGTTCAGTTGTCCGGCTTAATTTCGCCCATCTGAGTTGCTCAATGTAGGCCGACATAACAGCACATTATATATATATATATATATATATATATATATATATATATATATATATATATATATATATATATAGCGCGCCTGGCTTTGGGCCGCCGCGAGACATCGAGCCCGCTACCTCGTCACGACACCATATATGCAGACTTTTTCACCTAAGTCTTTACACAATTTTTAAAGATAGGCTTTCTGAGTTAGAAGAACGCTTTTTTCGGCACAGCATTGCCAGCGGTGTAGCACATATAGAATACAGCTAAGATGAGCTAACTGCCAAGCCAGTTAACTAATACTAAATAGTTAACTTTTAACTATTACTGTTACGCAACTCAATTACTGAGACGTGTGTAACCCACAGTAGGTAATATGCATATCTGTTTTCATAATTTCGAAAACGTGGTTACCCTCGGCGTTGTGGCTCAATGAATTTTGGCTATTTCGACGAGTTGCCTGTACTGGAGAGGTTGCTTTGCCTGCAAGCTTCTCGAAAGCGCATGTGTTTTGACGATATGTAGCCAGAATTTGTTGAGCCACAGCGCCGAAAGTAATCACATTTTCGAAATTCTAAAAACTGATATGGATATCACTTGGTTTGGTTTGGTTTATGGGGTTTAACGTCCCAAAGCAACTCAGGCTATGAGAGACGCCGTAGTGGAGGGCTCCGGAAATTTCGACCACCTGGGGTTCTTTAACGTGCACTGACATCGCACAGCACACGGGCCTCTGGAATTTCTCCTCCAAAGAAATTCAACCGCCGCGGCCGGGATCGAACCCGCGTCTTTCGTATCAGCAGCCGAGCACCATAACCACTGAGCCACCGCGGTTCAGTTGGGCTACACGCCTCTGAATAATTAAGGAACCTAACCGTAACAGCTAAAGTTAACTATTCAAAATTAGTTAACCATCGTGCGAATAAGCACGTCTAAGCTGTATTCTGATGTACTGCACCGCTGATTATACTATGCCAAAAAAAGTGCTCTTCTAAGTCCAGGGTTGCCGTTGGGAATTTTTCAAAAAGAGCCAGAACTGAAGCTAAAAGTAGCCAAAAGTAGCCACGCCACCTGATCTTGGCGCCAAATTTGTAGCCAAGTAGAAAGGAACCATTATTATAAGCCACTTTTATTAATGAACAATAAATAATATCATTTTGAATCAACCCAAAAACACAGAGTAAATAAAGAGCACGGAATTTTGGGCCTCTTGCTCGGCCTTCAAGTATCAGGTCCGTTGCAAATAAATAAAAGTTCAGTCCGCGTAGTTTATCTAGAGTAGATAGTGTTCTTGCCGGAGTAATTTTGGCACATTCTATTCAACAACTCAGCAGGAACGTTAAACGATGATGCTGTTTTTTCTTGGAGTCGTAGCCCGAATTTGATTCGCAGAATTGCCATAAGCAAATCCAGCTACATTTTGTTACGGATCTCTGTTTTCGTCAAGTTCACGCAAGAGAACACGCGCTCTGCATCAGCATTAGAAATTGGAAGGGTCAAAATTTTCAGTGCTCCTTGCGCCAGGTGTTGAAAAGGGCATTCGCCGCAAGTGTCCTTGTACGATGCTGCTGCGTGCCGGAAAGTCAAACATGATGCGCGACCAAGTGCACCGCTAGTTCTCTGCTGCTGGCGTATTTCAGACCCCGTTTCTTTGGAGGAATATATGCGTCGAGGACGCGCGCGCGCATCAAGGCGACGAGGACAGCGATGAGGACAGCAAAGCTTGGAAATAATTGTTCTTTTCTGTTCTTGCTTGCTATTGTATATGCAAATTAAAAAAAAAATGGCTAGTAGACGGGGTCGAAAAGTAGCCAATTTGGCGCAAAGTAGCCACCAACGGCAACCCTGCTTCTAACTCAAAAAGCGCTTTTTTGAAAATTCTTTAAAGTCTTAAGTGAAACACCCAGTGTCGCTGGCTAACAGCTCCGCGGCGGGAAACGAATATATATCTGCAGCATGTGGGGCGTGAGGCACAAGAGGTACCACGTGTAGCTCGAAGAGAAAGCTGCCGGCACTTCCTCCACCGAAAAAAAAAAAAAAAGAAAAGAACTTCTAGACTTGGTGGGTTGACACGACTTTAAAGTTATAACACCCATAACAGAGCAAGCGTTAACTTGTGGGAAGTATACATACAGGAGCGCACAAGACCTTTTACAACTCCGGCATAAAAGCAGTTCCTTGTGTTGTGCATATTTCCCTCAGCTGTAAAACGGACTTCTTGATTAGACGCACAATGCGCAGTGAATCTAGGGTGGGCACTGATTGCGTAGCGGAGTCGATGAGTAGCGAACGGGCCCCTCACAGAGAGTCGGATTTTTGATAATTCTTTAAATCTTCTCTCAGGCAACACAAAATTTTTCCCGGCCGGCCTATCATCCCTTGCGGCATGTGGGCAACGTTTCGGTTCCAGGACAAAAATATTCAGGGGGCGTTTTGCCTCTATAAAGTGCTGCAAGGCGAAAGCCTCTCCTGGCGCACTGTTTGGCATTGACTGCGATACTGTTTGTGCCGTACTAGTGCTTTATTTGACTACACACTTTGACTACCGACTTTGACTGCTTCTTTAGCCCGACTCTCTCTCTGCTTCGATGAGTTCAGTTGTACCCATGGCTCTGTTCGCAGTAATGAGGTATGTAATGTGGTCGCCCACGGACGCCTTACGCCCCCTGTCGGAGCGGACAACTATTTTATTAGTTGTCGTCTGCTCCAAAAGGGGGCGTCAGGCATCCGTGGGTGACCTCATTACTGCGAATCCGCGCACTCTGACGTCATAACCATTTCGACCAACCGAAAAGCGTGACACCTCTGCTGACAACCTTCTGTCGACAACGATGAGGCATTAAATGCTTTCGCCTTAATAAGAACCTGCAGAGGTGAGAAGTGTGGGTGCGAGATCCCGCACGTGGTTGTTTAAACAGAAAAGCGAAAGTAGGCCAATGGACTTGGTCACTCCAGTGATAAAGAAGCCTCTGAGGAGGGGACCTAAAAAGCAAGGATACGACCAGTGGCTCGATCGACGAGAAGTTAATAAAACCAAAGAGAAGGAGAGGAGGAGAGACACGGAGGAGGAGGAGAAGAAGACAGGGCAGGATGGAGGGCCACTGCTACAGAGTGGGCTTGACCAGAAAGAGAGAGAGTGAAGAGGGTGAGAGAGAGGGCGGGGGAGACGTCTTCATTGCGGGTCAACTCGACCGCGGCGCACCATTGAGAGCGCGCGCGTGTTGCAGCAGTGGCCCCGAGAATGGCGAGTTTACGACCCTCCTCCGCGCCGCGGGATCATGCGACCGTCGTCGCAGTGGTCGGTCCCCCAGTGTCCTACTGGGCCGGCAGCTGAGTACGCGGCGTGTGTGCATACATGCACGCACGGGAGGCCACTGCTCTCCTCTTCCGTTGGCGGCGCTTTTGCGCTGCCCTCCTTCGCGGAGACCACCGCGCCGTGTTTACGACTGACGAGGCCCGTAAATCAGCTTCCTGGCTGCGGAGACCGCCGCGCCCCACGGCTGTAGACGGCCTCGCTCCGTGTAAACACTGCCTCGTGAGAGGAGTGCATGGGAAGGTTTCCCTTTCCCACTAAGCAAGTGCTCGCGTGAGAGGGTGGGTGTAGTGATCACGTCACCCGCCACGCACCTTTGTGCCTTCGCGGTGAACGTGCACGCACTCGTAGGCTTATTTCCGTTCATTTTTAACGTTAGAGGGTCACAGGCACTCCATGACACTCTTATTTCCAGGCAGTAGTAGTAGTAGTAGTAGTAGTAGTAGTAGTAGTAGTAGTAGTAGTAGTAGTAGTAGTAGCAGTAGTAGTAGCAGTAGTAGTAATAGTAGTAGCAGTAATAAACAATCAACTCTCGGTTCGATTACTGCTCCTCTTGAGTGGAGCCCCTAGCTAGTATGCGGTCCCATACGGAAGGCGCCCACCAGTTCAGCCAGCGCTGTGAAAACGACGCCAAGGAATACTCTCTGTGCCCTATTCAGGGCTCAGCTCCCAGGAGCAGGTTCGCAAAAGCAAGCTTCGCCTCAATGCACGCGTGCAATCCTTACGCGTGCTGTTGACAGTGAACGCGGCTCCAAAAAAAAAGAAAAAGCCGGAGAAAGTGTTGGCTGTATTCATTTCTTTCTCCTCTCCTTCGAAAAATATTGCATTTAAAGGTGTTAGCGGGTCAGCCCCAGGACTACCCATATCCCGCACTAGCGCACAACGAAAGGTGAAGTTCGACGCACGCCTCTTGAGCAACGCCAAACAACAGTAGGCAAGGAATGATGCATGCATCAGTCCAGGAGAGGCCACAGAAATAGCAAATAAAGAAATAAAGAAATAACACGGGTCTAACCGCCGTTACTGAGCTGTATACAATGAAAACAAACCATACTCTTGGCATTTTTAAAGTCAAGCCCGAGCACGAACACTATTTGAAAACGTTTATACGCTCGTGCGGCTGAGCTACAGGCTAATGCCTTCGTCATGCACCATTTCTTGCACACTGCGCGTTGCTGAAATAAAAATCGGCGCAAAGAAAACAGCTAATCCAAGCCGGAAACTGAACGAATTTTGTTTCGAAGGTCACTGGCCGGATTCTTACAGCTGAACGACCCTCTTTCTTTCTTCCTATCTGATATGTATAGGCCCTACATGTATGTTCGCCTCTCCGATAACCGCACACTGATCCGTGAACTAATAATACCAGCACGAAATCTGTAACAAGTGATGCGGAGAACAGATAATTCTCCGATACGGTAAGAGAGAAAACATCAAAGGAAGGGCAGCACAGCTGGACGCGGCAGAACATCCGACGGGAAGATGAGATTAGACAATACAGTGGTGGTTATAGGGTGGATTAAAGTGGCGCAGCACAAGGCTGACTGGTGATGCTGGTGGTGTGTGACAGCTTTTAGGTCAGGCGTTTAGCAGGTCCTGAGCCAAGGTGATTGGAGATCAATTAAACTAACTGGACACAAGGGCGCGTTCCTTTTAGTTTGCAGCAATTATTTTAGAGATGGAGTAAAAACAGAAAAGTCAAACAGCATTAACTCGGAACAAAGGAGAAGCCCGCTTGCGGACTGGCACTGAGTCTTTGCCACGAGAGGCTCAGCACACACAAAGCGTGGGCTACCTCCGATAAAAGCGAGCGCCTCCGGGAAACTTGGGCACGCCTTCTTCAGCGCTACAGCTGGTCATTCTGGCCACGCCGCTATCGGTCAGCAGCCTCGGACGCGCGCACTCTATCGGCGTCGGAAACAAGGGGCCCCCCTTACTTTCTGCGCCACTCTCTGTTTGTCCACGCTAATCCCCTGCCTGATACCCACCCTCTGCCCAAGATTGCTCCAATAAAAAGCGCTTCACCTTCTCGGAAACGACTGCACGGGTCGGGGAAGTCGTGATTACCAGCCGCTGCTGACAGGATGTTGTTTCAAGATGCGAGCATGTGCCATTTCGAAACACTTCCTTGAACTTGGTTAGATCAGAAGCTAACTAAACCGACATGGAAGTTGTACAGGACAATGGTTTCGTTGGCGACCCCCCCCCCCCCCCCCCCCTTCTTTTCTTTTTGAACGATGTATGCGTGGAGGCATTCTACGCCGGTAGACGGCTTGGCGGCTAGCGTCGTCGCCGTAGTATGGTTGTAACCGGAAACTCTCGCGTTCACTTGGTGGCCAAACGCAATACTGTTCAGGCTGGCGTACATTCAGCTTTGGCTCTTTAAGCATCAAGGCCAAAGACAGGACGGAGATGTGGTATCAGATGTAGATGTGCTTTTTTTTTGCCTCCTGGTGAGTGCTTTCCCCACAGCATCTGTTAACTGGCAGCGTTATCAGCTGCCTCAATGTGCGAATTAACCCACGCAGGGGTGATGCACCCACAACTCCACACCTCCCTGTTTCTCGGATGCAGCGTAGCATTCCGTGCCACCTTTTACTATATCCGGCGCCAGTCACGAGGTTCACCTCCCCAACCCCTCGTTCCCTTCGCGAGGGCATGAATGAAAAGGCCAGCTACGCCAGAGAACGCTTTTCAGGCCCGGCAAATGGAGGGTAGAGAAGGTGCGGAACGAGCCAACAAATTCCGGGCACATCCAAACATGGCCGGCCCGAGAGAACGCCACCGGGGGCAACACACGAGGAGAGTGAGTATGCGTTGCGGCCACTCCCGGGCCAACCCGACCGAAGCCGCCGCGCTGGACGAACCCCCTCGTTGCGTACACACCATCTCTCTCACCTATGCAAAGGCAGCACGGGGGAGGGGGGAAGAACGTGCTGACCGGTGAGTTATTCGGACGCCCCGCTTCAACACGGCGGCGCACCTTCCCGGCCGTCGGGATGCACTTAGCCGCGCCTCCCCAGCTTTCATCGAACGTAGCCAGGAGGGAGGCGACGCACATCGCCGCACATCGCCATGCCGGCGGAGGAGGAGGAGGCACAAAGGCCGCCGAAGAAGACGGCGCGTCTTTAAAAGAAGGCCAACAGCAAACACGTCGCCCCCTCCCGGCGGCTCGCCGAAGCCAGAGCAGGACCCGATCGGAGCCGAGAAAGGCTGTGAAGCAGTGTGGTAGCCGCCACCAGCGGCGCCGGGTAAATGAGAAAGAGAAGGAGGACGGCCCCCTTTCTTCCTCCACATACCAGAGGCGAAAACGCCGGTTGCCCCGCCGCGCACGATTGAGTTAGGAACTAAACCAACGAGCGCACGTCAAATGCCCCGCGACGAAGAATGATGCGGTCCCGCGGAGACGTCCGCGTGAAGCACATAGCCGGTTATTGTGACGCCGATGGGCGACGGTGCGACCGCGAAATGTGACGCCGGGTATAGTGTGCGGCCGGCCTTCCTGCTACTGTAGCCAGACAGCTGGTGACGGCAGTGAATGGGTGCTTTGGCCATCCTTGAATGTTGCCAGTGAAGAACAAAGTAAGAAAAGACGCGTTCACACCGTGGAGTCGAAGCAAACTTCGCGCGACTCCACGGCAATGCAGGTGCAATTTTTCGTTGAGGTGTGGTGTTGGAAAAAAGGAATTCAGAGCGCGATTGCTGCTCGCATGCTTTTCAGAATCTCACGAAACTTACGTGCACACTGATCCTGGCAGCTTGTGCTAATCGTTATTGCTCACGAAATCGAATCGCTTCCGCCTGAGTTACTTTTGTACAGCCGCCCATTGTTGAGCATATCATGTGAGGGTTGAACAAATACTCGTTACAGAGCGCATTGACAAAGCGGACGAGCGAGAAAAAGATTGATGCCGACATGTAAATTGCGTCTTCTCCCCCGTTTCGCCCCTTCGCTTATGCATAGCTCGTTCTATGCACGGGAACCGCCGGCGCAACCACTGACGTTGTCGTTTTCAAATCTCGCGTGAGCTTCAGCCAAAAACCGGGCGTTCTCCTACCCTTCGTTGCATCCTGTTCGTTCATTTCCGCGGCCAATCTCAGGAGTAAAAGCGCCGCAACCTATCGCCACCAACCGACACCAGGCTGTTAGCCGCGGGCCACAATAAACGAATCTCGCCGCCGCGTAACAAGCGCGGCGGACACGCTCGAGCGCCGTTTAGTAGGCGGCGGCCACCGCGGAGCACGGGAGGGCGGCAGGCCACGCGAGAAAGCGTGAGAAGGAATCCACGGGGGCTCATCGTGCGGCCCGCGAGATCCTCCACGTCGTCGCCAATGCCGGGGCTAACCACCCATGAAGAGGAGGCGGCGGCCAAGGGGCACGGAACGGGAGGCGCCTCCCCACGGCCCGTCTCGCAGCGCGCATACCTGCAGCCTCCGTCCCAGCACACACACACACCGTCAGCGGCGAGCTGCTTCGGTCAAAGCCGGAGATGCCGACCTGCCGATATTGGCGCCGCCGCTGCGGGGGTCGACGGACGGCGGCGGGACGGCGCGCACACACGCGCAGCGGAGAAAAACGGCCCGCCGGTCCTCCGGTGAAAGGTCACGTGCTCAGCGGTGTGTGTGTGTGTGTGTGTGTGTGTGTGTGTGTGTGTGTGTGTGTGTGTGTGTGTGTGTGTGTGTGTGCGTGCGTGCGTGCGTGCGTGCGTGCGTGCGTGCGTGCGTGCGTGCGCGCGCGTTGTTCGTCGGAACTACACGCATGGCTGAGGCATGCACGTCCGCAGCAGTTTGTATTCCCCTCTCCCATTGTCAGTGACTGCGAGGAGCACGGAGTGAAAGAAAGGGAGGGAAACCTCCGTTGCGTATCCATGCAACGCAGGCATGATTACGAAGGGCAATGCCACTACTACTAAGTCGCATGCATCGCTGCTAACGCTGGAAGTAGGAAAAAAAAAAACAAGATAGTCCTTGACGTAATCTGACGGATCTAATCCACGCTGCAACCAAACAAGCGGGTGAAAACGAAAGCGACGGGAGTAGCGCACAAACTCGGCATCGTTCTCAGCGGCGAGCTCTCACGCACGGCGTTACGCTGTCGAGGTAAACTCAGCACTGCTCCTTTGAGGACCACTTTCACGAGGCCATTTCAGGGAACGGTCCCCAGCATGCGCTGTCCATCCCATCCGCATCGAGGCAACCTACACGTATGCAGTCGTGAGCACTATAAGAGGGAACGAAGTCTGAGTATTAATTTCTTGACAGCTTCGTATTTATCTGTGACCAGCACAGCTTCTTTTTAATAGGTTTTCTCTTCGAGTACAATATCCACAAGTATTTCACAAATTTATTGAAGAATTAACAAGAAAAATCGTCATCGTGAGCTCATGCCCGCACGTCTCTCAACAGGCACAGAGAGAGAGAGAGAGACACTAGAGCCCCGCACACACCGGGAATCCATCTCCCGCCCACGCATTTCGATTCGGACACCAGTTCCGCGCGCGCATCACGGTGCGAGAGAGCGCAGCCAGGGGCGGCCCTTCGTAAGAGCAGCTCTTTCGAGAGCGAGGGTGGGCATGTCGTGGAGAGCAACAGGTCGGCAACCAAAAGCAAGCCGCCGGTACAGATGAGAGACAGCGCAGAGATCGGTATCACGCGCGTTCCTCGATCGGCGTTCGGAGCATCGCTGCACCCCCCCCCCCCCCCCCCTCACTACCTCCCTTGGGGGTGCCCCCCTTCGCTTATCGCGAGCGCCTCTTTTTATCCTTGCCGCCCGGGAAACGCCGCTCGCCGACTGGTTTGATACCCTTCCTTTTTCCGATGGGAGCTTTTTTAGTGCTCGGAAAAAATTCCAGGGGCGTACGACAATTTCGAATCGTTGCGGTACACACGAGCGACATTCACTGGCGATGGCTTAGGTACTACACTCGATTCTTTCGCGATCTGCTGGGGCGGCGATCTCTATCGTGAAATACTGACTCTGAAGCGACTCCGTGCGCTTCTGTAGCCGCTGCACCACGAAAGAAATGACAGCGACGCGGTGGTCAGGGCTGGAGCTCCTCACCCTCTTCGCAGAGAAGGTGAGTAGCCTCGCGAATGACGAAAGCGGCGCAGCGGTCTTCGCGTCGCTGCTCGATCATTAGTGGGTGGTATTCGCTCGGCGTGAGCTTTCGGCAAGATTCAATGACCATCCTAAACGCAATCCGTCGTTCCAGATACCTGAAGGTTAAGCGAGTGCGCACACGGCCTAACATTCCTTCCCGCCTTCCATTTCGTCTCCACACCTCCCCAACTGTCCGCCTTCACTCGCCGCTGAAGACCCAAGTGCCCTGATCGTACTCCGCCACGGCAGACAGTGCAGCACAGACGCAAGAATGGGAGAGGGGCCTCGAAAATGGAGCAAGCCTCGATTTAGCAGTAAAACAGAAAGCGAGAGTCCGTCACGGCCTTGGCAAATGAAACACAAAACAACCAAAGCGCCCCGTCCATTTCGCAGCTGGCGCGAATGATCCGCGTGCATCCCCACGAGCAAAGGTGAGCAGCCGGAGGATTCACGACGGCCGGGTGGTCGTCGGCGCAGGTCGGGCTTTCTCCTGGGAGTCGGTTTCTCTCAGCGGAGGTCTTTCTGTCCCGACTTCCTCGCCAGGCGCGGCATCGGCTCAAAAGCTGAGCTCATCATCGGCCGAGAATGCAGCCCCGAGAGCACCGCCGCCGCTCCAACCATTACGCACACGCGCATTCATCGCCACCCCGCGTGCAAACGGCGCGCATAGTAGTGGTGGTGGCGTAGGCTCGTCGTCGCCCTTTTGTTTGCCCACCCGCACGCCCCTCTCCTCCTCTATTAGGCGCACTGCGCACGAATTACACACCCGTCTCGGGCGGTGCGGCTCGCTTTGGCCAGTTTTCGGACATCCCCCCCCCCCCCCCCCCCCCGTTCTTTTTTATTTCCTTCGCGGGCGCATTCCTCGAGGCGGCAGGTGGTGGCGTGGCACGAGGCAGTTACGACTCTGTCGGCGCACGTTTCTCTCTTCCCTGCCTCGATCAGGGAAGGAGAGCGTAGTACCACGCACAGACACCGGGCGCGCGCGCCTCCTACTAATCACCGCCGCCGAAAGACGGGCGACGAAATGGGCAGAAGAGAGCTCCCGCATCTTCCTCCCCTTTGACGGTGGCCCCGGCGCGTGTGCGGCGACGCGCCGTGTAATTGCGCGGAGGCAGCGGCCAGCTGCCTCCGAGGGAGGGGCATGACTCAGCTCCCTTTGTCAGAGGCCGACATCGCCCAGGGCGACCCGTAGCGCCAACGTCACCAGTGCGCTTGCTCACGTCTCCTGACAAGCTTATACCGTTAGCCAGAAAGTGCTACAGGCTGTAGTTGAATGGCCTCTTCTTGGCAGTTGGTTGAAAGGACTTTATAGCTCATTTTATCCGTTTAAGGCCTGCAAACAAGACTGCAGAGCACTGCCAAGAAGGCAAGGGCTGTGCGTAAACGCCGACACCACCCGTTGTTTCGCCAATATACATTCAACCTCCGGCGGTCATTCTGTCAGCGTTTGTCCATTCTTCCGCCGATATAAGAGCAGCACACGCTCAACGCAAAGCGGACGTTCCCCCAAGACCAGCCCGCACATGCTATGGGTTCCACTTCTTCGCTTGTTTGATTTCCCTGTCCGCCCGCGCTACCGCACAACGACGTAACGGTGAGAGCGTCAGTGCACCGGAGACCACACAACACCGGCCATATTCACGGCTCCCGCACGCCCTGCACAACACCTCCTCCCGCCACGCCCTTCCCTGCAAACATCCCGCAACGTTCCATCCATCCAACATTCCATCACGTCCCTTGTTCGACTCCCCTTGTCAAGAGAATTTGCACGTGCCTCTAACAACAGCAACAAAAAGGATGAACAAGAAACCCACGACTGACGCGGTAAGGGGGACAGCCGTTTCACCCTGCCGAGACGAGTTCATAATACAGCCGCCGGGGACCGGCGCCGAGAGGCCGGCAAGCCGCGCGGCACCGCACGAACAAGCCCGGGCGCGTCCGCTCGCTGCGTGGTGCCCTGGCAGGAGGCGACACGTACTCCAATCGGCCCCCGTAGTGCCGGCGGCAAACCAGCAGCACTCGATCAGGCGGGCATTCCGTGGCACGCCGGGGCAAGCCGTTACCTGGTCGCGGGAACGCCGCGCACGGCGCGAGGCCTAAAAAGAGCGGAATTTCTGTGCTCTGAAAGAGCAGCGAGAGCTCGTAAATCGCCGCTCAAGTGACGTCCCAACGGTGGCCATCCGAACAGAGGGCGCCACTGCGGCACGCGAGCGACACATTTCTCGTAGAAGCGCGTGACAACAGAGTTGTATACGCATTTATTTGTTTTTCGTTGACCAGAAGAAAAGAAGCTGCTTCAAAAAGACTTCTCCGAGATGACCAGTTTTATTGGGCGTTTGCCTCCGCCTAAATAAACGATGCGGCCGAAAAAGTTTACCACGAATACCACGTGAATACCACGAAGAAAGGAATGAAGGCTCGCAGAAGTGACGGGAGTTGGCGATGACGCCTTCTAGCCGCGACGGGACGCCATTTTAGTGCGGGTGCCGGTCACGAGGCCTTTCAAAGGAGTCTCGCTATCGAACGATAGCAGCAGCCGTTCTCGAGGCATTCTTTCCACAAGCAGCGCACACGTGCTCCCGTGCGCTACGCGTGTTCAGACGCGACCGGTGCAGGGAAAATAAATGGTCGTCCTTCCCGGAATCTGACGAAAAGAGGTACCGTTTCTTTCGGAGGTCTTAAGCAGAAGGAAAGAAGCACGTTGCGCGAAAAGTACGAGACCTCACTTTGGGTCCAGAACATCTAAGCAACTTGCAGTTACGCAGTAGGTGATCGACTCCATCAGCTGTGATCACCTCAAGTGACTGCATTCGAGGTAGCTGCTATACAGTTCCGTTTGTATGAGTAAATGCATAACAAGCAACACGCTGCGCCTTTGCGCCGTACACCACAAAAAAGATGAGCTCGCTGTGTTCCAACACACTCAACACAGAAACGGCCGCGAAAAATTTTGACATACTGACGAAACGAAACTGATTGAGTCGGAGCACTCGACGACAGCCTCCCGTAATTCCCTCTGAAAGTCACAGTCGCCACTGAACACTTCAAACACTTCAGGGCAAGCCTCTCTGTTTCCTGTGTTTCAACGGTTATCCGTGCTTCATTCTTCATATTCCCCAAACGCATGCACATCGATCACATCGAGATTCGAGACAAATCCGAGGCAACAAGACACTGTAACCCACACAAGTTTCAACGCTTGTACAAATTTGATACAGAGTTGCATCACAAAAGGGGATCGAGCTGCAGCATGGGAGGTGGTTCGTGCCTGTATTATATCGAAATTCTGCACCCCCCCCTCCCCCGCAGCATCTCTGGGCAAAGCAGCCATCGGAGCAACAAGCGTGGTTCCCGGGGCGCACATATCCCTATATTTCTCCCTGGCTGAACACAGTGATAGACTTCACCTGGCTTTGTTCCCAGCGTTCCGCTCCGGTGGCCACCGCCGCCTTGCGAGTCGGTTTCTCGTCGGGGCCCAATTAGAACTAATGAGGGGGCCCGCACGCCTCCCGCCCATAGCGCGCAATTACGCTGAAAAGCGCCATTCACCGCGTCGCCCGCACGGAAAATGGCTCGCACTTTAGGAACACACGTACACGAGCTTCCGTGGATTGCGCTGCAGCTCCTTCCCCCGATTCGATCGATTGTGAGGAGGCCTGCTTCCCTCGTGGATCATTATACGCTGTGTATACACGGTCGAGTGTCTGTAAAGAAGTGGAGTCCACAGGGAGGAGGAGCGTTCCAGAGGAGAGATGAAAGAGAGAGAGAGAGAAAACGGGCCTAATGAACTTTCCTCGAATATTTTTGTTAGCACCATCCGGGTTTTTCATCGGCCATTTTCAAAATGTAGAGACCTATTTTGCTCTGTTCTCCGCAGCGCCACCGTTCGGCAGAAAATTACATCACGAGAACTTGAGACAGTCACTGTGCATACAAAACAACCTATCGAAATATTAAACACGTTTGAGGAAAACTTGCTGCACGGTAACACCTTGGCGTAATAGAAATTTTGCTCGTTATAATAGAAAGCACCCTCTAGTAAGAAGAGGGTGCTTTCTACACTGCGCATGACATCGTCCAGCGCCTTGATCCTTCATATGCTCCTCATAACACAGAAGAAATGCTTGCTGTGCTTCCTACATCGACATCGGCTTGAACGTCTGTTTCCGCAGCGCATTCAATTCCGAGTGGTAGAAACGGCGACTCTCAAGATAATCCTCGACCGGTTTATCCATTCCCAGACGCTGTATGCCTCCGCCTTGGAGCGCTCTGGCCGCTCTTATGGCATATTCGAATGGGCGATCCGAGGAAAGTGTCCCGCGAAAGTGAAGAGCGTGTTTCAATGGGCCATTTGGATTCAGACTCTGAGTTATGATTGGATCCCAACGGACACTGTGCGCTTTGGGACATGGAATAAATGATATTGCGTCAAAACTTCGAGCAGTCGCTGCAAGCCAAAAGGCTTTCACGCAGTTCCGTATTCTTCATGTGACCACTCCGAGAAGCGGCTCTCATATTCTACCTGCTTTGGAGGTAGCACTACAAGTTATGAGTAGTTGGAGGATCTAAAGGACCAGTCGAATGTGCCGTTACGGAAAAGCGCCTTGGGTGCTTCTCCAACCGAGCCTATAGTCCGCATGCAAAACAGGCACGCTGCAGAATTCCTCTCGCCGGACGAAATGATAGTCTCAGGAGGTGGCTGCAACACACACAGCTCCCGACACGCCTAGAGCATTCAACCGGCTGAACAAGACACCGCCACAACCTCTCACAACAGGCCATCGCAGCGGCGGTCACATAGGAAGCCAGGAGGGATAAGCTTCCAGGGGCCCCATTCGGATGCCACGCAAGAATTCCGAGCATTTCTGGCGACGCTGTCCCAGCGCTGACACAAAAGGGCGGAATATTGTCGCGCGCAGACACAAATGCGCATTCACAGAATGCAGCCAAGCCGCTTAATGCAGACAAGAACGCCGCGTGTTCTCCGCTGGCTTAGAACCGACGAACGCAGCATTCGCATACGTATGAGGACACAAACGCACAAAACAGCGGCGATCTCTGAGGCAAAGGAGGAGGCACAGCAGCTGTTCGGCGACGACCACCGGCACAACAGCGTCCGAACGCCGTAGCCGCACCCCTGTGCACGGAGAGGGCGCAGCGGCAACGCTCCCGCGTGTGCCACCACCTACCCGTGCTCCTCTGCTGCTGCTCGGCTATGCACCGCGCGGTGCACAAAGAGGGGGCCCCATTGTTGTGCTCTTCAAGAGCGTGTGCTCTGTGACCCGAGAACGCCTGCCTGCCTGCCCGGCCGTTGCTCGGCTCGCTCCAGCTTCCTACCCGGTGCCGCCGAGATGTGGCGTGTTGCCAGCGGAATCCGTCAACCCCCCCTCCCCGCCTCCCCCTTAAACCACGGCAACCGCTTCCGCGCACGTCCACTCTTCGGCGAGAGGGAATCGTTTTTCTTTTTGTCGCGCGCATAATGGCGTCGCAGGAATGCGCCGCAGATAAGGGGCAAAGGAGGCCGCTCTCACCGCTGGAGCGAGCTTGCTCACTATGCGTGTACGTGCGTGCCATCGTTGGACAGCACCAGCGAGACGCTCCTCTGCGAGCGGCCATTTAAATGCTTGCGAAGATGCGGAGAATAATGGCCGGCGATCTGCCCGCAGGGGTATTTTCCTGACGAAAAATAGCGCGTTTTCTGGCTGTCCTTTCCTTAGAACAGCAACCTTTCTAGCTCTCCGTCTCGAGGTGTTCCTCACATGGATTAGCGGGTCATTATCCGACCCTCGGATTCGCATGGCGTCTTAAAATCGGCTGCCTAAACTAACTCTGTAGACTCAATTAATCTCCTTCAAGGTTAAACGATGTTCCAAAGTTTTGAAGGATGTCAGTGCTGTTGCTTCCGGCAAAAAATTAAAAGGGGCACCTAAATACATTTTGTATTGGCAACGGGATGGCATTAGAAGAAGATGATGATGGCTTTACCAGATTGACGTCACTTACGGTCTGGTGGCATCACTTCCCTTCAACCAATGGGAATTATCCGCTCTGGTGACGTCACTGTCATCCACCCAATAGAAGAATTTCACGGCCTATACATTACTTTTTTTTCCTCGATGAGGCATTTAATGCTATCGTAGCTCTACAAGGCCGCACATGAAGCCGAGTACAGCCTCCCGGAGAGGATGACCCCGTTTAAGCTGACAGCCATTGTTTTTGTTGTTCTTTTGTGACACGCAGCCCGTCGCCACAAACACCGGCGTCTCGACAGCCGACTTAAGGCCGACGCGCTGTCGGCGGATGCGGCGAAGAACAAAAGGATCATCCGGCAGGCGGAAGGAGTGAATCGGATGAGGCCGACGTCGGGCGAAGGTCGCTCGTCTGGCTTACGCTCGGCTTGGCCGCTAATTCCACGTGACGCGCGTAAATATCGGCATCTGTCGGCGTCCGAAGTACCGCCTTGTCTCTCGCGGAACACTCGGCGCTGTAGCGAGGCGCCAAAGCCGGCGGCAAATCTCGTTTGGCGCCCGACGTTCCCGTCGTTTTATGGCCCTGTCCTGTGTTTTGCGCTGATTAGCCGGAAAGCGGGCACACCTGCCCAGAACGGAAGCGAGGTATACGCCAACGGTAAGAAGAAAGATAGCTCCTCTTGCTACGCCGTCTTTAACGAAAGAAAAAAAAATGAGGTGTCACTGTAGCGAAACAGCGCTTAACCATTCGTAAATTTAGCCGCTATCCCTCGCTGTCGCACCAAACAGTAGCAATGTTCTAACTCGCTTTTTTGTCCAATCCTACGGCCACGGTAAGCTAGGCTGATGTCGAGCGTTTGCGGCTCTTTCAAGTTTAATTCAACCCACGTCGAACGGTACGCCTTAAGTGCACTCTTAAGCAGATAACAATGCCTCTCGGTTTTTCTGTTTCTTTTGCTCTATTGTTTATTATTTTGTTCTCGCTGTATTTTTCTTTCAAACTTCGACGACGTGCCTTCACTCCGTTGTTTATTCTTCTGTTTATCCACATTGGTTCTCCTTTTCCTTTTTCAGCCACAACAGGTCCATTATTGTTGGACGATTCCCTCCCGTACAAAGAGGTCTCGGGGGACCTTCGGCGCGAAGACGCTTGACCAGCGCGTTCCTCGAAGTCCCGGCCGTCCGGGCGCCGGGAAACCTACACCAACAACAAATGCGCAGAGGACGAAAAAAGGAATCTCAGGAACGAACCGAAGTTCAACGTGCCCCTCTCCAAGCGCGGGCCGAAAGCCGCACCGATCCCCACTGGGACAGCCCGGGGTCACGTACTCGCCTCCTCGTCCCACCTGAGCGCCGGACAATGGAAGAGAGAGATCGTCACGTGAGATGACGTCCCGCCAAATCGCACGAGGCCACTGACTCCGCGCATTCTCCTTCCACACAAGAGACTCGCGGCGATTAACATCGGTGACCTCAGAGGGGCTGGACACGGAAGGAAGGGAGGGAGGGCATGGGTGCGTGCGTTTCTATGTGGAGGGAGAGGGAAGGGTTCTTGTTCAACTGAGCGGAGACAGCGGTGGCCTTGCGGAGGACCTGCTTTATTCAAGGCCACTGCGCATAATATTGGACCCCTGAAGGATTAGTCTCAGCGGCTTTCACTTTCCGAGTGTGGGGGGTAAAAAGCTCCTCTCCTTCCGTTCACAGATCTTTTTCGCTACTTATCTCCCTCTTTTTCTTCTGTCTCTTTCTTTTCGGTGTGCCTCGCCGCCGGACATTTTCTACCGAGAAAAAGTAGCCACAAGGAAGACGAGAAGAAAGGCTTCGCCGCGTAGAGATTACCATCTACCGCGCGCTGTTGTTCGAAACCAAGACCGCGGATTAGACCTAAGCCTGGGATGGACAAGACGGTAATCCGGAGGAGTTCTCAGTTTCTTTCGCAGGAAGACTCGTGGAGGAGGCTCAGGGACACAGCGGACGCGTTGGGCCAAGGTCGGAACTGTGTGTGTGGGGGGGAAGCTTTGGTTTTACTTGTTCTTTTTTTCTTTTCCAACTGCGTCTTCCTGTCGAGCTCTTTCTCTCTCTTTTTTTTTTAGCAAGATTACTTGCGATGACAATCGCGCCCTCCCGCGGCGACAGCGAGAAACTGTGTCAAGCAAGCGACCATGCACGAACGGGTAGATTCGGCCTACCCAGAAGGGTCAGGCAGTTTAGCCGCACAAGAGAGCTGCGTTGTCCCGTGTCCAAAGCAAGCGAAAACCGTTGTAGTACAGAGGAAGGTCACAATCCGCAGGGTCGCGGGTGTAAATTGACTCAGGGACGAGCGCCGACACAAGGAGACAGCACAGAGCTTGGCGCACCATGCGTTGCATCTTGTGTCCTTGTCTGAAATCACACTCCATAACAAAACGATGCATGCAGCATCCAGAGGCCACGGTAATTTCACGCACGACGGTAGTGCCCGAGTCCCCTCTTTTAGAACAGCTTACATGTCGCATTAAGACGCTGGAAATTGACTGAGTAGTACGTAAGCACTAGTAAAAATAATAATGGGAGAGGGAAAAAACACTGAAAACAACAGAAACAATGCTGTAATGCATTCCCTTCACGCTGCGTCTATTGATTCCGGTTTACCGAACAGTCCTTCCTCCCTGCTATCCAATAGCTCGCTTCGTAGTAGTTCGTCTCGGAAGTTTGTGTATGCTTCTTTACTAAGCTACGTAGAATCAGAAAGAGAGGTAAAGGAAAAGAGGTGAGGCTAACCCTGAACACCCGTTCTACCCTGCACTGGAGAAAGGAAGGGGAAGGAGAAAACAAACCCAAGTTCAAAATGAAAAGTCTCAAGTAAGGAAGCAGAGTCTACTCCCCAATAACCTGCACGCTGTCATTCTTTTGATCCCAGATATTCCGAGCGTTTCGACTAAAACACCTAGCTGCGATCAAAGCACGTGCTTTCTTCGTTCGTCCCACGTCCTTTAGCGCCGTTCCCCTTTCAGAATGAAGCAGAGCCACCTCGCCCAGCTCTCCGCCTTGCTAAAGGAGGCAGATGCTACGCTCACGGCAGAGTCACAGCCCATCGCACAGGCACAGAGGAGGGTTGCGGAGGCCCTATTCGACTCACTGCAGTTTACAATCGCCGATGAGAAGGGAAGCAGTGTGTGTGACGCCTCCAGGTGAGCGAGCCGCCTTTCTATTTTCCCTCCGCGTTCTTTCAGGTCTGCCCTGCCCTCGTGATCCCGGATCACGACGAGCAGTGACACGAAACAGCCTCCCCCTCCTCCGGCCGCGTGCGAGCGGAACGCGTCTTCGGGCAGAAACACATAGGAGCAATCTCGCCGGACTCGCCTGCCCTTCGACGCCACCCAGCTGGAGGACGGTCCCGACGCTTTTTAAACGACCCAACTTCTTTGCGGGCAGCACGCCTCGCATTTTGAAGAAAGATGACCGGGAGGAGCGAGGGAGAGGAGAAAAAAAAAAGGCGCTGTCCAGTCACCACCTGTCGACGACGAGGGGTCGACCGTTGGCAGAAGAAGGCATCCGAGGAATGCCCGGAAAGGGAGAGGGCGGAGAGCGACAGGAGGCAGAGAGGCGGACATCCTGTCCGGCTCCTCTTTGTGCGGGCTCATCACGACTCGAGCGTTAAAGAGGAGACGCTGCGCCGACTCTGCGTTGTTTCTTTGTCGGCGGTCGCGAATCGGAACATTACCCGGGGTATTACTGCGAGGCTTGAGTGGGGCACTGGAGCCCTGCTGACAGTCGGCTCGTGATGCATGAACCGCATGAAGTCAGCACGGATCCTCAACTTATTCCCCTACGAAACTAGGTGCTAACCGCATACCTTCTCAGCACGGCGCACGCCAAAGGGAGGACGTGCAGACCTAAACGACGAAACAGGACCTGGAATACGCTAGTGAGAGGGCCTCGACTACAGCTATCTTAAAATCAGAGACTGCTAAAGACAACGGGGGCGCCTCATTTACTTCTCAGTTTTTGCAGCATGCAGCGGCCGCAGTGGTGGGCTTCTTGGTCATCCCGTGTGGGTCGCCGCGACGAGCACCAGAAAGCCATGCCGCGCTCCCTCACAGCGCGTGTGTACATATCGGCCGGCAAATGGCTGTTTAGCTGTCGCGTACACAGAGTGTGCCGCTTTTAAAAGCAGAGGCCTCGATGAAGAGGGAAGAGCCGATAATGGCTGCTGCGTGCCGACAGCAGAAGCAGCAGCGCGCGCGCATATTCCCGTGGGACACCTTCTCCTCCCCATCTCCCTTTCCCTCACCGCATGCACGCATTCGTCGAGTCCCTTTCTCTTACGCCGGCCGGCCCGCGCGCATTCTTTGCTTCTTCTATGCCTACGCAGAGAGAGACAAGAATAGAAAGAAACGCCTCCTTCCATTGCCGTTTACATAAGTGCCTTCCGAGACAATTTCGCGCAGACATTTTCTCGTTCCTCTACTTTTTCTCAAGTGCCGCCCCTGTGGAGGGAGATAGCGCTACTCTCCTTGTCTCTTCTCCTCCTTCTTTCAGGAAGGCCTTTGTGCGCCCGTCGCCTAATGGATACTAAAACGACGCCGCCCGCAGAACAGTCTCTCTCTGGAGAAGAATCCTACCACGTAGAACCACGGGCTAACGACAAACAGGAGCGGGACACGTTCCGCGGTGCTCGGCTGCCTCGATTGTTTCCGAGGGCCAGCAACTGAGCTCCCGCGAGTTTGGGAATTGGACGGATTCGTCGTTCACATGCGCGGAACCGTATACGCGCTCGGATTTTAATCAGTGCGGGGATTTAATTACCTGGGGCTGAACACACAGCGAATCACCTCCCGTTCAGGGCTCCGCGAAAATTAATGCCTAGACCCGAGAACGCTTATCGTCGCATGAGTTTGGAGTCTGTTTCCTGGAGTAGGATCTAAATATTAATATGAAACGAACCATGAAAGATGCGAGCAAGTAATCGGCATGCATGACTGTATACTTCTGCGTCATTGCCTCAGAATCTGACGCAAAACTTTCTTTCCGAGTTTCAAAGCGTTGAGGACACGCGCAAAGCTTTTCGTGCTCGCGATTTTCAAAGTTATAACGATGCACATAATTTGAGAAATGTATGCTCGACATCCATTCCTCCAGAAAAATATCTGCGTGAACCGAAACCCCGCAGAAATTCCTACTTCGGAAGTTTGTACCAATACACCTTTAACGACCGCGCAACGGAACTTCTTCGCTCCGAATTCGGAGACTTCTCCCGAGAGCATAAGCGAGTCCACGTAGGCATACGCCAAAGAAATAATAAAAAAGAAAATAAATAAAAAGCATGACCGAAAAAGAAGAACGCGCGAACTAAAACAGAACGAGCGAATGCACCGCGCAGCAAAAAGCAGTCCGCAAACGCCACCCAGGTCGCAAGCCATGCAAAGAGGACGCGAGAAGATCGAGAGAGGCGAAGGCGAGCCTCCCAAACGAATCGTTACAGAAGCCGGGCCGCGATCAAAATACAGGGAAAGAAATTAAACAAAAAGCAAAAGCTACCACGACGAAGTCATTTCGAGGAGCAGCTATCCGTTCTGCATCCAAAACTCTCTCCGCACAGCTCCTGCAGCATGCTCATTTTTATGTGGGCAAGAGCTTTAGTGCTGGGGAACGAGGTTGTCTATCTCCTCGGAAGGAAGCAGATAAAAAAAAAATAAATCATAAACACTGCCGATCCGCTACCGTTCTTATATATAAACGTATACACCGCCAAGGAGACGGCATTCCCGTCGTATCGTCTGCTGTATACGCGCTCAACGGAATAACAACCCTCGAGAGCGGAGCGGCGCCGAAAGAGAGAAGACCAATGAAAGAAAACCGCCAGGTACTCGTGCCATACGTATGCGGGCAGGCACAGATAGCCTGGGAGAGCCGCGCGACTCAATAAACCCGCGAAACGCGGAGCGCTTTGCGAAACAGCGGCACAGTTGAGGACCGAGGAGTACAGCGTAGAGGGTAAGACGACGGCAAGGCGGGCTGCATTTCTCGAGTGGTTTATCCTCGCTAGCATTCGATGAATACGGAAAAAAGCGGCCAACACGCGAAGAATAGACGCACTCACAGAGTCTCAGCTCAGAGCTGAACTGCTTGTTCAAGACTGGCTTTGATTTCTGAATATTAAGACTCCCCATTTGAGCTGCTGTCTGGAGGATGGTGTCAAATAGCTCGAGATCACCGACAAGACGCCACCGCGCAGAACACACAAGGAGACTGTTGGCAAATTTGCAGTGATTCCATCGCTCGCCGGTAGCCAATACTTATGTGGTCGACAGCCATTGTTGAAAGACGACGGCAGGAAACCATTCAATGAGACTTTCGAATTATTTACACAGGTGGTTTCGTATACGTATACTTTCCAGAGCTTCACCGCTCGCGAGAAAATTAACTGCGGTTCGATCGAATCGAACAGGTATACCGCAAGCGCGGGTACTTACGGCGAGACCACATTGCGTAAAACATCTTGCCCTGCGCGCACAGAGATTTCCACAAGTAACGAAGTAAAAAAGAAGAAGAAGAAAGGAAGCATGCAGCAAAACCGAGACAGACGACGGGCAAGTTTCGAAACTAGATCAACTCCGCTCGCTTCTTTGCCGTGCGGATCAACTCCCGAACGCCTGTCGTGTCGAGATATTACAGGATGCTGAAGAGAAAGAAAGCGGACAAGCTTTGGCGGGCGCCTCGGGGGATTTTCTCGAAATCCCCGGAGCGTGCCCGACCGAGGGCGTACCGCCGTCACCCGGGAATTTTCGAGATGGCTTCGTTAAGGAAGTTCATCGGTTCTGCCTCGCTGGCGGAGAAAAAACTAAAGCCAAATAACAAGCAGACACCGGTAAACCAAAGGACGCGTCGCGTTCGCAAAAGAAGTTGAACGCAGTGGAGTTTCGACATTCAGAACTACAAAGCGGCGACGACGACAACAACGAAAACGAGAAAAAAAAAAAATAACGCGAAGCACACCGCGTGGAGTAGTAGTGTTGTGATGGTTCTTCCCAAGTGGCAGTTGCAATAAGAGCAAGACTGAAAAAAAATTTGGAGCAAGACCTGCAGCATTCCTTCAGAACTTCAGATTGTTTCTATATATCTCTGCTTTAACACTTCTTCTTGGGCGAGTTAGTGCATACTTGATTTGAAGAAAATAGCGCCAGAGCATGCAAACCACGAAAAGACAAGGACGAGACACAAAGCGCTAGAAAAAATCTCTGCTTGAAAACGCGGGATTTGCAGCAAACACAAGTCGAGGCACGCCGGTGTAAAACGCACATATCGTTGCGCAGCTCGGGGCCACGCCACCGGCGGTAAAGCACATTTGCAATGCGTTACCATAGCAACAAGGCCCAGCGCTAAAGACGACCAACGCGAAAAGTAAACGTATACAAAACGCGCACAAAGACGTTCTGTCGCAATGCAGGAACGTGGACAATTGCGACAGAGAGAGCAGACGAGAGTGCTGTCATGTTCGCACCGAAAGCGACAGGCGATCTGGATCGGGGGTCGACGAGCGGAGCAGTGCGGATCCTCGGAGTTGAGCCACGAGCCTTGGCGCTTCCAGCCGACAGGCGCCAATCACATGGCACCAGCAAACAGAGGGTGTTACGGCTGATTACTCGCTAACAGGGCAACCGTCACGCACCACATCTGCAGGGACAGCACGGAGCAACGCGCTGTCCACCACATCTGCGCTCGTCGTATCTTGGTGGCATGGGTGCACGCCACTGGACTTCCCCACTGAGCTCTGTACTTAGCACGCTGATCGAGCATATCGACGTCACACGGGTGCGTGTACAGAGGCAGAAACAAAGGGTGGCAGTAAAGCCGGATAAGCCAGCTTCCCCGCAACGCGCTTGACGATTGTTCCCGAATCGTCTCGTGTAAGCCTCTGAAGCCTGTCGTTTTTCTCTAAGCTCAGCGGAATAACGCGGACGCGTCAAAGGCAGATCTGGAGCTTTCTCCGCATTACATGCTAATCATATGCTAAGCATGGGGAGGAGTTTCGCAGCGTCATTGAATACATGTGCGTGAATAAAGGCACGTGGGCTACACGCGCCACGAAACGCAGATAAGGAACAGACCACTATTATACATCGCATATATAATATTATATACGGTGGCAAGGCTACAGTTCTTGGACACAGCGTGTTTATCTCCCCTCTCTTCTTTATTTTTTTTCTTTTCAGCAGTTATCACAAAACAGCTCGCAGAAAGAATAAAACCGTCCACAGTGTTTCAACAAGCTCCCTGCTATCAGAACGATCCGTTCCTGGATGCCATCGTATACAAGTTTAAGCTTCATTACGACCGCGTTGTCAGTGGATTAAAACGCGCATCAACGCTTGGCATTTCTCATGCGCCTTTCGCTCGAAATAAATCGGAACTGGTGATATACTTGCATCCGTTGCGGCAGCGAAACTAAATCGGCGACGGAAGCGCATTTAGAAGCAAATTTCTTGAAACCTGCAGAGTTACAGCGAAAGTTAACTTCTCCTGCAGATGTCAAGTTCACCAGACATCTGCAGAAGTAATGCGGGTGAGCATGACACAAGCGTATACGCTTGTGTCATGCTCACCCGCATTCCCTCTGCGGTCTTAAGCAGTCCTGCAGTAAAAGCCCGAAATCATTTGCACATTGCCCCTTTTCTGCCAAGAGTACACACTCTAAACACGAATTTGCCTATATGGTGGGTAAAAAAATGTCCTGGCTTAGCTTATGGTTAAGCCTAGGATGCGAAGCATACCGCCGGCGGAGGCTGCGCGTCCGCAAGCGAGCGCACGAGTTGAGCCCCTGCTTTCACAGCTGTTGTGACGTCAGCGCCCCTAGCGGAAGGAGCGGGAGTTAGGCCGCCGGCGGAGGCTGCGCGTCCGCAAGCGAGCGCACGAGTTGAGCCAAAGCCTCCGTTGAGCCCCTGCTTTCACAGCTGTTGTGACGTCATATCACGTGGTGCGCCGATGTAGGTCAAGTGGTAGCTACGCGGCCGCGCGCGGCGCAGCAAGGAAGAGCTCGGTTGTGCGGCTAGTATGCTTCGCATAAAAGGGAGTAAGCCTACTCCCATTTCACTCCTTTCTTCTGAGAGTGTACGTGCAAGGCAGCGGACAATGCCCCGCGACAGCGGCGGGCGTCCCTATTTCGGCGTCCTGCGGCGGCTGTCTCTTCGCATTCCTGACCCGTCGCGTGACGGGTCAGCGAAGCGGAATAAGCGCGCGGCTGCCGCCCGCCGCCCGCGTTAATTGCCCGGAGGTCAGCGCCGAGCCTTCGGCGCGCTGGCCACGACCGGTGGTGCGTGCGACACGGCGCCACCGCGGAGCATCTATAGAGACTCTGAGGGTACGGGGTCCAGGGGGATAGGAGGCGCCACTGAGCATGCGCAGAACAATACGGCCCCTCGGGTTACTGCACTGGCGCCTCGCTATGCCCCTATACCCCTTATCTATAGAGGGTTCGCCTATTCTAAATCTCTCTTATGTCTGCCTGTTCAAAAGGATTGGATAAAGCCGAGTTTTAACAGTCGAATGCCGCGATAAATCCGCGAGTGCGAAGCATCTCACACCACGAGCTTCGAGTCTCGCGTGAACTCATTACACAGCTCGAACACTTATGGCGGACCGAATGTCGCAGAACGGAGAGCGAACTGCCTGCGAGAGAGGCAGTTCCGGGACCATTTGTCAGTAGTTGTTTAAGGTACTAAACTACTGAAAACAAGAAAATCAGGGGATCATATCCGAGAGAACTAATCATATTTTGTATTGCTCTAAACGCCGTGCTGTTAAATCTACTTCAGCGCTGTACAGTCTAGCCCCTTCTCCAAGCAAACTTACAGTTCTGATGAAAATTCATAGGTGGCGCCAGTTGTGGTGATATACGAGAAGCGGGTTTAACCGCAAAGACTACAAACATGTTTGCTTTCCCCTAATCCGCTCGCTGTAACGTCGTACAGGCGGTGCGGGCAGGGCAATTTATTTCCTGTTTATTTTATAGCCCACCCTAACGAATGTGACGTCGTAGGCACAGCTTTCATTTTCTTAGCCTTCTCCACCAAGGAACCCTCACCTCACACCACTAACCCCCCAAGAAAAATTCAGCTGTCTGGTGGAGGTGCTGCCCACACGCAACGCTCGGAACGGTGCCGTTTAAAAAACATCACTCGCGCGGTATCGCATTTGCAGCCGCGTGGAAATAAGGAAGGCGGGCGCGGGGGCGGACCAGAGAAGATAGCGGGGTCAGATTCATTTGCCAGAGCGCAGCGCACGTCGGATAATCGCGGCCGAGAACGCGCGCTCGGTCGCCGGAGCGTCTCGGAGAGCCGCGCCGGGTCCTTATTCGCAGCGGCTCCTGGCAGGAACGCAATTACTCGAGGATTTCTTCGAGGGGCGCAATTAGCACGGCGCGCAGTTCGTTAGCACTGATTTGGCGCCGCTTGGTTACTTCGCTCGCGGTGCGGAGAAGCTGCTGCAGGCAGCCGGGGCGCACAGTTCGTCGCTCTTTAGCTTCTACGCAGGAGACTGCAAAGCGAGCTTTTGTTAAGAAACCAGTCCAGCCGCTCAGCAAGGCTGCTAGGAAAGCCACGCACACGAAGAACAGCGGAGGAAGTGCTAGGTCAACGAATCTCGCTAATAACGCGCTCCTGCGCATAAGTGCGAAACTTTCACTTGCAGGCACGCAAGTGTAAATAAAGATGTCATTCCGCTGATTAAGCAGTTGCAGGTCCGTTATTCTGCACAGAGCCGCAGAGAGAGAGAGAGAAGGAAAAATGCTAAGCGCCAGCACTGCGTTGTTTTTTTCTTTCCAGTTTTCTGCATGCAGTCTACTTGGGCCTCCATTTTTACATACTCATTTTTCATTCCCCTCTCTGAATCAGGCAGATGTTGTGCCCGTTCTGGTGGTGGTTGTCAGCTTATGCTACTACCACTACTACTACTAACAGTGCTACTACTACTACTACGACGACACGGGTTGGATCCCGGCCGCGGCGGCTGAATTTCGATGAAAGCGAAATCCAGAGGCCCGCGTACCGTGCAATGTCAGTGCACGTTAAAGAACCCCAGGTGGTCGAAATTTCCGGAGCCCTTCACTACGGCGTCTCTCATAGCCTGAGTTGCTTTGGGAGGTTAAACCCCAATAAGCCAATAAGACTGCTGCTGCTGCTGCTGCTGCTGCTACTACTACTACTACTACTACTACTACTACTACTACTACTACTACTACTACTATAAATAAAAATAACGACAGTAGTCTGTTTTCAGACGGCTCGTAAAGCAAGTGAGCTCACGGTCAGCCTACGACATATTCAACAGCGCGCGAGAGCAGTCAGGTGACTCCACCTGGAGCAGAAGGACCCTCGCTCGCTCTTCGCACCGGAAACGGAACCGCGCGCCCCTGCCCCAAAATGCGGATTGCCCCGAGAAAACGAGCAGGGCGTTACAGTTAGAGGGGGGCAGACACGCGGTGCGCACCACCGGATGAAAGCCGTCTTCGCCGCCACGATGCTAGCGGGCAAAGGGGCATTCTTTTCGCGTCCAAACCCGAGCGGGGAACAAGGTCCGGCATACCTTTTCGCGCTGCTCACGATGATTAACGATCCCGCTGCTCCCGGGCGGCGGCGGCGGCGTCTCGACGGGAAAGGGCAGAGAGAGAGGAGGTGAGGGGGGAAGCGTCTCCACCTCGTTTTACGCAGAAAGAGCGGACCGGAGGCAGCTAAGGCAGGGAGCGCGGGAGGAGGCGATAGCATCGATACAATACCGATACCCTCCTCACCTTCGCAAAGTAGAAGGAACACAGGAATGCGCGTTGAGCCCAGTTCAAACCAATTCACAGACGAGGCATTTTTCTTTTTTTCCTCATCCACCTCGAAGATGTGTGTGCCGCTCTCGTTTACCAGACGGAGATGTGTGCGCGATGCGCTTCGGAGAGACAATTTCGAAAAACACGGTGCGCTCTCAAGAAAAATCGGTATACAAAAAATCCGATCAAACGAAACAAAAGAAAAGCAGTTACTCGCGGAGAGATGCAAACGGAAAGTCGTAGGCGAAGGAATCACGGCGCGCCGACCTGCCAACCCAGTCGCGAAATGAATCCTCCCATCCACTCGCGCGCATCCTGCACCCATCGCTCTCATTTCGTGGGTTAAAATAAATAAATAAAACAACAGAAAATAGACGTGCAACGAAAGGAGGAGATATAGAGCGCAGGAGAAGATGCAGGGGGGTGCGACGTAGGGGAGCCGCTCATTCTTCGGCGCTTTATAGACACAGTCCCGCCAAGCGTATGATAAACGTATGCGCAAAACAAGCCTAAGCGGGGAGGGGCGGCGGAGAAGAACCCTGCAAAGGAGAGTTGGCGCGCGTTCACACGCATTCCCGAGGCGGCGCAAAGCGAACTGACAGACAGACACCCACTCGACCAAATAAAACGATCCGCAGGGGTGGTAGGAAGAATGAGCGCGCCGTGGAGACGGCAGCGTCTGATGGTCCCCCCCTGCGACCTCCTCCATCTTATGATGATACAGGCGGGAACCCAGAGACGGTTAGAAGGAAACCAAAACGCACACAACAAGGCTCGTGTGTGGGGCGGTGGCTCTGCCTTCTCCGGCTTCCCAGGGCTCAAAGAAATTGTTTCCTGCCACCTTCGCCTCTCACCCTCCCCACTCCCCCCTGTTTGTCTAGCGGAAGACGCAGAGCCAAACATGCAGGAGAGTGCGCGCGGAGCTTTCTCGCCCTGCAAGTGGCAAACGATCCCAAACGATGGCCGCGGCATCGCTTTGGCGCTCGCGTCCTGAGAGGCGGGAGTCGGTATGTGGGTGAATAGGACCTGCTCGCATCCGCAAGCCGCCACCCCCCCATCGCGAACGTACCAACTATATATATATATATATATATATATATATATATATATATATATATATATATATATATATATCCGTAGAAACCCAACAAAACGACGGCAACACAGTCGGATAAGGCTCTGAGATAGGATCGAAAGAAAAAGCGAAGAAGGTAAGAAAGAAGCCAAAGAGGGGGAAAAAAAAAAGTGGGACTGAGAAGAGCGACCGAGACCGCATTCCACGGAAATCCGTGGCGATTCGAAGACCGCCAACGAGCGAGCTGCAGTCGAGGAGGAGAAAGAGCGGAGAGACAAAGGAAAGGGGCAAGGGCGCGCGCAAAAACAAAATGCTCAAAGCATGACCCCCCTCCCTCCTCGTTATTTTTTTTTTCTCCCTGGAGTGAGCGAAAGAGTCCTGGCGGCGCGGCAGGCAGCGTGTCTTCCTCTATCACCGCAGGGGTGGCTGTGCACGGAGACGCTAACACGACAAACGAGGTGCGTCACCCCCTCCCTCCGGCTCCAATTTTTTCCTCTCCGGGCTCTATATATACGCAACGGGGCAGCCGATGCGTCTTGGCGGCGTGATTAACGCAACACGAGACGCCGAAGAAACTGACAAGCTGTAAGCCAGAAAGATTTCCAGGAATGAAGAAATTTGAGCGTATAGCATTACAAGGAGATGCTTTCTGATCGAAGATTTAAATTATTTCAGGTTAACACATCTTACCTGCGGAATTTCATGCCTTATGCGTCAAAATGCATCAGATTAAAAACGAAAACCACCGTAGTTTCAAAACTGGAGCTTATGTACAGTTTTAAAAGTGCAATGTACATGGAATGACTCCAGAGACACAATCGGCTCATCTCTCTCTGTGTCTGTGTGTGTGTGTGTGTGTGTGTGTGTGTGTGTGTGTGTGTGTGTGTGTGTGTGTGTGTGTGTGTGTGTGTGTGTGTGTGTGTGTGTGTGTGTGTGTGTGTGTGCGTGCGTGCGTGCGTGTGTGTGTGTGTGTGCCTGTGCCTGCCTGCGTGCGTGCGTTTGTCATCTGCCGTGAGGGCAGCAAAGATGACGTCCATATAATCGGGCCTAGCACAGGACAGCGTGGAGCAAAGCTAAAACTAAGGGGAAACTAAGAAGTAATAGTGAAAACATGAACCAACGATCAAAGTCGTACGCGAAGCACCTCCGCTGACGCTATATACCTGCAGACATTTTCCTTCTCTAGTAACACCTCCCTCAGTAACCATGCAATCACACAGCCGCAACCACCGAAAACGAGAAGGCGAAAAGAAACACAAAAATGAAAGCGAGAGCAAACAGAAGAAAAGCGTCTGCTGGCTATAATTACGAGACCAGCGTATACCGCAGAGGGATGACGCATTAGTTAAGTGCACATCCGTCTTCGCCACGGACGTCATTCATCAAGCCCAACGCTCATCATCCACAAGTACCGTACGGGCTGCCCCTGCTCTGAAGGCCTGAGTAGCCGTGGCAAAAATGACAAATACAAAAACGGAAACAACTCCCTGCGACAGCGACAGTTCACTTTCGCATGCGCTCGGTCGCGGCAACAGCAGCAGCAACCCGGAGGCGATGTGACACCAGGCGCCGTTCTTTCAATGTTGAATCTACATAAGTAGATAAACTAAACGTACGCGCACATTTCGCGCGGTGATAAAGTGGCGCGCGAGGAACTGGATACCGGCGGCCGCATAATTTTAGCCACTCCCGCGCCTTCCCCTCTCCTCGTGGGAGCAGCGGAGGCCATGTCGTCCCCCGGCTGCGATATTAAGTTTCCGCCATGTTCATATATAGTATGTAGCGAGAGGAGCAGTAACAACCGCAATCTCGTTTCTGGCCGTTCGGCGGGCTCCTTCACACGCGGCGCCAGCGCGAGTCGAGCGTGGCACGAAATGCGTGTCTGTGTGCAAGTGCGCGGGAGGTGGGGGAGGGAATGCTCCGTGAAATAACTATACTCCGCCGTCACCGCGCGATTATAAATTAACTCGAGGAAAAGTAATAAGAGACCAGAATGAGAAACACGCTTATACTCCGCACACCTCGAGAAAGGCATGCAGAAATTGAAAGCGGAATGAAAAAAAAGCTTGAGGCCCGTATAATTGCTGGGAATGCGAGCGGTGGAAACCACGTGCAATCAGCGAACATGCAAATGTAACATGGACAAGAACGAAACAAAAAGAAACAAGGGGAGTATAATACAAATGTCGGAATTCACCACGATGTAATACCGGGGCTGCAAGCACAAGGAGATCATGCACAGAGTAACACGTGGCAGGGAGGCACGGCCACTAACGAATTGAAAGCGCACGAAGGAATGTTAACCATAGAAAACCATAGAAGGAATGTTAACCAGAAATAGAAAAGAGTCAGACAAATACGCCCACCATGCGACTGCAAACCTATAAAAGAGTAAAGATACACAACGCAGAAAATATAGAAAGTTCTGCAAAGAGATGGCTGATGAAGTGCCACGTATACACTAGCATATACAGAGTGCGAAACTGGAGAGCCGCGGGAGAGGCCGATGGCGATATGTGGAGCCAACGAAACGGTGCCCGAACAGGGAGGGGTTGACGCGTCGCACCGAGCACGATGAGAATGTGGCGGCGACGCTTCTCCATCCATCAAAGCACCTCTGCATTAACCGAGCGTGAAAGAGTAGAGGGCGAGGGAAACCACGAGGGGCGCTTTTGGTTCGCGGCAGCGTGAGTGAACACAAAGCGGAAAAATTTCAGGGCGTGCATTTAGAAAACACTCAAAAGGCGTATATCGCTGTGAAATGCGAGGGGAAACGGTGTTCTACCAAAACCGCAAGGGAAAAGGGATAGAGGAGAAACAACGAGATGAAACGAGAGAAGAGGAAGAAAAAAAATAAAAAAAAAAGCCTAGCGCAACACACATGCCCCGTGGTGGACTTGCGTATATACGCATATTTGGGGACGTCCAGAGACGAGGCCTTCCCCAGGGACGGTGGGCACAAACAAGCCCGAAGACTGCAGTGTACACAAACCGAAAAATAAAATAAAAAGAGAGCTTTGAGACAGCCAGCCTGACTTACGGAACAAAGAGAAACATGGTAAGAAAAATGGCTCGCGCAAGCTGCGTTAGAGACAAAGGCAACGAAAATAAAAAGGGCAAAAAAATCTATAGAAGCAAAAAGAAAAAAAAGAACGGTCCGTAGTCGGACCGGGCACGGGCTCTTCTTCCCTGGGGAAACATTTTGACGCTGGTGTGGCGTGGCTGCGCGCGTTATGGGCGCAGGAGGAAACAATAAAAAAAAATAAAACAGGGCAGGAAAGACGGGGGGCCCAAGGGCGGACAACAAACGCGTCTTATGGGGGCGAGAAAGGCCCGGCGTCGTAGCCTCCGGGCAGCGGCCACAACAACAGCAAGCAGCAATGGTGGCCAGACGGAGAGACAGCCATAGCATCCACGCCGGGCTCGCTAAACGCGTCCCCACTGATTTCGCCCGGAGGGCTCCCGGTTGCAGTGAGCGAAGGATACGGATCGGAGTGCCTGTTGTTGCCTTTACAGCTTGCCTTCTTTTCTCAGGTTTTGTTCCTTCCTGTACACCCCGTAGGCGCTTCCCGTAGGTGTACTCCTCGAACAGGAGGACCATTCCTTTTCTTTTCTTCCAACTCATTTCAGGCGAAGAAAACGGACAATGGCTGAGAGCGGTATAGTAGCTGGCCGAGAGAAAAGAACGGGAAGTCACGGCCAGGGCAGTCCAGACAAAATCGCGTTCTCAAGCGTATGGCAGGTACTATACGTCGTCCGTGATGGCACACAGTCTGGAAGAGGAACAGACGAAGCCGCCGATCGGCGCAGGATAAGGACGTTGGCGCCGTGAAGAGACGCCTAAAGGGCAAGAGAAGAAACGGGCCGGCCGGCCGGAGCCAATTCATTTCGTGCATCAATCAGGCCATCGACGCCGAAGCTATATCCATTAGCCGCGTACGCAGAGCGCTCATCGCTAACGCGAGGGAAAGAAAGGCGGAGGGAGGGGGGTGAGTTTCCGCTCGCGGGACCGAAAATAACGCGCCGATCGAATGTTTGGTCTAAGATACAGGAAAGGAGCTTCTGAACGGAGCTGCAGCTTGCTTTCGTACGCATTTCGTACTGGATGCCAACATTCTCAACTAAACTGGCTGGCCTCCATCGCTAACGCCAGCAAGCAAAAGAGGTAATGCAGAAGCGACCTTGTTATTATCCTCTCTAGATTAAGCCCTCGGCAGATAGCGCTGTTGTTGAGCGTGGCGTGGCACGGTCACAAAAAATAAAAATGAAGCGGTGCTGAAGAGGCCACTATATATACACGTATAAGGACTATGAAAGTCGGAAATGCGTTGAACGAATCCAGGCAGAAATCATGTGCGACAAAAAAAAATGCTGACCGCTATTTCCCCTTTTCTCGCTAGAAATGCGGTACAAGGACGAGGGCAGAGCTTGGCAAAACGAAAAAGCGAGTTATGGGAAAGTCAGATATATCACTAAAATAAGCAAAGCCCCACATAGCAGGGCTTGCAGCAAGCCACCATGCGCGTAATCTTAGAGGAACACGGCAGAGGGACAGTATAGGAAGAAAGAAAAGCACGCGGGAAAGAAGAATGGGGAGAAAGGGATTCGAGAAGAAAGTACACGGGAGGCTGGGGATGAAGAGCTGGGGAAGAAACAAAGCCGCGACACACAAATCTGCCGCGGTGAGAAAAGGAAGGAAGGAAGAAACGCGGGCCAATCTAAAGTGACAACAGCTCGCTGTCGCCCGGGCGTCGCCTTGGGGAGAACAGTGAGCCGCACGGGGGAAGAAAAAGAAGAAGGGGGAGTTGAAAGAGGAGCGAAAGCGAACCCGCGAGAGAACAAACCTCGGCGAGGCGTCGGAGGCAGCGTCTCGTTTAGAGCAGCTCCAGCCGCACTGCGCCCACGGGGGCCCGAGGCAGCTGAGCGTTTCCTACTGCCTCTCTATTTCTTTCTTTCTCCTTACTCGTTTCATTCCCCTCTTCTCTCTATCCCTCCATTCCTTTCGTTGGTGTCACCGCCATTCTCTTCCACGTCGCGTCCCCGTCTTCCTTCTTTTTTTTTCTGCCGCCCTTGCTCGAGTCTCGTGGCGGATACAGACGAGGCCTCGAGCGCGCGGCGCGATGTTATGTTTGCACTGCGCGACATTTCGTGGCGAGCTTCAGCCGCGCTTTCCTTTCTCTTTCCTACGCGGAGATTCGCGAGCGCTGTCGCCGTCAACCGTAATCGTGTTATATCCTCTCCGGCGCACGAACGCTGCGGTCGACGCCTACACACCGTGGGAGCTTCTCAGTTTCAGCGGCGGCTTAATGAGCTTTTCTTTCCCGGCATTGCCCGCCGACGCTGAGCGTCGTCGCGCACAGAGAGAGAACTCTACACGGTCGAATTGCCTCCGAGAACATCCGTTTTCGTTTCGCTTGTATTTCACCGCAACTGAATGAATGTGTGTGGGTGCGGATGAAGCCACTGTCGTCCACCCACGGGTTACAACAGGATGTACTATTCCTGTCGGTCTCACATTTAACGTCTCCCACTCTCTCATCCATGTCTTACGACGTCACGGTGTTTCGGAGAAGCTACCAGCGACTGAACCATGGCATAATGTGAAGCTTGCTTGCCTCTCCGCGTTGCAGGGGGTTTATTTATCTTGACGAGGTGGCGTCATCAACTTTCTGCCTCGAATACAATACAGCTCAGCTGCGGCGTTATATGCGTTTTCACTGCGGATTTGTGGCTTTACCAGGAATTTTTGGCGCTTAAATCGGCATCAGGGTGAAAGCACAGAGTGAAGAGTAGTACCTCACTTTGCTACAACGATCGCTCGAACAAGCCATGAGTTAGAGAAATGAATGAATGAATGAATGAATGAATGAATGAATGAATGAATGAATGAATTCAGGTCGTCCAATGCGAACGCACTGGAAAGAAAGAAAGAAAGAAAGAAAGAAAGAAAGAAAGAAAGAAAGAAAGAAAGAAAGAAAGAAAGAAAGAAAGAAAGAAAGAAAGAAAGAAAGAAAGAAAGAAAGAAAGAAACGCAGTGACATGTCAACATTGCACCCCCTAAGGCTTGAATTGGCTCCCTGCGTGTCTCGAGAAACAAGCCATACTGCGACAGCTCAGTTTGAAACTTCCATGCTAACGTGCGAACAAGCACGTCGGCAGGCCGCAGCGAACGGACGTTGCTGCGAGCGAGCCTTTCAGAAGAAGAAGAAGACCGGACTCCCGCGGCTAAGCACAGACTCAGGATGCATCGAGAAGAGGCTCGAGCCAGTAGTGCGGTCGCGCATTACCGATTTCACGCATCACAGCTTGCAGTTGTTACACGAGCGCAGTCACGGCTTAGGCGGCTACCGCCGTTTGCCGCTACTGCACCGCGTCTTTTATTCTGCTTGCGTTGGCACTGGGCTCTACACAACCGTCCAAGAAGGGGGGAGACAAACGACAGAACGGCGCTGGTCTCTTTTTCGCGTTTGCTTCGACCGCGCACTGGCCACGACGACGACCGTGCGGCGGGAGGGGAGCTGCTTTATTGACCGACACGTGACGCCCATGGCCGATGAGAGAAGGGACGCCGCCGCCGCCGATTCTTTCCCGCTTTCTCTCCCGAGCAGCAGGCCCGTCAATGTGACACACGACCCACGCGGACAAACAAGCTGCGGTGCGTCCTCCTCCGAGGAGGGGAACCATGGGCCCGACTGTGTTTCCTCCCACTTTTTTTTTGTCTTTGTTTTCTCCCGGTGATCGGCTGTCACTGCCCGCCTTCAATCGGCCGGGCGCGTAAAAAAAAAAAAAAGAGGGGGAAAAAAAGAAATCGCCTGGCTTCACTCCCCGCTTCTCCGCCTCCTTCCTTTTCACGGGCGAGTTGAGAAACAACGGTCAGGAAATAGCCGGAACGGTCGACGCCGCAGCGAGAGGGGAAAGACAAACACACCGAGAGGATCCGAACCCGAATCGCGAACGTCCGCGGCCGGAGTGCCTTTCTTAAGTTTGTCGTTGTAGCTTCGATTGTTGCTAAAAGGAGCCGTGCGGGAAGCTCGCTGTGAGCGCCACAAGAATAGGAACCGCGGTGTTCGTTACTACGGTGGCACCTGTTTCAACAATGAGGAGAAAAAACAAAATAAAAGCCAAATCAATGGCGTGATATCAAAATAACAAGTAGGACGCACTTCCGACTTTTCCGAAGCTAACTTTGACCGGTATTTTCTCACAATGTTCCTCGCGCTGTTGACTCGGAGACTACATTGCTTTTCTTTTGTTTGTTTAATGACACAGTGTGCGAAATTGAGGTGTATACGCGCAATATCAGAAAAAAATTAATAGAGTATGGTAAATCCAAGGGCAGCACATCTTTCAAACTTGGGTATAAAAAACTTTTTCTGGGTGGAAAGTGCTACACATATGACGAGAATCGGGGTACTATCCGCGAAATCGGTAATTCCTCTGAAGACACAATTGAAAACACTACTGAAAACTCAAGCGAGGCTCATGACCGACCTCTCCGCTCTGGTCGCGCGCGATCGAAAAGATAGGACCACGAGAGGGGAGGCGCTTCGAAAAGCTTCGACTACTCTCTCCTGCACTCGAACATTCGTAGTCTTTATCCCAAAAAAGATGAGTTATGCGCTATGATCGATGACTGCAACGCTGATATCATTGTATTAACAGAAACTTGGCTAAATAGCAAAATAACGAATAATGAATTGTTTAAATGTGAAAAGCGGTATGTTGTCTTCCGGAGTGACCGAACAGGCAGAGTTGGTGGCGGTGTCCTAATTGCTATTAATGAGTGTATTGACTGCTTTCTAGTACCTATTGCTACGAATTTAGAGCTAATCTGGTGCTGCATAAATCTTAATTTTAAAAAAGTAATGCTAGGTGCATGTTACTGATCCCCCTCGACGGACACATCATTTTGCGATAACCTACACGATTCCTTAAATCAGATTATCACCCGTTTCCCTGCAGCTGAAATCTTGCTCTTAGGCGACTTCAATTTTCCGAATATTGTCTGGTCACATAACAATCCCTTTTCTACCCCTTCGTCCGCTGAATCCAACTTGTTTCTTTCCATTTGTTCAGACTTCAGCCTATCACAGATTGTTAGTCTTCCCACACGTGTAACGCAAAACACATCATCACTGCTTGACCTTATTCTTACGTCATCAGCGGATAACTTATCCGCGGTTTCACATCTGCCTGGGCTGAGCGATCATGATATATTACACTTCACGCTAACTGTGACTCAAACAAAAATTAGCCGACAGAAAAGAAAATTTCGTGATTATAACAAAGCTGATTACACCACCATCAACAGTGAACTCTGCTCATTTTTAGATGTTTTTTTGCCGCTCTGTCAGGATCGGCCCATAGAAACTAACTGGCGCATGTTCAAAGAAAAAATTTCAGAATTAATCAGCCGACACGTCCCCCTTCGAACCGCCTACACCAACAGCAAAGCCCCTTGGTATAACACACACTTAAACAGGTTATCCAACAAAAAAAGCGTTTATTCCGTTCAGCTAAACAGTCTTCAAAACCGACAGCTTGGCTAGCGTACAAAAAAGCGGCAAAGTCTTATAATACTTCCTTAAGGTCAGCTAAATTTTCATTTTTGAACACTACTCTTCCACAATTATTAAAGACTAATCCAAAACGTTTTTGGAATGTTATACGAGGAAGTACTAATAAGGACGGCTTATCACTACTCACAAGTTCCGGGGAATCAGTACCGCCTCACCTTTGTTCCAAAGTACTTAACGACACATTCGTTCAGTCATTTTCATCCCCTGTGCTTACCAGTCAGATGCCAGCTATAAATACTACCAATTATCACCTCATGGAACCCATAATATTTGAAGCAACTGGCATCAAAGCCATAATAAACAAATTAAAACCCAAATTATCTTGTGGAGTCGACGAGATCAATGTTAAATTTTTGCAACATACCGTGGAATACTGTTCAATCATACTACAGTGCATTTTTTCTCAGTCGTATAACTCTGGCAGTATACCTCATGATTGGAAATCTGGAAAAGTAATCCCCATCCACAAGTCAGGTCCAACACATAATCCGCTCAACTACAGGCCCATTTCCCTTACATCCGTACCATGTAAAATTATAGAACACATTATATACACGCATCTAGTTAACTTTCTTGAAGATAACTTTTTTTCCAGAGTGCAGCATGGATTCCGTAAAAATTTCTCCTGTGAAACTCAGCTAGTCTCTTTCACTAATGATTTGCATGCCTATCTAGACTGTGGTTTTTCAATTGATTGCATATTCCTCGATTTCTCCAAAGCTTTTGACAAAGTTAACCATACACTACTTCTTCATAAACTAAGCTTCCTAAACATAGACCCTGCAATAATTGACTGGATTAATGCTTTCCTCGCATCCCGCCTTCAGTTTGTAACCACTAATGAAGTGAACTCACCCTCGGCCCCAGTTCATTCCGGCGTTCCGCAAGGGTCGGTTCTAGGTCCTCTCTTATTCCTGATTTATATAAATGACTTACCTTCTCACGTTTCTTCCAAAATTTGTCTTTTTGCAGACGACTGTGTGTTATACCGTAAACTAACTGATGCTTCAGATGCTTTATTAATTCAGAATGACCTCAATAATATTGTGGAATGGTGTAATACATGGTGCATGGAATTAAATATTAACAAATGCAAATCAATGAGGGTATCTCGCACTAACCACATAAGTCCCACTTATATGCTTAATAACGTCTCATTAGAATCGGTGACATCATACCGGTATCTGGGAGTTCTCATTACCAATAATCTATCTTGGAAATCGCATGTCAATTATATCACTTCTAAAGCCAGTAGCACCCTTGGATATATACGCCGTAATTTCCGCCTTGCACCATCATCATTAAAATTACTATTGTACACAACTTACATTCGTCCACAACTTGAATACGCGTCATCTGTCTGGGATCCCGGTCACGTAACACTCATACATTCTCTTGAGGCAATACAAAATCGCTCAGCCCGGTTTATCTTAAACAACTACCAAAGGACCGCTAGTGTTACTAATATGAAAACCTACTTACAACTACCACTTTTATCGACACGAAGAAAGCTATCTCGCCTGTCTCTCTTTCATAAAATATACCATCATAACACAACCTTGCGCTATCTTTGGGTTCAACCACCGTCATACATTTCAACTCGCCGTGACCACAGCAAAAAGGTACATATTCCACACTCAAATACGCTTGCATATTCATACTCGTTTATTCCTCGGACAAGCAATGACTGGAATAACCTACCAGCATCACTAACAAGTATATCTGAAATTGAGAACTTTAAATCAGCATTACACAGTTTCTTTTCATAGCTAGTGCTCATATCATCATCATGGCGTTCATAGATGGTGTTCATATTCCCAATACGACTGTTTGTTTATTAGGAACTGCATTCCTTGTTTATTATTTGTTTTCCTTGCCATATTTTTCTGTATTTATTAACACCATTACTGATGTCGTAGTTTACTCTTTGTACCTTTGTTCTTTTTCATTCTTTTTGTATGCTTACTTTCGTTTCTGTACTGGTTTTACAGAGATTGTGTATATTTTTTACTAATAACTTTTTTGTGTAAATTGTGTATGCCTCTGCATCCGCCCCTCCCCTCTATAATGTACATTTGTACCCTGAGGGTATAATAAATAAATAAATAAATAAATAACCCGGCTGCTCCCACTTCTCCAATATCTACATAAAAACAAGAAGTTGAGCAGACACGTATGAGCGAAGTTTCCTATAAGCACATTTCGGCGCAAACACGGGCCGGGATGACACTGCTCTGACGGTATATGGTCCTCCCTTGCACTCGATCCTAATGACAACGGTTAGAAGTGTTATAAGGAAGTCCATGGCAAGAATTAGATGGCCAAATGCTGCAGTCTGTTCGCCTAACTCGAAGCCTGCTCTCCAGTTAATAGTCATAGATCACCGATAACGTCATTAGCACTCATTATCACTGCATTGCAAGCACGAAAAACAAGTTAACGCTTCCAGGCATACACGAGAGGTGACAGCGCCGCTCCCCTCTTGCCTCGCGGAGGAATTCCGCGTCTTTACACACCAGAAGGGGCATTTCGTGGCGATTCTTTTGCTTATTTATTCGCCATTGTCTTTTCCGTCTATGATACGATTGATGGCGACATACACTGCTTGCAAGCTTCCGTCACAGGCGCTAGTGGTCAATAAAAGAGCGGAGTAACAGAAAAAAAATCGGGGGAAAGCAATCGTGAAGAAATACGGCCTCATATGGCTTCCATCCTCCCACCTCTTCAAGACCCCGCACTGCCCGAAAGGCCCCCAGCCAATATCCAGCCTGACAGCGCCGGCCCACCACTTCGCACCCCCGCAGCGCAAGTCCGCCTCACGATCGCACAGGTCCGCGGCAGCCACGTCCGTCTCAATGGCATCCGCGACCGATACACCCCACGGTAGCCACATCGGCAGAGACGCCTCGATTGAGCGGGCCTTCCGTCGGCGGAGAAAACGCGCCACTTTGTCTCCATTACCGGCTCTTCTCTCCGCCTTGTTCGGAAGGCATCGGACAGAAGCCGTCCTTCCCCCCACGCGCCGTTGATTCCATCTGACGAGCGAGGGTGTATATAGGTACGGCTGCCCGCTACACGGAGACCGCTTCGCACCGGCTCAGGGCCCGGGGTCACTTTGGTGCAGCGCAGTGAAAGCGGCGACTAAGTGAGCGATGCCCCGGAAGAACGGAGCTTCATTCTGACGTTGTCACGCCATTTCCAATCGACTGCACGCGCATCGCCTAGAACTAACGGGGCAGCCGCCGCAACAGCAGAAAGGCGTGCGTTCTTATCCTTCAGTGCATAGTAAACAAATCCGAGTCTGACACACCCCCGCCCCTTCAACACACACACATAATATAATGGAAGACGGTATACGAATCCGGCTGCTCAGTAGTTATACATCTCGCCGCGTTTCTGCACGCCTCCAACAGTGCTGCACGGAACTGCACACACGCAGCCGGACGGACACTGGCGGCGCTTTTCGGAGGCGTCCATTAGGCGACAGGATTAAGGCAGCCCTTCGGGAGAGGCGCGTCGCATCGTCTCCCAGGTCTAATCGCACGGGGTGCCGCGCTGCCGCCTTCCTTTCATTTCGGCCGCTTCGCTGCTGCTCCTACTGCTCTCTTCGCCTCTTTTATTTATTCTTTTATTTATTTGCCCGAAACCGGGAACGCTCCACTGTTCGCGACACCGGGACACGTCTCGCCAGTTCGTTCGACTTTCCCGTCTTGTTCGCCAATCGACGCCGATGGCCGATGGCTCAGCCAGCGAAGCACAAAAATAGTTACGAGCGCCTGGATGCCAAAGAGGCAGGAACGGGGGAGGCGGTAAGCGTTAACGAAACGAAGAGTTTCCGGTGACAGGGAGGATCGATCGGACATCGTCCCGGAGCCATGCACTTGGGTGCGGCTCGCGAGGCAAGGCAAGCTCCAGGCGTCAGGCTGTTTGCGCTTTCAATTAAACGTGCCATCCTTCTTGCGCCGCAGCGCTTGAGTTGAGCAAAGACGACGACACCTCGCAGGGCTCCCCTTCTTCTTTGCTTCAACGAGGCTACAGTGCTACAGTGCGCGAGATACCGTGGACTTCGCAAGATCGCTTGGCGCAACAAGATTCGTTATAAGATGAAGCTACGAGGAAGAAAAGGAATTACCGTATAAGTAACAATGGGAGATATTTGTTCGCAATTCGCGACAGCTAGAAGTGAGTCATCTACATCGCGATCAAAGGAAAAACGCGTCGTAATCATCATCATCGTCAGCCTAACTATGTCCACTGCAGAACAAAGGACTCTCCCACGGATTTGCACTTAACCTTGCCCTTGCCTTAGCTGCGGCCATCACATCACAACCCAGCAGGTGACCTTAGCGCGCTGCTCGTTGGTTTCTTTCTGTCTTTTATTTTTCTTTGCAACAAGCACATCGACTTGAAGAACTTTAATTTCCACTGCTGCCTTGCAGGTGTTTGTTCCATTTTGTACAACCATAAGCTGAAGAAAAAACACCCATGCGCGCTTTGAGCAGCCATTCTGATCGTTTTCGTGAAGGTTCAACTGGAGTGGTCGCATACATAGAGAGCAAAACGCGCCTAGTAGGCGTAGCACACCCCATACGTTGCAATAAACGGCCTTCAACTCGCCGCTTCTGATGGCCGTGTACCGAGCGATGCAGATTCTGCCGCAGTCGCTCAATAAGCGAGCCAATTAAACGAGCCGCTTAAAGGGAACGTCGTCTCTTGCTCAACCGTGCAACTCCGACGACCAGCCAAAAAAAAAAAAAAAGATAATAAGGTAGGAGAAGACGGCCAACGCTCGAGCGCCCGCTAATCCTTCAGGCGCGCCTGGAAGCATCGCTCGTTAATCCCCAGCTCCGAGCCGGAGGAGGCCCTATAGCGTTAATCCCCGTGAATCCGTTGCCGCGCGGCGGCACGGTTCAACAGCTTGCGTAGCTCGCAGCAGCAACCCGAAGTGTATACGAAAGAAGCTTTCAGTCTGCCTGGCAACGGCTTCTTTCACATTGATGTGTGCGCGTATGATTTACGCGCAAGTATGCCGTGCTTGCCGTTTAGGCCTCACGCTCACGTAAACTCGTATCACCTACGACGGGCGGTATTATAAATGGCGGCGCGGCGTAGAACACCGTATTAACGCGAAAATAAGCACCATGCAATCCTAAGCACTTAATTCGCCCCTCTTTCACGGACTATTCCACAAAAAAAGAGAAAAAAATTCTGAGTGTCTCGCTCCCTCCTTATTAAAAAACAGTGCGTGTGTGGGTAAGGGAAGGGGGGCTTAAATTTCAGTTAATGCGGTACGTAAAGCAGACAAAAAGAAATCTGCAGCGCAACGTGTTCACGCGACGCACCATGTAACCACCATAGAGCCGCTTATTAGCATTTAAACTCAGGACTGCTAGCGCTTGAAAGCGAAAGCTTCCGCAGGGGATAATTGCAGAAGAGAGGGGACAACAAAGGGATGTTTGCGCAGGACGCGCCCCAAACCGGGCTCATTTTGGAATACATAATTAGCCGGAACGCGTGGTTCGACGCATACATAATTAAAAACAAATAGCCTCGTTACCAAGCTCTTGTTAAGGGCCCTTGTAGCGTAAGGGCACGTAGACAAGTGTTACACGAGGTGCATACTGCCCATACAGTTACACGCATCCACTCGGCAATGAACAGCCACCGCGGCTAGAACAGAAACAACAACTAAGCGCGTGTATGCGGTTCGCTCTGGGAAACGCTGCAGTACGTGGCCACAGCTAAGCAGATCCCAGTCCCGATCACTCGCTTGCGCGAGGCGCCGAAGGCACCAACAACAGCCAAGATTGCGCGCGTGGGAATAGCAACAACGACAACAGCAAACACTGCGCCGCATTATTATTCACCCACCACGCTCCCCCCCCCCCCCCCCCCCCCCCCCATCAACCTTCCTACGGAGTCAGCAGCAGCAGCATAAGCGGAGAGGGCTAATCGACCGCTCAGCGGCTCTCGCCCAGCGGCGGCCACGTATGTACGTGTGAAGGCAATTAACTCCGGCGGACAGCTCCGAGCCGGCTCACTGCGGTGCCGGCCGGTTCCAGACAAAGGGTGCGAAGGGGTATAGGCGGAGAAGCCTTCGGTGCCGCAGCAACAGAACAACACTGCAGGGAAGCAGCACTGCAGGGGAAAACAAAAAAAAAAGGTAGAGAAACGTGTGGCAGCCCTCCAGCGGGTCAACCGGATCCAACCCAGCGAGCACCGCCCGCGATGGAATGCGGCCTTGAAGAATGAAACTAAAAATGAAGAAAAGGGAGAAAAAAAAAAAGAACGCCGTGAACCACAGGGTTGTGACCGGCTGGCCACTACGGCGACCACTATAAAATATGAGCGGAATTTAGAGCGTCCAAATGAAGGGGAAAATGCGCGAGACAATGTATCCCGTCGGGGTCTCCCGGGTGCATGCAAATGAGAGACCCTGGGAGAATCACGGGGCCCTTGAAGCGGCTGATGCATTAGTGGGCGAGTGAGCGATAATTATGATGAGCCCGTAAACGCGAACCTCCGCTGACGTGCCGGGTAGCGCAGCGGTTGGCGTCGTTAAATGCTTGCCTGAGTGTAAACAGCCAGCTGCTAGAATGTGTCACTAGCTATACTGGGGCGCACGTAACGGCCTCGCGAGAGTTGTAAGGAGCGCACACAATTGTGTGCATTAGATATGCAAGTAAATTACTCCGCAGTATCCCCTCACTACCTACATGCATGAGGACCACGAACAATGCCTGCTCCTGCGCTGAGACCCCTATTACAGAATATCTATGTCTCTTACTACTTTATGTCATTGATCTTTTTTGTTCGTCAAGCTTTTCACTCCTGCTTTGAAAAAGACACAAGGCGAAGGCTAGGTAGAACGAGTTAGGAAAACCGCACTGTCCCCAGCTCAATTTCTGAAAGGCACCATAAGGCAAGCATTAACAGAAGCTGAAGACAAACCTATGCATTCCCGAATACAGCCTCTGTGCAAAGACAAACGCAATTCCTTCCCTTCTTCCGGAAGCCAAAAGAAATAAAACACAGGTACGTATTTCCAGGCTGCGTTCCGGAACTATAATTCATCTCCTGGCAGGTTTCACTGCCAGCAACACTAATAACATTTATAACCCTGCACACGAAGTCAACCGCCAGTAGCAGCGTAAAGACGACGCATAAATGCAATGAAGGCCCAGGAAGACCGCAAAGATCAACGGACACGGCCAAACAAAAAACAAGGCAGAACGGCCAGAGCGCCCAGCGGGCCCCAAGCGAAAAACGGAAATTCATGCTGCAAGACAAACAAGCCAAGGCGCGCCTAAAGTCGTTTCTCGTGATTGGATTTGGCGCTTATCGAATGGGAAGGGCAGTGTGGAAGAAGAAGGAAGGGGAATGGAGAGGAAGCGAGGCTTCAAAATTCGATTTCGTTTGGTCCAGGCAGAGAGAGGGGGCTCCTTCGCCCTGCAGCGTTGCTCGCGCCTCGTAAAAGCGACAAGAAAAAAAAAACATTGCGAGCAGCATCCGCCTGTTCATACGAACACCCGGCAAGGGTCAGCAGGCACCAAGAAAGCGAAGGAAAAAGAAAAACCGAGCCGAGGAATTGCGGTGATATTGAGCCTGAGAAAGGTCGCGCTCGAGACAAATTCGGGCAAAAAACACACGCACACACACTGATCGACACCCGTAGAGCGAGCGCACAGGCACATCTGCTGTGTCCTCTACGAATTATGCACTCACGCGCGAAAGTCATTTCCCCATCCCTCGACTGAGAGACAGCCCAATCAGGCTGGGAAAACATAACGGGGCCGATCGTAAAAGTGCGCTCGACGCTGTTCGCGCATTGTGCTCGAGAGAACGAAGAACAAGGGTAAGTGGTGCAGAGGGGAAGAAAAAGAAAAATTGAACAGTGTGTGTCTGTGCAGCGCGTTTCGCGTGCTGCGATAGAGAGACCGACGATAGAGAGCCTGAAACATAAAAAGAAGAAAGAGAGATCGCCGTTCATTCTTGCAGGCCAACAGACAAAGCGAGGGGAAAAAAAAAAGCTCGTCGAAGATGTGCAGCAGTATATATATATATACTATATAGCTCCGGTTGAAACATCGAAGCACGAATTGCAACACTATAAAAGGGAACGGACTGGAAAAAATCGCTGGGAGCGGGGAGCAAGGGCGAGAGAAGCGGTAAAAAGAGCATGGAATGGAGGGGGGCGGGGAGGGGGTGGGGAAGAGGGAGGTGTCTGTGGAGAGGGAAAGCACAGCAAACGAACGGGTGCGAAATTTTAAGAAAAAGAGCTGCATAGGCGGAGCAAAAGGGTACGAATACACATAAGAGAATATATATACTCGTATATACAAGTGAGTGCCCGTTGAGAACTTCGCAGTTGAAGGGACGGCACGAACGGCTTTCGTATGCACTACTTATGTACACGGTTTAAATAAAATAAAAATAAAAAAGAGAGAGAGAACGCTTCGGCAGTGGCGGCTGGCACTCATCGGCGCTCTGGGCGACGTGGTCGATGCTGCAGTGCCAGGTTTGCTCCCGCACCGTCGCCTCGGAGATTTGGCGATCAATGAGAAGCGAAGGCAAGATGAACACACAGCGAAGCGTGTGGCAACAGCGGGTGCGTGTGGGTGACTGTGTATCCCGCAAGATAAAGCGCGGAGCTCATCCATGCAGCAGAGACACGATCGCTGCAGCTTGAGTCGCGGAAGGAAAGAGGGAAAGAAGAAAAGAAACGTGGGGACATCAGGTGTAAGCGAGAGAGAGAGAAGGGATAAAGTGCTCCCCGACTTGTGTGGAAAACACCGCCGAAAAGGATTCGATGGAAGAGGAAAATGCGCCACGGAGACAACTGTAGGCCGATGATGGAAAGCGGGCAGAAACAGAGGAACACGGGGATCGCGGAAGAAAAATATTTCACGCGGAGGGAACCGCAGGGAGCCAGCGGAGCTGGAAAGCAAGAAGGAAGCGCGGTCTATTTTTTTCTTCTATTTTTAGCCAAGGTGGAATAAGCGGGAGCGACAAGGTAGAAAGGAGGAAATACCCCGGCAATAACTCAATATTTCGTTAAGGTTATAGGGTTATTTTGCCGATAACCTGAAGAAATCTAACAATTTACGATAGCCATATGTAACCAAGGATAGCCACGAATTGATAGACAACAAAGAGCGACACAAGTCGAGCGACCAACACAGCATGGAGTGTTGGAACAGAATGTTAAGGAAAATGATTAAGAAAGCAACGTCCGCTTAATACGTGTCTGAGATAATACGAAGAAACTGATCTGAACGAGAATGCAGAGCAGAAAAAAGTCTTGCACTTCGCTCGCTTCCACACTGTGGGGCACGAACATTCGCGCGGAGAATTACGCTCTAACAGCGCACAGAACATTCTGCCTTGTCTTTTAGGCTCATAAATTGTATTGTATTGTATTGTATTGTACTGTATTGTATTATATCATCATTTAGCTTCGCTTTCTTAGCAGCACTGACACGCACAGCGAGCGTTACGTGAGCAGGAAGAGCAAATGGCGCGAACACTATGCAAAGGAAAAAAAAATCATCTTGACGTCGAATCCTATTATGCGTTGGGAGTGCGGTATAGCGTTAGCGGATTCCTTTACCGGATGTGACGTCACTTCCCTCCACCCAACGGCCGAACTTTACGACCGACTACACAGTTTAGCCTCACCGAGCTTTCGATGCTATATCGCATTAACAAATAAAAGGTGATCACCTGCCAAACTGTAATCAACGTGCAGTGGAAAAAACATATGCGGTGAGTAATCAAAATTCCAACTACAGGCAAAAAAGAGACCGAAAAAGTACGTGAGCGCCACACGGCTCACTATAAAACATAAACCGTAAATGCACTGGTCGAGGCTTACAAAACGATATCAAGAAGCTAAATAAATACTCAATGGAAAATAAAACACAAAGGTGCACTCAAAACGAAGCAGCTGGTCTCTCCAGCGCCTCCGGGCAGTGGCGACCAGATTCCTGACGGCTAGCGGAGAACGGGAGGAAGAGGGTGTTGCGCAAGGTACAGACCACGCTCCGAGATAAAAGAACTTCAAAGGAAGCACAGAGAAAAAAAGAAGCTCCTTCCTCACTTTTAGAGGGAAGCAGACGCTCGAGGCGAAATAAAAAAGGGACGCAAAGGAAGGAAGAACGGGGCCAGTTTGCGAGGCGCGTGGGGAAAATGACCGCGGCGCTATCCCCTTCTATGCCGACCGAGATAGGGAAGCCTCCGGCATACACGCATACGGTCGGCCCCCTTCTCTCCCTAATGGCTTCGATCTGTATTAGGCGCGAGCCGCCTGCTGGATAGCGCGGGCTGCTGCTGCCCGTCGTCTCGAGAGGGAAATGGGGAAGCGCTCTTCCCGCGCTCACCAATCGGTACTATGGCTCCAGGCTGTTTGCGAGCGCATAAGCGGTCACTCGAACACCTGTAATGGACTACGGCGGGTGGGAGAAAATAAACAGAGCGCGAAAAGAATGAGCGCGCAGAACAAAGGGGCGAACACTCACTGAAGACAGCATTACCACACACGTTCTTATCAAGCCACTCCTGCATGCTCTGTAGGAGTTCGGACAGTGCCGAACATTTGTCTACGCGTTGCTGCAATTTTACTGCGCAGTGGCCACTGTGCTACACCTCTGGTAAACGTTATTTTTTTTTTTCAAAAATCTTACTTGAGTCGAACTCAGAGGTCACGGCTTTGCAATCGCAGAGACTTATTTCAACTCCGCTCTGTACCGCATCTAGAAGCCAATCTGCTCTAGAACGCAGTCGAAAAAGAAGAAACACGGGGAGCGAGGAAGCTCCTTAAACGAAAGCAAAAAAAAAAAAAAAAGCCGCGGCGGTGGCTCAGTGGTTACGGAGCTTGGCTGCTGACCCAAAAGACGCGGGTGCGGTCCCGGCCACGGAAGTCGCATTTAGATGGTGGCGATGTGCTATAGGTCCCTGCACTGTGCGATGTCAGAGCACGTTAAGGAACCCCAGGTGGTCGAAATTATCCGAAGCCCTCCACTAGAACGTCCCTCACAGCCTGAGTCCCTTTGGGACGCTAAACCTCCGTAAAACAAAGCAAAAGAAAGCAAACGATCATAGAGAGCACAGACTGCACCGAGCCAGTAAGGATGGAGAAAACCTGAGATGGGAGGGCATCGTCGATCCCGAAAGAAACGATCTCCTCCGTTCTGCAGCGAAGCCTCTTCGCGATCAGCTCCGTTCCGCGCACCCCATGCATACATGCATCCGCAGCACACGCGTGCACTGTGGCGAAGGCGGCGACCAGAGGCGCCAATCGATGCCTGGCAGTGTTCCCGCCGTCCACTGCTCCATGCTCTTTGTGTAAGTGTGTGGCCTCGAGGCAGGAGAGAGGGGGAGAGAGAGAAAGAGAGAGAGCGGCACACATGGTCGCTGGACGGACGACGACGCGAAGCAATGCGCGCTGCGAAATATACCGCATACTGCATATATGCACTGACCGCGCATTCAGTCAGGTTCGCCACTCGCAAACGACTGGTTCGCTTTTTTTCTCTGGCCTCAACCAGCACTTACGTATGCATGCATGCAACCATGCACAAATGGCCGCACATAACGCATCAAAGCGCCCGCACAGAGAGGCAACTGACTGCCCAGTAGTGGTGAGGAGCGCTGATCAGTGGCTGCGTGTGGAATCGGCGGTCAAAGGAGAGCCGCATTTTCCATGCTGGAGAAGGGCATACGCGCTGCCCAAAAGCGCCGCTAACAGCACGTATGCAACTGCACGCAGCGGCATCTGGCGATTCATTGGAAGACGACCGGCGATTTCACAACACGTCCGACACTCACTCAAAATGTTAACGAGGACCCTGCTGACTTTCGCCGCAATAGCCAGAAGACATCGTTCACCAGGGCTCTTTGATCTCTAACCATTTTCGAAACTCCTCTCGGGGCCCATGAATCGATATGCTGCACTCCAATTGGTCCAAAACTCGGAGGTCAGCTGACTATCGCGCCACCTATGTCCTTTTAGAAGAACTTCCCAGCGCTGTTAAAAACACGGTGATGGTGTAAAAAAAAGTAAGAAGGTGCCACCAACAGCTGACTGCCCAGCCTGTAGGAGGCGCCATAAGCTGCCAAGTTCGAGAAACTGGCCACAAAGTCACGCCTATGGTTTGATTGGAAATTTCACGACTGTATCATTAATAAGCTCTGCTGCCAGCAGCCGCTCATACTGACGCGAAAGGGCATCCGTCGCCTGCTCATTCTTAGAGGGACAGCTGAGAGCTAATTTCGCGTGCAGAACATCAAACATTCAAAGCGCTAAGCGCATCGGAGAAAGCTGGTCCTCCGCAAAACGGGACCAGAACAGACGCACCCACCCATTCTTGGGGGCGATTCATTCAACAAAAAATGCGACGAGCCTAATAAGCCGTTTCGCTCAGATATGGCAGGGAAAGGAAGTCGATCGAACTGTCGTTCTGTTCTTACTCCACTCGATGTACTCTCCGAAACGGAAGAAAGAAAAGAAATAACAGGAGGGGACGCTTTTTTTTTTATTTCTTTCCCCACCGCTCAGCACCGCAGACAGACACGCCAGCCAACTCGGAACTCTACTTATTGTATATAGTACATTCGTCCACACACGCGCACGTATGTATGTATATACGCTACACGGGCACAATTATAACGAGGCTGCTTCTGACAGCTCCGAAAATTAGTGGCTGCGTGCGGAGGGCGCGGCGGCTGCCATCATTTCCACGTCGACGATTGCCGCGTACGCTGGCTCTCGCGCGTGCAGCGACCCCCGCCTTCCCCGCTCTCTCGCAGACACACACACAAGGCGCAGCGTATTCGGGGCGACGGTGAAGATGTGAAAGGCGGCAGTCGTGCTGGCAGCAGTCGATGGCGCGCTAATTAGACCGCACACTATAACGCCTTCGATCTCCCCACCGCGTGCGTGTGGTGCAGTGGCTATAGCTGCCGCTCTGTGTGACCCCTCCCCCACTTCCACTTGGCGCGTCCGGTTCGTGCCCTGGCGTCGAGAGTGGTCCCCCGCAACCCGCGGGCAAATTCTGGGGCGCACAATCGAAACTAGGGGGGGGGGGGGGGGGGGGGGGGGGGGTGCTCTTCGAACGGGCCGGCTTGCGGAAAAACCGGGGAAAACGAATGGCGGACATTTTTCGAGAGCTCCCTCATTGCTCTCTCTCTGTGCGTTACATTCATGTGAGTGAATGTGTAACAATCGAGGAGATAATTATAATGATATTGGCGGCGCTACGTAGTGTTTAATCCCCGCAGCTGAACGCGGGTTATACGGAAGGCGTCGTAGTGGAGGGCTCCGAATTAATTTCCACCGCCTGGTAATTGACATCGGACAGCATATGGGGCGTCTTACTGCATTTCGCCTCCATCGAAATGCGGGGATTAGATCCAGTAACCATGGGCTCGGTAACCGAATGTCACAGCAATTGAGCAGGCTAATGATTTGAACGCTGGATGAACGTATTGATTCATGCTTAATTAAGCAGCGCAGAAAACAGGACAAAAGGCAGACGGGAGACGACCCGAGCGCCCCTGTCCTGTTCGTCCTGTTTTCTGCGCTGCTTGAGCATTAAGCCATAGCAACTCGCACAGTCTTGCGTTCTCGAGAAAGGTATTGACAAGCGAAGAATTGATCGAAAGGATGGAAGATTGAGTGAATTATCCAACGAGCCAGCGAGAACGATTCTGCGCCCTATGCGTTTGGAGATCAGTCTTAAAATGTTGAAGTTTTGTTTCTTCACATAGAGTAGACGTCCTTCTTTATACATCTTTAAAACGTTCAGAGAAACTTCCCTTCCCCGCCGAGCCATTTCCGCCAGTAACCGAGGGGCCAGGCTATTAGTGCAGGCGTATGAATGCGGCAAACGACGACACTTTCCCCGTTCGCCACTTATCTCAGTTTCAGCCCGTCCACTTCGCTTTGCGACGACAGTGTGAAAAATAGTGTGCGCGACTCTTCCGGGCCGTTAAAGGGTTCATCGACTAATTAATTGACACGATGAGTGTAATCAACGCGCGAGAATTACTGCCGGATGTGCCAAGGAAGGCATATCGCCGAAGAAACTCGCGCTCCGACTCGTTTCTCCCGGTGGAACGCAAAATAAATACCTCCGTTTAATAAACTCGCCCCGCGTCACGTGGGAACAGCCCGTATACACGCACGTAGCACATACACAAACACACGCACACGCTCGACCTGCGCCGCGGAACTCTCACGCTGGGTTTGGCTAAACGGAAAGTTAGGGGCGCTGGGGAAGGGGGGGGGGGGGGAGGTGTAGCGAGGTGAGGCTATATATCTCGCTTAAGCACGGCCTGCCGCTCGCCCAGATCCGTTTCGGGGCAGCGGCGGCAGCAGACCGAACGACGACACGTCTGGGCGGCCGCCGCTCTTTGGCCCGCCGCCGCCGATGATCAGAAAACGAGCAAGAGAGAGAGAGAATGGTGCACGCCGCCCGAGGAAGTGGGCGATGAAGGCAGGCGCGGGCTAAAGAGGCGCCGTCGCGGGGCCCGGCACCTCGGCCTCCCTTATCCGGCGTCCGATCGGAATCTTAATGAATGGCCGCGCGCACGGCGGCTTCAATGGGCCGCCGACGAACGCGTCCACAAACGAGCCGCGAGACAAGAGCGGAGAAGAAACAAGCGCTGGTGCTGTGAGAACGGCCGCGAGGCAGAAGCGAGGAGAGAAGGCGGAAAGAGTGAAGAGGGAGAAGAGAAAGAACGATAGAAGAGACGGCGTGTTGGCAGGCGCTGCCTTTCTTCGCGGCCTTGCAGCCTCTGCCCCCAGAGGCCGCCCATCGTCGTAGCCGAGTGAACGTACTATACTACGGATACGGCTGCGGTCAGGCAGCAGAGGCGCCTGTCCGCGGCACTTTCTTCGTACCTCCCCACCTCCCCCGCGGGGACTCGCTCAGAATGAGCAACGATGCCCTGGGTGCGTACCATGAAGCTCGCGATGTGCGACTCTTGTACGCGGAGCATTTAAAAACCGCCTGCAAGAAAACCGCTGCTAACCCTGATGGCGTTTTTGAGACGTCTGTGGCCGTGACAGGACCGGGAGGAAGCAGGAAAAAAGATACCGAAGTGAATGAATGAATGAATGAATGAATGAATGAATGAATGAATGAATGAATGAATGAATGAATGAATGAATGAATGGACCCACTTCATACTTCTACACACTCAGCATCTGTGCCACACCTCCGCAAGGTAGCTAAAGCTCACAGGGGCTTCCAAAGCATCTGAAAGCTGCATTGACCCAGTCCCGCTTCCCAACGAGCCAGGAAACGAAGCCCGGTCGCTGCGCGGCTCGTAAATTCTCCTCGAACGCAATTACGACGCATAGAAAAGTAACCAGAACAAAATGTGCGCTCATCCCTTGCTGAGAACTCCCCACGTTCAAAGCCCGTTTAATGGCCCGTTCCGAGACCGCTTATCTTGGGACAGCCTAACGCGGCGGAACGGTCGAAGAGCGGTCCGCAAGTGGTCATGATTCAGTTTACGCCAGTTCGCTAGCGGGCGCTCAGCCGCCCGTGACAAGGCTGCCGAGTATAAACTACTCGGACCGAGTGTCGGCGACCACCGGAGCTGTTCGGCACACGAGTACGACAACGAAAACACACGGCCACCTGTCAGAGCCGCCTACAACGAATCGCCGACGCCGTTGTTGGTTGAGATACCGGCTTGGCAAAGCATCCCCCAGTTTTCCCGCGTTGGCGAAGCGTGCCGCTCGAATACACGGAGGAGGGTGAGGTACAACACACTCGACGGCACCACGCGCTAATGGAGTAGTAGTGGTAGCAGTAGCGCACGCGTTGTACCGCGCGCACAAAACCCCTCCAGGCGGGCTTCTCCACCACGCACGCGTGCGCCCCCTGTGATCCGCTCTTCCAATTTCTCCCATTCCCTTCCTCCGCCTGTACGCCGTGTTTTTCCAAAGCATCCGCTATTCCCGATAACAGCGGGTACGCACAGGCAGAAGGGTGCGCCCGACTAGTGAGAAAAGTTGTATATCCAAACAGGTGGTCTCGACATGTACTTAAACTACACCGCGGGCACACGCCCGATCTGCCTGCCTAAACTCGGCGAAGCTCGAAAAATGCTCCGTTTGTCCCCGACCGCCCCGGCGCGTGCTCGGCACTCGGTTACGCTGGAAAGCCGGCGTTGGGTAAACGCTGCGGGCGAGTCGCTGCCGCTCTCTCTCTTTCTCCCCAACTGCTCCTGCTACTGAGCGAGCAACCAGCCCACTGCGGGACTCGGTGCGCGATTCGATTTCACTCCTGGCGTGTGTTATGCGCCGTCATTCGGAACTCTGGTGGTACGCTGGAGAACGTTTTCAAACACGTCGCGTAGCGGACCAGACGCTGTCTCGTGGCTTCGCATAGAATGGAACCGAGGTACGATGTCCGGCGCTTAACCGTCGGAGGCGTTAGTGACGACAGCTCTCCCCTTATAAAAACGGCCTATAGACTTTTATAGACTCTATTGTTTCCTTACATTTCCTTCATAGTTGATATACTGTCTATTCGATTAGAAAACTTTTATTATCAGCTTGAATAAAAGGTGGGTTAGTCTATCTTGCTAGGCGGCCGTCAGTGAAGACTGGCGGCGACCTCTTAAACTTTTGTCAAGACCTGCACTAGTGTTTCCTGGTCGCTGCTCAGCAGCAAAGTCTCCCACGGGCCCGGATGCGCGAGCCTCTGAAGCGATATTGGTGGGGGAACTGTCTAAAAAAATAATTGTGTAAGGGCCAAGTCGCTTTCTTCTCTAGTACAACCGGTATTGCTATACACAACACACATCATTTCACTAGTTCGTCATTAGTACAACATCAACGGGAGAACGCTGAAACTCAACCTTGCAGCATCAAAACAACTATCGCTCGTTTGTTCCGGAGGTAAGCGGAAAACGCCCAAAAAGAAGGCCAGAAGCAAGGAAGAAAGGAAAGCATGATGTTTGTTTATGCGCCCAATTTCGTCGACATTACTATATCAGGGGCACTCACGCCATCCGGGTTAGGTAGGACCCCAGAGTACGGAGAACAGATCGGAAGAACGCCGTCGAGCCATCTGCGCAACGACGTTCCACGCCCTATGCGCCATTCAGAGCCGAGGAGAGGAAGAGGCTGCGACCGTTCCGCTGACAGGAGTTGGGAGCGAGAGAGGAAGAGACAGAAAATAATAAAGAAAAACACGGTTGGAAAGCAAGCTGGGGATCCACCCCTGGACGCCTACCCGCTCTTGATAACGTCAGGTGCCCCCGCGGAAGAGTGATGCGGGCCCTTTAGCGCCGTCGGCCGACCCCTTTCAATCAGCGTGGCCCATTGTTCCTCGCGTCGTTTCCTCCTCTCCCCAGCGCACACGCAACGCCGCGCGCGCCAGCCAACGCTGTCGGTGCGAATTGAAAAGCCGCCAGGGCGGATGCCACAGCGTATTGCCTCTGAGGAGCAGACGAACCATTTCTCCGCTGCGGCATGCTTCGATCGCTGACGCGACCCCTCCCTCCCCCTCTACTGCGCACTTCCCGCGTGGAGGCAGCCGTTCCACAGCGCGACCGCCTTGGCTGACCTCACTTGCACCGCTATTCAAAGGGGAGAACCCTCTCTAGGAAAGGCTAAATGCAAAGAAAACGCGTAGGCAGCTTCCCCGCACAGCTGCAGAGCACGCACACGATGGTAATCACGCGATGGTTACGCCAGTGTGGTAATGCGGCCAGTGTGGTACTCAGGCCAGTGTTGTAACGCGGGCCGTAAGGAGCGTAGCCGGGCAGTTTTTATTCACGTCGAGTGGCCGCGAACGAAATCTACGGAACAACCACGGCAGATAGCTCACGGGCGCTCAAGTGAGATGGCTTCTTGAGGGAGCACCGGAGGTCTGGGGTGAAGCCGACTTCACGAAAATAAGTGCAGTTTAGAAAAAAAAAATAATATGTCCACACAGACGCGCCAGGACACACATTGTTCGCGTTGCACACTTTAATTAGCTGTTGTCGGTCGGCTGACCCGTCACGTTACATCGGAATTTAAGGAAAAGGCGGATCGCGCAGCACTTCCGCAGCTTTGTTCGATCACAGGATCACTCGCACCCGTCTTTCAGCAATGCTGCTCTCGTTCACTTCCTTCCATATTTTACATCTACGAATCAATCTCCGAGCGAATATTATCGAAATAGCCAACAGGTTTACGCGCTTTCAATCCGGAATGCCAGTGCACGCTGACAACGAAGATGCCGGCGGCGTCGAAAGCCCGGAAAATCTCTGCTTCCGGCATACGTTGCCACCGAAGCGTTCACGAGCCGGCACAGCAGCACGGAGTCATCGCGAGCTACGCGGAACGACGCGGCATCATCCTCGACCGGCTCGAGAGTGTGCCTGGCGGGGCGCGATATGCGCCCCCGGGGGCCCCTTCTCCTCAACGGGGCTCCACAATGGCGATGATGACGATAGCGCCGTATCCCTGCCACGAGCGCAAACACACTCTCGTAAGCCCCGAAGGCCGCCCAGACTCGGCGCGTGCGCGGCGCCGTCCGGCGGGGCACGCAACGCGGTGGTGCCGAGGAGGATTCCTTCCCCGGTAACGCACGAGCGACGCAGCGGACACCGGAAAGGGGCTTCACGTGCTCTGACACAACTTTCAACGCCATTTTTCGAGCGGGTCATACTGTGCTAGGAACTCATAGCGGTCGTCGTGTAAGGGTTTAATCTATCAAGTTATCCGTTGCCCATTGATTGGTACACTGCAGTAAAACAACAGAATCGCGAATTGAATTCATATTGTTCAGCCAGTTTCCTTCAAACGAAAGATACGGAGGTTTTAATTACTGATGCCGACAGTGAATTTTACTGGCGCTAAAGCAGCTTTGGCCAGAGGCTGCCAGAGCACGAGGTGGTTTGTCTCCAGAAGGTCGAGTCTCACAGACTCATTTTATAAGCATTTCACGTATAGAAGAAGTCGAGCACCAGGACAGGAGGAAGAGCTTGTACCCATCAGAAGCTGGTGGGCACCCAGCGGCAATGGGAATGGACGCCTGCACATACCCGCATAAGAGGTTCTAACTATTGCTGAATACGGTTCAGCAAGCGAAAGACGAGGCGACACAAACGCGCACTGGAACGCGACTGGAACCGACTGACTGCTGGATCGATTTTATGTACCAAAGCAGTGAGAGACTTCATAGCGATGGGCTCCGGGTCATTTTCGATCGCGGGCTCAGCACCACCGTGCACCGAAATGGGCATTCTCGCATTTCTCCCGTATGCAATGCGGCGGGGATTGAGCCCTCCGAGTTAGTGTTCGGTAAACTGGACACCTTTACAACTGAGCCAACGAGGCGTTCTAACCGAAGCCACTGTTGTCAGAACAAGAGTTTATCAAACCATTTTCACCGGAGAGACACGGCTTGCTCGAGTCGAATTCATAAACGCACAAATATACGCAACAAACCTCGTGGGCGGGCGCGCCCAGTCGCTCGTGGCGACAGCAATCAGAAAAGCAGAGTCGCGCACCGTTACAGCACAGCCCTCCGAGAGCACCTGCCACGCCAGCGTTCCCCCCCCCCCCCCCTTCCTGTTGTGCAACTTCTCGACTCACACACGAGTCCGCCCACGGCGTGGCTGAAGCAAAGTTGACGCCAGCTACCCGATCACCCGGCCCGCTCCTCCAGTCCACCAATCAGGAGAAGATGAATCGGCGCGCGTGCGCTGCGTACATACCTATAGCGACGCCTATACACCGCCCCAACACAAGACGCAAAAAGTAGGCCGACGCTCGGGCTACTACCGCCTTTCTCACGACCACCGCGACAGGAAGAAAGACCGAGACCACTAAGATCGCGACCACGGTGCGGAGAACCCGAGCCCAGTCCTGCCGGGATAGGGAAGGCGACACCGCAGCCCCGCTTTCCGGCAAGAAGAAAGCTGCCGCACGGCAAGGCAGCCGGGTCCGCTTCTCATCACGGCGCTGGTGGCCGGCGCCGCAAAAGCAAAAGCAGCAGCATCGCAACGCCTGGCTGTGGGAGTACGAGAGCAGAGAGACACGGGGGCATCGGCAGGCACAGCCAAGGACTTCGGGATCGCATGCCTCGTGCGACGGGAAGCGGACGACAGGCAGCGCTGCTTCTTCTCTTCTCTTTTGCCTCCCACGTCAGCCGTCTCTTCTCCGATCGGGGATCGCGTTACCCGCGTCCCGCTGCTGACACTAGAGCGTACACACGCTGGGCGCCATGCGCGATCATCCCCCTGTTGTTGTTCTTCGCGCTGCGCGGATGACGACGAGGAAGCATCCTCGTGAAATAGCAGATGGCATTCATGCGCTCATCGGCGCGCACTCGAGCTGCCGGAAGGGCGTCGCGCGCGCCCGCGGAAAGCGAATGCGCCAACCAAGGCCGTGTTCGCGATGCCGTTGAAAGCGCTAAAATAAAAAAAAGATAAGAAAATAGGGCTGTCCCGCTTACGTCTGTCTCTGCATGCCCCAAGCCTTCTCTGCGGTTTCATGACGAACCAATGTCCAGCCAAGTCTCGAAGGGCAGTAGTTACGGGGCGTTCGTACAGCTGCACCTTGCACTACGTGTCACTCGAAGTGTTTCCCCACCTCCTCTGTCATATCGTCCCTGAGTGACAAAAACCCGCTCAACAACCCACCAAAGCGTGCTTGTCTTGCTCCCACTTATTTACAATGCTTGTGTTTGTGCCATTTTAACTCATCAGTTTCTGCGCGAGCACTCATGTCACGCACATAACTCTGGAAGCCTGCCCCCTATGGACAAAGGATTCGAGTCTCCGACAAGTGAGAAGGAGCTGTAGCAAGTACCGTGCCCAAAAGACGGGTGAGCTAGGCAGCCATCCCTTTATTGCAAGGATGTGGCACAGGCTACAGCGACCGTTCGCATAGCCACACGGGTCATCGATCTTCCTGTCAGTTCCATCCTTGTCAACCGAGCTACAAACCATAGCAAATCTGACATTACTAAGGCACGAACGCAACACTTTCATCGCTGCTGCTAAAGACTCTTCTGTTGCATAAGCAGCTGGGCACACGGCGGCATGCAAGGACAGGCAAAATACCCATCGGACGTGACATGAACTAATGCTTGAAGAAGCGAGAAACAAACAAACAAGCGACCAAGCAGCTGAACAGCCGCCCATGGTCAGAAAGAAATGTGCACCGTCTGCAAGCTGGTGTATACGAACGAGGAAGCAACACCAGACGGCGCTGACGACCCTCCGACCTCTACTGCCACGCGAACGGGCGACGTCGGGCAGGAGTGAGACCAGAACGCCAGGTTGCCCTACTTTACCACTTTGACTTTATTCTTGTTTTGCTTCGTTGTTGCCAATCCTCGGCAAACGACGCGCCAGAAAGTCCTGGCCGCGTCCAGTAGGGTGGGCGTGTCCGCGAACATCATCGATCCGTGTGCACAGGCGATCTGCTCTAACTCAGCACAGCCGCTCGCCCCCCCCCCCCCCCCCCCCCCTCCTGCCGCGCACAAAGAAGACAGGAGTGGCAGCCGGGCGGAGAGCACGTTCCCGCCATAAAAGTCTGGACAATGACTGACCCGGCGAGCGCGCCAAACGAGGAGAGAGAGTAGCAGGGAAAGAGGCGCGCAACCGCTACGAAAGGTGTCGAGGACGCTCCACCGTACGCCGGAAAAAGAACGGGCCGCGGCAAACAGAAGACACGGAAGACAAGAGAATAAGGCTCGGTCGAGTATCATCATCATCAGCAGCAATAAGCCTCCAGCGGAGGAAGAAGAAAGAAGCCTAGAGGCGCTTGTAACGAAGCGCCCTCCATCGGAGGACACCTGCCCCCGCCGCTGTACGGGAGAAGCGTGGGACATGCACGGGCGTTCTCTCTTCCGGCCCGCTGGAAACAGCGGACCCTCTCCCTCCCTCCCCGGAATAGGCCTTTATCACCTGCGTCTGCGCGGCTATTAGATAGTGACCTCTGCTGAGGGGCCCCGGGGCACGTACTCGTCCCGCGCTTGGCGTACACACCTCCGCAAGACCAGCACCGACCCTCTACTCCCTGTCCTCCTCTACACCGCGAGCAGCTCCGATTTCACACCTGGCCGAAGAGGGCACGGACCCGTCCGCTACGACTGCGGCGCAGACGCAACAAACACCGTCTCACTTGAGCGCACTCGCACGCGCACGGCAACGTGCTACGCACGCGTTCTCCCCCCACGGCGTTACAACATGCGGGAGACGACGCCCGGACACACGCACACACACACACCAGCGTGTGGCCAGATGTTTTCCGCTCCTCTCACGCGCCCACCAAGTGAGCGGCGGCGACGGAAGCAGCGAAAAGCGGAGCAGCAGCCTCGCTGGAAGACACGCCCCGAAGACTGAGCAGGAGGAGGAGGAGGAGGACTTCTTCCGGAGTCGACCAAGAGGACCATGAGAAGGCGACGACGGCAAAGAGTGGCAGCGGCAGTAGTTGAGGGTGGAGTGACTCAAGCGCTGGCCATATGGGCCGCTTTGTACTACACTCCCTGGTGTGCATGTCTGAACGAAGCTGCGGCGGCGAAACAACCGGAGGCTCACGGTCTTGATTGTGCCCGGCGAACGGATGTGAGTCCCTAATAAGCGCAGGCAGGGTGCCACTCGGCCCTGTAGAAAGGATGACTGCCGCTGCCGGTTTCGTACTACCTGTCGTGCCCTGAAATTAGGGATGAGGTCAGCGCGTGATGGATCGACAGTTTGCGAGCAAGCATCCGCCCCTCCCTAGCAATCGACACGCCGAGCGTTTTTTTTCTTCGCTCAAAGAACGGGGACAGGTGCGCCTGGAGCAACGGAAGGCGAGAAAGCGCTTCCCACAGTATTGTTCCACGCACATCACAGGATTGGGACCGCCTTCCCGGACTTATCGCCGCCATTGAAGAACCATCAATGTTTTAAAAATGTAATAGTTAGCACCGCATAATTAGGAGCTTGAATCTTGCATTTTTTTATTGTTTTGCTGTGTTTCTTGCTTTTGTCGAATGCGTTTCCATGTAATGCCGAATGACCCCGAGGATGTTCATAAAATGAAATCCATTCAGTGAATCAGCTTAGTTTCGCAAAGCTTGTACATGCGTGCAGGTTTTGACCGAGACCTCAGCCCCGGTTAGCGTGTAATTGCTACTCCAAACACTTTACCGAGAATCCACAGGTCATGCGACAGGAAGAGGAAAGCGCCCCGCACGCATTTTATTACGTGAGCGGTCTCCAAGAAGGAGAGCACGCCTGAAAAAAATAAAATAAAAATAAAGTATCGCTATACAAGCGTGATGCAACAACACGTCCCCAGTTGCACTGAAGAGCGACAAATTGCGCGCGCCCGCTCACCCGTGGCGAAGAGAAACGGGACGCACCGGCGGCCCGCCCCCTACAAAAGAGGACGACAGCGATAACTCTTTTTCTTTCAAGTGCGCCGCCAAGCCAAGGCGGTCCAGCGTGTTTCGAAACCAGCCTCGACACGCTTTTCACTCGAGACAGCAGCAGCGCGGAGACCGCGACCAATTTACGAGGGCCCTCTGCGCTGAAACGCGACAGCGTGCGAGAACAACGTCGAGCGAAGAAGACACATGTGAAAAGAGGTTTGTACACGTGTTTCGCCATTATCCCGTCGCAGCAATTGAGGCCGTGTTTGTTGTCCTTAAGATTGCCTGTCTCGCGCTGTTTTTGGTCGCTTTGTCTCTGGTTTCCTGCGGCGAGATAGGAAAAAAGGGAGAGAGAGAGGAAGGCAAACAAAGAGAAAAGCAAACGAGAACACACGTGCATACACAGCGAAAAGGAATGTTCACGCAATGCGCCTGCGCCCACATAAGAGCAGGAAACATATAAAACAGAGGCAGGAAAGAATCAGGAGAGCATTTCTTCTCAGGAATAACCCTTTAGGCACGTATTATGACTCCCCTTCCTCTCTCGCGGCGGTCTCCGAGACGTATTGGAGCATAAATCGCGGCGACAGCGCGCAAGACGGTCCGTAAAGAGGAACGACCGCGCAGCAGCAGACAACGACGAGGGCGCTGCCGCCGCCGGAAGTCATCAGGGGGAGTGAAACCGGAAGCGCCCCCATACCCACTCCTCCACAGGGGCAATCGACCCGTCCAACGCGGAGGATGACCAAGAAAAGAATACATATTACATGCGCGAACAGCAGGGTGGGGATACCACCTCTCTCGGCAGAAGTGTGCTCGAGCAACGCACGCACAAACACCGCGCGCGGAGGCTGCAGCTGCACTTGAAATCGCCCGCCGCCGTCCCTCGCACGCACGGCGAGAGGACTGAAAAGCGAACGAAAACAATAAAAAGCGACGGTCGAGGGCGTAGGAGCAATCAGGAAGGATGGGCCAGTAGCGGCGGGCCTAAGAGACGCCGCAACAGGACTAACGGGTCGTGACCGCAGCGGAGAGAACAGGAAAGCGAAGAAGTGAAAGAAGTACCGGAAGAGGGCAAGCAAACACAAAGAAACGAGCAACTAGAGAGAAGAAAAGAAAGGCGAGAAGAGGGAACACTGCATGCGGTACCGGCAGCACTACTACGACTACTATTCGACTGCTGGGAGTCGTCCTGCAGAAGCAGACGGCAGGAGGACCCACTCTTTTTTCTTTCTTTTGCCAGCCTGCGTCCCACCTCTTCCTTTCGCCCTCGCAGCGAGTGGCAGCGCGTAATGAGGCGTCAAAAATCTCGGCGGTCACGCTAGGCGGCGCGCGCTGCCAGCCGCGGCTAAAGCCCCTCGATAATTTGAAAGTAGCGTCTTTCTGTGAACTATGCCGCCGCGCCGCGCACCCTCACCGATCCTCCTCTCTCACCTCTCCCATCGGCGCTTTTCTCAACGGTGATTGGCTCCGCGGGCGGTCTCCAGGAAAAGCGCGCGGAAAGTTCGCTCTTTTTGTGTTTTCATTTTTCGTCGGCGCCATTTTTTGGCCAGCCGTCGCTGCTGCGACCGAGCTCCCTGGCATTGCGCGCTTGCACTTCGCGTTATTCGCGCTCTTTTAGTGCAGCACTATGCCGAGTTGCTGCGCATTTCAGTGCACAAGCCGGCCTGAAAAAGCCTTTGTTCTTTTCGCGATTCCGAGCGGCAAGAAAGACAGCATTAGAAGAAAAAAAGCGGCTGCGCAACATCGGCCGCAAGAACTTGAATCCCGACGAAGACTGCCCACCTCTGCGAGCAACTGTGCATTTCTTCCAAGCGACTGTGTATACTGAAACTGCATGCATGCGCACCACAAAGCCAACAACCTCACTTAATTCACTGATCATTTTGCGTCATTATGCGTGTTATAGTTGTCACTTCATGGTTACGCTCGACGTGCTATAATAGCGGCGGCTGATGCATACAATGTGTGTGCATGTGTTAGCAAGTGTGGAAGCAAAAGTGCTGGTATGCGTGCAGCGGTATCCGCGGTGCGATAATTTTCCGAACCTCTGGCAATGGTGCACATCGCAGTAATGCGGCGCATGTCCCGAGCGAGATTTAACCTAGATTTTTTTTTATGAATGCAACTTGTCTAACGATCTACGCTTATTTGTTGTTTTGCTGAACCGTTACGCTTCTACCAGGTGAGATTATCAATGCCACATTCTCGGAAAAGACCTCATATTGCATTCACATAAATAATTCATTTTTTAATCACTTCAGTGCTTAGCATTGTTACCTGAATGTACTCAAGTATTGTAAATATGCAATGCATGCCATTTTTGTATATTCATTGCTACAGTTTGTGATATTTTGCTTTAGTTGAGCATGGTCGCGTAGCCTTTTGTTGAATACATCACCCGCTCAAAAACTATAGGCCTACATCTGAGCTGTTTCATTTCCCTAAGTATGTTTTTGTTTTCTGTGTTTTGTTTTGAGGACTGCACCCAACGGGTGACAGATGTCCACAGCTGGCTTATTCGTGTTTTTTATGTGTATTTTTGGCTTAAAACTACACGACTCCTCTGTAATAAACATTGCATCTGAAAAACTGTGTCATATTGTGACTGTATTTATACTGAAGACTTACATTAGTCAGGCACTTGCTTTAGGATAGCCTTGACTGTGGCTGACCAAATTGCTAAGACCCTATAACTTTCTCTTGGGTTTTGTCACGGTCGTTGCTATCAGTTTTTTTCTTTCCTAACGTAACATCTCTTTAAGCGGATTTAAAAAGGAATAGAATGTGGGCGGAAAATGCCCCAGTGTGCCAAACTTTGGGGGTGGTCTACCTAAATCTGGAAGCCAACACTGAGTTTCCCATAGTCAAATTCGGTTGGACCCCAATGTTGGTCAAATATGGACGACGTCAAAGTTATGGGTTCCAGAGAGACAAATTTTGGGGATAGCCCACCTAATTTTGGATCTCACCATTGAATTGGTCATATTAAAATTACGCTTGACACCAATTTCGATAAAATTCGGACAAGGTCAAATTTCGGTGGTTGAGAGGGCCAAATTTTGGGGTGCGGACACTTTCCTTGGATGACGGAAAATCGGTGCGCGGATCTTTGGCTCTCGGCTTCGGCTCGACATCACCTCAAGGTCGCCGACAGCGGGAGCTGAAGTCGTTTCATGCTTAATAGAAAAAGCTCGTATTCGTTTTCAAAACGATTAGGCCGTTGCATGTGCACTGCGCGGTGCCAAACTCAGACTGAACCTTAATAAAAAATTTTAGGATGGACATCGAAGTAAATGCCCCAGCTTGTTCCCAGCAACCATCCCACTTCTGAAACTCCACTCGTGAACAACTTCATAAACTGTGCTTCCGCGATAATTAGTTCGAAGTGAATCTACATTTAACTAAACATTGGTATGCTGAAAATATTTAGGAATGTTCAAATATATTGTAAATATTACGCTTCATATATTATGCCGTGTTGAGAATGACGGTATTCAAAAGTCAAAAAGAATGTGAGATGTATGCAGCAAGTGGTTTTGTGTGCCGCAAGCGCTCGTAATTGGCACTTTCATTGCGCGTACGAGACGCTAATTTATGTGTCTCGTGGTAGTCACGCGTTCGCATGTCTTTCTCGTGTTTTTATTCAATAACAGAGCGTGGAAAAAGCGCGAACTTCAGAGCGCGCGCATGTGTAAGCCAACTGCCCGGACGGCGAGCGAGCGACGCCCAAAAAAGCGTGCCGTGTGCAGCGCGCGCAGCCGGCGGGCGAGGATATTCGAGGAGGAAAACGCCGGAGTGGAGGAGAGTGTCGCTACTTTCAAATTATCGAGGGGCTTTAGCCGCGGCAGCTTCGACTACAGGGGCGCAGCGCGCTCAGCTCGCGCATGATAGAAAAATCGTACCCAAAACACACACGAGACGAAAGCTACCCCCATCCACTACTCCCACGTCAACCCTCCCTCTCCGCTACGCAGGCGGCGGGCGCAAATTCTCGTTCCCTAGTCGACTCCACCCTCTCTCTGGCGCTGACGTGCGTTGGTGTGGTGGGCGCGTGGCACAGAGTCGGACACGTTGTGCGTTTTAGAAATATACGACCGAGGCCTGAGAAAGCACGAGTGAAACAAGACTTGCCCCAAAACAGTTCCACCCCTTCTCGCGCCGCTCGTTCGTCGGAAAGCCATAATTCCGCGCGCTCGAGTAGCGTTGACTCATTGTGGCGACGGCAAAGGGGTGCCCGGTAATACAAAACTCGCTCGCACTAGGCAGGAACGAATTGTCCCCGTGATATAGAAACAGAAACACATGCACGATGACAGAGCTAGCATGCTGCTCGACTAAAAAAAGCGGCGTGTGAAGGGTGCGTCACGTCGAGGTAAAATATGGCATAACGGACGAAGAAAAGGGCAAGCCGCGACTCACAGTCCACATATAGATTTTCTCTCCAAGAGATTATTGACGCTTAGCGCTACGTAGATTCACGCGCACCGCTGCTTGTCACATGTCTGATTACTCTTTCACGTATAACCAAAGGTCACTGCTGGGAAAACTACGGGCGAGCAAGAAAGAAAGGAAGAAAGTTCTAGCTTGTAAAGTGAATGCATGGAATGACTGCAGCGATGCATGAGGGTTGTTCGAAGTGGAAAAGGCAGCAGAAAAATCTAACAGGCCACTGGCTCAATTGGCGAACTCGCAACCGGTACGAATCCGTATTTCAGTTGGCGTGCAATGCTGTCCTCTCTCCGGCCCAACAGTGCGCGATCATTCTCTCTCACGCTCTTGCCCATAACAGCAGAGAAATCAGAACGATCGCTATAAAACGTTCACAATCTATCCACATCAATCTGTCAAGAGTAGAGAAATTTAACACGGCATCCTCGAACAGAGCGCATCTAGAGACTGCCGAAGTCGCCAACGCGCTGCATCGATTTGTCATCGTTACCTTTTTTTTTTTAATACATCTTCGGGCGGCATACCGCAGTCTGCGCGCAGGGCTCTAAATAATTGGCGCACTGTAGTTTGTAGGTACCCACAAACGGCAAAGAAATCTGAGAACTAAATTCCTTGCCAAGTGCGCTGGTCGAAAATAGGAAAAGACCCAGCTTTGGCTCAGCTTTCTTTTCAAAGGCAACCGATATTCAGCCGGTATACCAAGCGGACATATTGAAAAGAAGAAAAACGCTCCCAGAGAGAAGACCACTGAGGAGAATAGGTAAATAAACAAAGAGAAGATATACACAGGTGGAGGTTTCGGAGCTAAAAGCGCCTTGGTAAGGTGACGCCGGCGAAGGATCAACGCCCCCGAACCCAAACAACCGCAACTCTCTTCCCCTCAGCCTCCTCTTATTCACTTCTAACCGCTCTCTCTCTCTCTCTCTCTCTCTTTCGCTCTCTGCATCAAGCTTTCGATGTACAGGCAGCAGTCTCTACGCCGCTCCGTCTAACGGCGACGCCGTTACGGCTCCTGCACGCACAGAGATTCCGTGCAGCTTTGTGAAGTCATAAGGGCGCGAAGAAAGGTGCTGCGCTGCACGAGAGAGAGAGAAAAAAAGAGTTTTTGTCCGCAGATGTGGGACTTCGGTAACTCCTTTTAGCTAACCGCTACAAACAGCCATCTAAGGACACGTATTCCGAGCAAAGAGCATGAGATGACGCTGCAACAGCATGGCGAGACCGCAGCTGTTGCCATCAGTGGACAAAGGGCACGCGCAGTTTCCGCAGCGCTGCACGCAACTGCGTCGACTCCTTATACGGGTATACAAGTTGTGCACGAGCTGCCGTCTTCGCAGGCGTCTTTTTGGCTGCAGCCGCGAGGCACCAAGAAAACAAACCTCGCTAATCGCGCCCAGGGATAAAGAAATAAAAAAAAAAGGAGGCGGTTTCTCTTCTGCCCCAACTTAACTTTCGGGCCAAACAGGACCGAAAAGAACGCCCTGAACGGGATTTGATGGCTTCCCCATACTTCATGAGGGTACAGAAAGGGTTGTAAGAAAACTAAACACGGAAAGGGAAACGCATAGACGTAAGTATTGTCGAAATTAAGCGGGAAGGCAAGAAGAAAGAGAACGGCGAACATAAAGAAAGAGAGAGAGAGAAAGAAAGAGGGAATAAGGGAAGGAGGGCCGCAGGAGTGCATCTTATAACCGCAGCCCGACGATACCTAACTAAATAAAAATGAAGAGGGAAAGAGCGATTTTTCTCCGTTCAGGGCAAAACCGTTCATCAGCGGCTTCTCCCGAAGCAAACAAAAATAGGACAGGACGGCAGAGCGAGAAGACGCAAAGCACAGCAGAAAAGAAAGAAGAATAGAAGCGCGACGTGTGCGGGCGTAATTGCAGTTTTTTGGGAGCCCGAAAAGCAACGCTCAAGAAAGATTCTATCAACAGGGACAAACAGGAAAATACAATAAAGGACACCGATAAACACGCCAGAATCTGAAAAGAGAGGCAGACTGCGCTGCCAAACTGGGGTTTTGCCCAATAAGCAAATGAGGAAAACATCGCGACCGACGTCTCTCCGGGAAAGAATCAATAGCCTCGGAGACAAAAAAAAGATCGCGAATTGACTCGAGTGCATGCATGCATGCACGCCACGCCTGTCTGTCTGTCGGAAGGGGTACAAAAGGGAGAGAGGGAAAGAGAGAAAAACGTAAAGAAAGCTTTCGCCAGGACAAGTCGGCCCGACTGCATCACATAATAAAAGACAAAAGAAGTCACAAATCTGCGCGTCAGGACAGTGAACCCTCTCACGCTTGACTCTCGAAAACTTCGATTTTCTTCGCGCGAACGCGACGAAAAAGAGAGAAAGACGTCACTGCGCCGGACTGGGAACTTAGACAAAAGTTCAAAAATGAAATGGGGTGGCGGTGCAAAGGCTATACTTTGGCTCCCACGACATTCACGGACCACACGGGCTGCGCCTATAGGCCTCCATCGCCGCACGGTCCTTCTTTATGCGGCGAGCCCTAAACCGATTGTGCGCGAATGGCAGAAAAGTATATACACCATTTTACGAGGAGCGGGCAGGAGAGGGAGAAATACTCTCAAACACGTGCGCTGCGCGACACCCCACTGTTGCCGTCCTCCCCTGGGCTGATAATCCGGCGCGCGGAGCAACGTCCGCGGCTGCTTAGCTACCGGTCAAGCGCGTGTTTGCGTCTGTACAACAAAAGCAGCAATGTTGTACGAAACACCAACGTCTTCTAGACATCATTGTTTTATTGTCGGTTGCGGAAATAGTCGACGAAAGTAGAAAAAAAAAACAAAGTAGAAAAGTATTTACGTGCACCATGTTATGTGAAGGTCTCAGCACGTCTGCGGTATCCATTTCTTCACCGCTTTTCCGCCGGTCCCGAGTTGCATTGGCAGTGGGCGTAGTTGAACAAAAAATACTTGCGCCAACAAAAAGCTTAAACGTTAGCGCACTTTGTGAACGAAATGCAGACAGAAACAAACCCACTGCCTGTGCCTAATATCGGGCGCGGAACGAAGCGCAGCGCCTGGGTTACCAAACTATAATCTGTGCATAATTTTAAGAGATCAAGTATTTGGACGGCCTTGGCAAAGTTCTTTTAATTCAGCACTGATGTGAAGGTCTCAGCACGTCTGCGGTATCCATTTCTTCACCGCTTTTCCTTGGCAAAGTTCTTTTAATTCAGCAGTGCACTATGTTAGGACTTCACAAATTTGGCCACTTCGTTTCGCCGCCCCACATGATCGTCAATATCGGGAGGGTGTGGGGATCGCCACCTGAAAAAAATAAACATGTCGTTAGTGCAAAAATACTAATTTAATTTGCACAGCATGGCATGAATAGAAGCGGCGACATGAACTTTTACCGAACTGGAAAGTGAGGAAAAATGCAGCCATGGCAACGTAAGATGAAAAAATACACGGCATGCACAGGACGGTAAACTCTGCCACGCATTGTAATAAATTATTCGACTGAAATCGCATCGAATGCACTGTAAAAAAAAATCCACACTATGCATAACCGTGCCAGAGATACAACAAATGCAGCGACTTGGGCAGTTCCCCGACCCGATTGAGATTGGAATTCTCAACACAGGTGCGGCGATTCTGCCTGTCAGTGTAAGTGGTAATAGCGTTCCATTAGCGTACCAACCTATTAGATCGTGTAACCGCACATTTTCTGGTATTTGTGCACCAGTGAGTACTGGCGGGAGCGGAGAAGGCGAGAATGTGAATTGCTTTCAGTCAACTGGCTTGTATCGCTCGTAGTACGAACAGCCCTACGCAAGCGGCAGGAGGGGCCGAATTTCAATTTCATCGCGCGTATCTCCGCAAACAAACATTCTAATCATCAGGAGTGGATTCGTTTCGGTCATGTACTCGTTGTTTCCAAAATGTTCAGTTTGTAAACGGGGTACTCTATCGCAAGCTCAGCATCTAAACTGTCACACTCGCCGTGTCCAAGCAGGCAGCGAAAGCGTTCATAAAAAACTGTGCTCCACGAAAAACTAGATATTCATTGCTCTCCGCGACCTTGTGTTTCAACACATTTTGCTTTCGTTTTTTCTAACATGCAACACCGTGCCGCATTCGCCCTACAGGCAACCGGCGACAAAAAAGCACGCGTGAACTGCGAGCATGGCACTCACCGATGATGATCGTTCGCTGCGTCGAGGAATGGTCGCTTGCTCCCAGTTGGTTATTGCAGGAGATAATGGCATAGCACACACGAGGATGGACACGAGGCGAACGCCCACCCAAAATTTCTAGGCTTGGCAGGAATAAAACGGGCGAATGACACTTTCAGAGATCGCACACTGCTTCGTTTGCAGCCCACCGGCTGCACATTATCAGTCCAAGATGGCGTCGGCGGTAGGCGGCGCTCGAGTAAAACAAACATGGCGGCGCCCAGGTATCGAAACTAAAATCATGTATACGTCGCCATGGCGACAAATACTCGCGGTGGGCTTCGCGCGGAGTATGCAGACGGCGTCGGCGCCCCTCTCGGAATGCGACTCGCCCCATCGCCGCTGGCGAGAAGCGCGGGCGACGCTAGAGCAACCCGTCACAGCCAGTAGCGGAAGGTCGCCTGCCTTGCGCAATGCAATATAGGGGCGGTCGTCGCGCCCGAGTGCGTGCCGTCGCGAAAACCAAACGTGGATTGCGTTGGTTTTTCTTCGCCGTGGCTTTTTACATATGCGTGTGCGGGCTTCTTTGGCCGAGGCTTTTCGCACTTGCGTTTTAGCGCCTCTACCATCCGTTTATTTTCTTCGCACACTGGTAAGGTTTCAATGCGCAATGAATAAAACTTATCCCACCCAGTGGTTCCCATTTGCTTGTTTCAGAAGTTCTCGTTGCTCTGCGGGTCGCCGCCGGGCGATAATCATATAGACAGAGAAAGCGCCGGATACAGAAAGCTTTACCCGCACTGAGCTGTGGAAGCGTTTGGAGTGAACTGAACCGCCGTTGAAGTGCGGGTGTATAGAACTTTGCAACAAGGGCTTCCTGGGCGCCGCCATACTGTCCGCTGGACTGCAGTGTGCACCTAGCGCTAGCACGATGGCAGCGACAGCGGAGTTGGTTAGCGGCAGTCCAGAGACGAGTTTTGACATCTCCCTCCCCCGATGCAAAGGTCCACGGAACCGCAACAATGTGCTGTAAGCCGAATAGAACTCGGGACTTTAACTCTTGTGCAAGGTGAGGGAGCGAGAGCCATAGTACTGCAGTTATTCCAACAGCACTGCAGCCGACGCGTGTGCCTGCACGTCGTCAGAACTAAGGCCGTAAGGATCAAGGCAGCGCCTGCTCACGGCCAGACCTCTCCATCTTGGCTGCTATTCATCTCTTTTCTCTTTCTCTGTATTTCGCTCCGGATTCCACGCAAATGAAGTTTAAAAATCAAGTTTACTACATTATGTCAGAGGTGTTGTTGCATTGATAGCATACATAAACAGGTCCCAGAGTCCGCGACTTTAGTGGGACATCATAGGCAAGGCCAAGAGTGCCAGGCGTAGCCAAAAAGAAGGTGGTGATTCCGAGACACTTCGCGCCCCTCATCGCACTGTCGTGATGTGAAATGATCATGCACATAGCACATTCTTAGGAACATTATGATAGGCCAGGGGCAGAAAGTGAACTAGAATTTTCGGTTGTGACAAGCTACGCAGATCGCGCTTTGCTGCGCCGGACTAAGTCTCTCTCACACACACACACACACACACACACACACACACACACACACACACACACACACACACACACACACACACACACACACACACACACACACAGCTGCCATCACGAAAAGCTGCACGCGTTTGTACATGGACGCATAAAAGACGGAGAAAGTATGGAGAATGTGGACGACATTTAGAGCGACAGTGAGCTCGAGAAGTGAAGCGAGAGGATGAAGACGGGGGGGGGGGCGCACAGAGAGGCGGCGGAGCAGAACCTCGATATCGGCGACAAGCTCCACGAACGTGCCCGGGGAAATAAAGGTTGCCGCTGAACACGAAGATGCGTTGTCAAGGGGGAGAACACAAAACCGTCGTCTCGATAAGGGACAGACCGCAGTCCGCGATTCACGCGCACCGCGCACAAAGCGAAGCCAGCCCGGAGCGAGCGTGCGCGAGCGAAAAAACCTGGCTGGGTCGTAAACAATACGTCTCCTTCACGGCGTAAATTTTGCGGCCTTCCTCCTTTTCCTTCCAGGAACCTACTGCACACACCCGTACCGGGGGCGCGCGCAGGCGTTCCTCGGGTTGAGTACAGGGCCGGCGGAACTCACAAACGGAGTCGTCGAACCGGGCGTCTTCGGAAAATAGAGAAAAGCGAGAGAGCCAAGCCGCATCTGGAAGGGCGATAAACGTGCACGACGCAGCGAGCTTCTAAAGGACGCGCGCGCGCTCCGCCGACCCGCCAAACGCGCGTTGTTCGCGCGCACGACGCCTCGGCCTGACGGCGCGACGGAAGCGGCGATAATACGCACCGCCGGCGCGACAGAAAAGTGAAAGCTGTTGCGGGCTGACAAAGGAGCCGGCTCCCGTTCCCTGACAGAGGCGGTATATCGGGGCATCCCGCCGCACCGCCGTCTCGCCTACTTCGGCGTCTGCGTCGCTTCTCTGCGGGTTTGCTTTATCTGGACTGCCGCGAACCTTCCACCTAGAGATATAAAAACGTATAAAAAGAGCGGTACAACAACTGCGATAGATAGAGCCGCGATGCCGCTTCCCTCTCGGTACACATTACAGTACTGCATTAGGTAAGCACTCTGGAACAGGTGAATGGGTACGATGAGCGATCCGCCCTCCCTTCTTCCTTTCTGTAAGAGCGGGGGGGGGGGGGGGGGGGGGGGTCACTTTCCCTCCACTATCGCCTGCTGGTGGTGGTGTTCGGAGCGGAGGAAGCCTCGCCTCTCTTCTCCTCCCGTCGCAACGTACTACTTCCGGAGACGCTGGCATTGGGGATAAGCCCAGCAGTGGGGCACGAATGCATCGTCACACAAACTCGAGGAACCGCAATGTGTCGGCGTGATATGAGTGATATGAGTCGGTATCTTATGACACATTGACGTTTGCACAGATCACGGGTCGTCCGCGGTGCGAGAGACGCTTTTGCTGCTGTGGCCTCTATCTCGTATCTCCCTGTTTGCAGCAGATAAGATGACAGCTCTTGACACCGCCATCGTGGTGCACCACGATAAACGGTCTCAGTGACATCACCCAAACCGACTGTTATGGAAGTTCGCGAATCCCGAAAGGAGATACAAACAGAAAATGAAGGGCATGTTCAGCGGGACAAAAACTAACTGCGCGCTCTAGTTAGGAGGATCAAGAGGTTCGCACTGGAAGAAATGAGGAGCCCCCGGAGGTTCCCCAGAGTGGCTCGATCCTCAAAGCGGGGCTCCCTGTGGCGGACGCTCCATCTTCCCCCGGACTTCTCAAGGACCGCACACTTTTCAGCGCACCTGTCAGCATGGGCACAGAAACAGAGGAGCCGCTAATAAGACAGGGTCTCGTTAAGCGCCAGAAAGATCCTCGCCCCCATCAAACTCGAGCCGTCACAAAGACCTCTGCGCCGCGTGAGCAGCCACGCTAAGCTGCACAAGGAGGGGGGCGGGGGGGGGGGGGGGGGGCAAGCTAATTGGGCGAAATCTCCTTTCGAACAGTACCGAATGGCAAGGGAAATGGACAAAAACAAATTAGGCAGACTCCCAGGAATGGCGGTCGACAGCAAGTGTTCAGATAGAGAACACAGCGGGAAGGTCTGGGCGGAGATGAACACAAAGAACATAGCGGCGCTCGCGCCTTTCCGAATACGCTTTAAAAAATTATTCGGTTCGGGGAAATAGCACAGAGGGCGCAGAAGAAGAGGAGGCGACACAATCCGCCGGGAGAAATCCCTAGCAGAGGGGGGGAAACCGAAGCACAAAACGGAGGACTGCGCGGGGAGCAGCGTGTTTCCGCTGCCGCCGCGATCACGTCGCGAGCTCATTGATTATACATAGCTCGAAATCCTCTTCTTCCTTCGCATCCTCTTCTTGCTCTTCCCTCGTCTTCTTTTTACCCTCCGGTACGTTTTAATCCCTCTTCCGAAAAAGGGGAATCCCTTCTAGTCTTCTCCCCAACTTCCCCAAGGAGGAACATGGGCAACGCACAAGTCTCCTTAGTCGCTCCGCACTCTTCGTCTCCCCCGCTTTCTCTCAACTGCTGTCACGAGCAGCGTCGCTTTTTAACGGCAGTTGGAAGAGCCACTAAACGAGGCGCGACACCAGGACGATGGCGCAGGGGGCGGTGGTCGCGGTGCGTGCCTTATATATACGCACACTGACGAGAGGGTCTCCTGAGGGCGCAAGCTTTCTTTCGTTAGTACTTCGACCGCCTCGCGGAAGAAGACTTCAACGCGTACGTATACGTAAAGGGAAGGGAGGAAGGGTGAGTAGCAGGCACGCAGTGGGGGTGGCTAACGGCGTCCGTCCAAATTTAGCGGGAAGTGGATCATGCCCCGGGGCAAATCAAGGCAGGGAAGGTGTTGTGTTGCCTGTGTGGAGCGCGCGGCGCGGGTCTCTCGCGCTGCCGCGACCGTCCGTGAGGTGGCGAGACTTCATTCAGTTGGGAGGCTGGCGGCTGGAAAGGAGACAGGAAGAATAGAGCTGCAGCGCCACCAGAAGTACGACACCCATGCGCTAAGCCTACCTTCACCATCGAGTAGGAGCCCCGAAGTTTCCCGCCCCACTCCGAATCTTCTTCGTTTCCCTTTCTTTTGTTGAACATCCAACGCTTCCTACGTGAGGAGCTACACTTTTCCCGGCCGATTTCCACGCTGCTAAAGACTTTCGGCGAAAATCGGCCCTCGCAGCTATTAGCTGGCGCTGTTCGCACAGCGGCGACGCCGCCCCTTCGTACTTTCCATTCAACCCGAGCACACAGCGAGCACGACGCCGCCTCGGCCCCCGAAGCCGGCCCGCTTTTCGTTCGAACCCCTTTCACGCGTCCCTCTTCTATTCCACGGTCCTCGAGTCGCAGGTGTGTGAGCGTGGCGTGAAGCAAGCTGAAGAGGACCGAGATGCCACCGGCGTGGATGATCCCCTAGAGCCTCCTCCCACCCTCTCTTCTTGTCGAGTTCGGCAAGCGCACAGCTCCGCGCGCGTGTGCACACACACGAAGGCAGGGCCAGCAACGCAGCGTGCCGCTACTCGTCGGAGTGAAGCCCACTTCTCGCAAACACACAGCGGCTTCCCCTCTTTCGAGGAACTGCGCGCAAAGTGGCCGCGGAAAAAAGACAGAAAAAGGCCCAACAAGGCTGCGCGCCGGCAGCTCCGAAGAGACGACGCGCCGCCGAGTGACGGATGAAGAGGAACGACTGCCGAAAGGGAAGGGGGGAGAACGTTCCCGACGCCTGTACGTCGCTGGCGCAGCGGCAGCCATCGAACGACAAAGGGCCGCGCCAATTCCATCGACGTCGAGGAGGGACGTTCCCTTTTACCGCTCTCTGCCGCCTGCACGGGCATTCTTCGTTCCCGGAATAGACAGCGTGTCCCGCTTCTTAAACCCCGGGCAGGGCCTCCCCGGGAAGCCCGTTTCTATTGCTCCTCTAGCGACCACAGCGAGTTGTGGCTCCTCTCGACCAGTGCCAGAAGAGGCGGTGCGCGTAAAGCATCGAACGCACGCAATGGCGGAACAAACGAGCCACGAACCCATTCGCGCCAGCGAGCGGGCAACCGTTCCAGGACTTCGCGCTCCGTGTGATTCTGCACTGGTTGTAAGCACCACGAGACCGAAGGTTGTTTTCGTCGGTCTCGTGAGGGAATGGCTCATAGCCACTACGGGTAGAGGAACGATTAATTGAGCGAGCTGCTGCGGCTATGCCTCCGAAGACCGCACTCTTCACAGCCTTGAAGCGTGTTCTGTATAAAATATTTTACAGGATAGAGAGCTTTAGCGCTAATAGCGGAGATGTACAGTCTTGGGCAAAAGTTTTCGGAGTGCGGATTCGTGGGAAAAAAATTTACTGCGACACGGTCGAGCACAGTAGGTCAATGAAATACACAGAAGTATGAGGAGACATGCATGCTCTATTAACGAGAGGAATACCATACGACTGGCTATCGAGGCAACGTAAAAAGATTTTTTTTTTTTTTCGCGAGCCCGTATCCTGCAATCTTTTGGCCATGAACGTACACTAGCCTAGACATATACCGGATTACTAGCCGTCCGCTGCGCATGCGCTGTGGACCATTCCGGCCCCGTCCCTGCCACTGCGTGTGCGCTGGAGACGCCTGTTAACCCGGCATACATATACGCTAGCACATCTCCGCCATGCTAAAACTCTCTAATGCGCTTCAATCTTTTAAAATACTACCCCTGACAATGCCGTCTACGCGGAGTATGGTACGCAAATGCGAAAGCGGACCACTGCGACGCGCGCGAGTCCGCTGATTCCGAGATGAAAGGCGCGAAACTTTTGTCTAATCCCACGAGCTTTGCACCGCGAATACGCACTCAGCCGCCCGGCACAGGAAAGTGGCGTATAAATGGTCCATTCTCCCCCGCTTTCTTTCTAATCTCGAGGTGGGTCTTATGTGAGGCGAAAGGAAAGAGGTCCAAATCCTCGCTTGCGCCATGCCTCTATACGGGCGCCCGAAGGCCGCGTGAGGCTGCGGGGCAAGCGCAGCAGAAAAACAAAAAAAAAAAAAAGAGAGAGAGAAAGAAAGCCCGACAGCCGGCAGGTCCGGAGGGTAATCAGAGCGAGGTCCGGGGAGAAAAATGAGATCCTCGGGGCCCATCCGCTGTGTCTTTCTCTCCCGTTAATGATTAACGAGCCGTGGCCCCGTAGCAGCAGAGGAGGAGGAGCAACGCCCACATAAGAAGCGGCGGCAGACGACGGATAAGGAACGCGGCGACTGCATTCATTTCTCCCGTCTCTCACTCTTGCTCTTTTTTTTTTCTTTCCGACGGCTCCCGCACTAACCTGACAGGAGCCGCACGCACGCACGCACACATACACATGCAAGGTATGTATATGCAGCACAGAATACTCGTCGCTGCCATGGGGCAGGTTTGCCGTCGCACCAAAGGCGGCATCCGAAGCACCTGACTGCTTCAGCTGCGTCATGTGTATTTACCGAGAGAGGCCGAGAAAAAAAAAAAAAGGACGAGTTAACAGTAGCCAAAAAGAACACAGGCTGATTTCAACACCAGTTGTCAAGGGGTAGAACAAAGAATGGAAATAATTTATTTCTGCAAAAGCAAAGTTTGCCTTCTATCTCGCGAATTGGGTTAATTTCGCGATATAAAATTTTGGCAATTTTAAATTTGGCAGTTCTCCCCGACAGTTTGAGGCGAGAATGGGACGGGTGGTTGGCTGAGCAAGCATGCGCGCTGCGAGTTCCGAGAGATGCGACTACAGCGGGCCAAGGATGGGCTTTGGACCGTGTACACCAACCAAACAGCGAAGCGTTGACGACGAATTGCGTTTCCGACAAATAAAGGTCACTGAATAACATTCCAGAGACTGAATTCCGGGCCTGGAAACCTTATGGATGCCGGCACAGCCTACTGAAGAATAAGATATGCGCGCCGTATCAGAACGCTTGCATTCAGTCGTAGATGGCGATATACGAGCACAAATGATTTCCCATACGTTTTCAACGCTGAAGTGCCACGCCGAACAACGAAAGCTGCTCAGGGGAGTACCTTGCGGAGTATCCACAGTACGCCGCAACACATTACTACCACCTTCAACTACTGGTCAATCAGACTGTGTAGTACGGATACTCCGCCGAGCAGCGGGCGTTTATTAAGCTAGTTTGAACGTATACAGCTGTGAGTCTGTGCCGTCTGAGCGTTCTTACGAATTCCTTTTCCGAGTGACCGCGTACACACGATAACCACAGCTATGGCCGCGCTCTCTTCTCTGATCTGCCGCCACCCTGCTTCGCAAACCTGCTCGACAGCGACGCTGGTGCGGTGTTGTGAACCCAGACCTCGACGACGTCCTAATGCGCGCAGAGCGACGCGAGAACGAGGCGCGAGAGCGCGGTTGGCGTCGCCGCCTCCTCCGTACAAGTCGGGGCACTCGAGCGACCCCGTCGCACCGCCCCCCCTTCTCGACGCCTCGGTGCGTACACTCAAAGCGCGGAGGCCGCTTGGCGCTTATCCAAGAGATAGCGCGGCCGCCGCGCACATCAAACGCCGCCGCCGACGACGGCACCAAGACGCGCGCGCCAGACGGACGGTGTCTACCCCCCCCCCCCCCCCCCTTCCCGCACACTTGCCCGGCGGCCACCGCAGTGCGACGCCTGGATTGCGCCACCAAAGGATGGGCCACGACAAGCGCTACTGCAGCGTACACCCGCCGGCAAAGCGTACTATAACAGGTGGCGTGGTCTAAACCCGCTTGTACGTGCACCTCGCTGAACGATCACCCGGCTACGTTGGCGAGCTATGCTAACTACAACTCACACCGGGTTGACTATTACTCGTCCACATACACAAGAAAAGAAGGTGCACCGCGTACAAAACTGCACTGCGTGAGCATACGTCGTGCATGTAAGCCTGTGCAGAGGCAGCGTGAAACACGTTACTGCGCGAACACGCGTCCGGGTTGCGGACCTGCACAGGCACTTTCATGCCTCAGCAAAGGATAATTTTTTTTTTTCCGCAAGGCGACAGGGTGCGCCTTCTCAGCGTGTTAGCGTAACTAAGATTGTTTTGTTAATTATTGTACTCTATAGTTTTTCGAATGATTCTTTGAAGATGTGTACTCACACTGTAATTTAGTCTGTAACCACTGCTGCCTTGTATGGGCCCCAGGAACCTTTCAAGCTGTCGTAGAACAGCTTTTTCGCCTGGGGGCCTTCAACCTCGAGTTGAAAACAAATGAATTTGATTGAATTTAACTGCAAAAGGCGCTATATGAAAGAAAAAAGAATGCGCAACAGAGTTAGACGCACACAAGAAAACGAACAGGAGAGTTGCATAACTACCTAAAACGCAGATTTTGTTTCCAAAGAACACGCACACAATCTATGTCCCCAGAGAGGTTCAGAACTGCCGGCATTCGAAAGTAACAAACTGTAACTGCCCTGGGGCTTCAGATTCAGGAAGCTGAAATTGCTGGATGTGGTTTATTCCCTTTCGACCTAACTCTACTTCCGAGAAGAGTTTCCAGCGGGCCCGTACTGAGTGCCAACGGTATACCACGTCCAACCAATTATTGACGCAGCATCTGCACAAGCCTTCTGTTCCGAGTGGACGCATGCACACAAGACGGCCGAAGTGGTGTCAAGGCTAGCCGTTTCACGAGCATGCAAAACAGCTGCGGCGGGGCCGCTCCCACGGCACGAGTCTGACGCGCCATTTTGCGTAGGCGGAGGCCGCCACACGATGCGCTTCTTTGAGGACGCCTTCAAGTGCTTGTGCGTAAGTGCGTGCTTGCACAGGTGTATAAGTCACCCGAAGAGATGCTTATAGCATCTCGTCCCGTACGAAGGATTCCCCGAAGCGGGTTTCCGATAAGTGCCAGAAGCAGTATACATTACTTCGTCACGCACGAATCAAGTTGCACAAACACAGAGGGGGAGAGGGGGCGCTTATGCCTCACTGCGTTGATGACGTTCGTGAACAGAGTGAAAAAGAAAATGCTTTAACACTCGCACTCAACGATATGTCGACGTAATAACACGTATGGCTGGCACTGGTGGTCTGAACCATTCTCCGCTACTCTCGTTCAGCCTTCTCCGGTACATAGCTTTTTCATCGGCTCCTGGAGTTACAATATACGTCACGCGAGAACGCCTCTGAGGCACAGGCGTGAAATTGGAACTAACTTGCGCTCGGGAGTGAAAAAACGAAGAAAAAAGGAGCTGGAAGTGCCGAAAACCAGCTTTTTCAAGCAGCACGATGTGTTCCCGGGCTTTGAGGAAGATAAACAACAATGAAGAAATAAAGATAAAATAAATGAATAGAAGAAATAAATAGAAAGCCTTTCGCAGGACAATGCGCGACTTCTCTTTCCTCTTTTTATTACACGAATGTGGGGCCATCTTAGAAATTCCCTAAATAGTATTGAGGGACTCTTGTAGGCGTATGTAGCCTTGTAGCCGTATGGCTGCGCTCGGGTGGATGCCATGAGTAATTACTCCCTTATTAGGGACTCTGGTAGTATTTCGACGCATTCGTAGGCAGAGCTCAAAATCTGTACATCTTCTTAATGTCTCCCGAGACGCAGTTTGCACACGCGCTGGAAACTTATGCGCAAATAAGCTCGCTTTCTTACATCTCTTCTTTATTTATTCCCCTCCCACATTTTTTTTTTTTTTTTAAGCACGAATGCAGCTTTGTCGTACAACTCGGTTTCACGTACCAGGCACACGAAGATTCCGGAAGCAAGAAGGCAAAAAAAGAAGAGAGAAGTAAAAGAGAGAGAGAGAGAGAGAGAGAAAAAGAAAGAGGAAAGCCTCCCTCCACCCGTGTTACAAACTTGGCGGGAAGAACAAAAACGGCGAAACGCCTCCGCTCCAGTTTGGCCATGTCCGATCGTACAAATAGAAGAGCCTGCCCGCGGAGACGGGTGCACCCCGTGTGTATACTACGTCATCGTAAAGAGGGAATGATGGGGCCACCGCGGAGCTGCGGAAGCTCCGGCGGATGCACTAAATGATTCAAGTAATGTGCCGGGGCGCCTTCATACACACGCGCGCCCTCTGCTCAAGACGGGAGGAAATCCGCGGCCGCTCAAAGAAAGACGCCCTCGAGCGCTGCTCCGCCTCCCTGCAGAAGCAGTCTGTTTCCCTCAAGCAGATCGGGGAAAATCAAAGGAAGACAGGAAAAGAAGCGCGGGGAAGCAGAGAGAAGAAAACTGCCGACGCTGCACCAGAGCCGCCGAATACCGCTCCCATTCAATAATTTCAAAACTTCTCTTCCAGCGGCATCCCGCGCGGCTTTAATGGACAACTCCATCCTCCCTCCCTCGCTTCCACCGACCGTTACCCGACCGTTTTACGCTCCTATTTCCGAGTTCCCGCGCGAAACTAAGCAGCAGACGCAGGCTTTTTACCCCCCCCCCCCCCCCCCTTCCCCCCACCACCACCACCACCGCTGAGGTGCACACACGCCACACGAGGAGACCAATCTCGCCAGCGGGGGCGATCGAAAACCTAAGGACGATGCGGCCGCGGCGGAAAGACATGCAGACCGAAGAAGCGCTACCGCAGCGACGACGAACACGACGATGAGATTTGGGCTCAGAAGAGGAAGAGAAAACATCGCCCCCCGTGCGCGCACATCCCGAGGGAAATCCAATTCCGTCTATGGCCGTTCTCGACCGTCGTCTATATATCTATATCTTGTTGGGTACAAGCACGTATATACGGGCGAGCCCGAAACACAGACGTGAGGCGGACGACCAAAAGCAGTATGGAGCGCGAGGAAACCAGCTAAAAGCAGAAAGAGTCCAAGGAAGAAGCGCTAGCGGGCCTTGCGCCGGCTAAAGAAGGAGACGCAAGGGAGAGACGAAGCCGTAGCCGCGAGCCGTAGAAGGAACCGAGTAGAGAGCTAAGCACACAAACATCCTGGGCCCACACAGGGTCCTGAACGCGATCGTGCGGGGCGGCTACCGCTGCTTCTGTGGTCAGGAAAAAAAAAAATGAAGACATGGGGCGCGGGGGGGACTGCGCTCGTAAAACTCACTAACGTCATCGTATAAACCTTCCGCTCCTCACCCACGAAGCCACGGGTTCCTTGCACGGACCGTAAGTTCAAACAATAAATCATGGAAAAAACAAAAGAAAAACGCAGCACGCCATGACAAGCACAGGGAGTGAGCGAGGTAGATTAGACGAAGTAAGCTACCAAGCCCCTGTACAAGCAAATAAAGCAAACACGCATGACACGTACACACGCACTAGAGCGAATGGGAGTGGAAGCGAAGGAGAATACCGTCTACGGCCCCATATACGCAGCGGTCGTGTCCCTGACAAGACGTTAGAAACAGCTTCGACAGGCAAACGGTGGGCATGGATGGCATATACCCCTGGCACACTTGCACGTCTCCTCGTAGCAGGCTGCGAACACCAACTCAAAGCGGCCTCTTCCTCTTCAAAACCGCAAAGATACGTTCGCCGCAGTTTCTTGTCTTTCTGCGCTCGTTTCCAATCGCGTACGCTGAAGAAAAACCGAAAAGTACCACAAGCAATCTCGGGCAGCTTACACGATTGTCCTTCGCCTGTAACCGACGCATATACACTACGCAGCGCATGCAGTATGCGATGTTTCTTTTTCCACCTCGACAGCCCTGCCTCCCTCCCCCCCCCCCCCCCCCCCCTTCCAGGCCTTCAATTTTCCTCTTTTTCATCCTTTTAACGGCGTCGTGACAGTAACGGCAGCACCTTTCGTTTACGCCGAAGAAAGAAACGACGAGAAAGAAAGGAAGCACTAGTGCCAGCGCGCGAGCGAGCACCCAATCGATTTCAATTTCGCCTGAGACAAAAAAGGGCGTCGCGCAAAGGGCCGGGCTCGAGAGAACGTGCTTGTAGTACGTTCCGTATACGTGGCGCGGGTCGAAGCAATACAGCGCACACTTTAGCCGAGGCGAACAACTTCCGTTGCGATGGGCCGGACGAGAGAGAAAGAGTGTTGGGGAGATAGGGTAGCAGCGCTGCCACGGACAGGCGACAAATTTCCTGCGCCCCTCCCCTTTTTCCCAATCTATATACGGGCCAATCGTTTGACCCTCTATCGCCTTACAAGATCCCTCATGCGAAAGGCTCCTTTTTTGATGTGTGTGTGTGTGTGTGTGTGTGTGTGTGTGTGTGTGTGTGTGTGTGTGTGTGTGTGTGTGTGTGTGTGTGTGTGTGTGTGTGTGAGAGAGAGAGAGAGAGAGAGAGAGAGAGAGAGAGAGAGAGAGAGACGCCATTCCTTCCGTCTTCTCTACTCACTTCCGGCCGAAGCACGCTCTAGTACAGGTCCAGCTGGGAGTAAGTACAGACAGCTCGTTCTTCGACGCACAAGCCAAACTTTTCACGCGCACGCGCGTACACGGGCTAATAATACCTCTCGAGACTTTCCTTGTGTGCTCCACCCGAGCGCCCCTCTCAGTACACACACACACCGAAAGGGAGAGTGAGATGCAGAGTCTACACGGCTACACTACTGCAGCGGCGTGATGATTAATGTGTCTCCCCGGTATTGTACAAAATTGCCTTCGTTGGTTCCGCTCAACCGTTCTTCTTTGGGTGCAACCCCCCCTTACCCCAGCATAGCCTCGCCAGAGCATAGAGCGGACGACGATGCCAACGGCGATGCCGCTGCGCCGGTGATCGCGCACGGAAAACACAAAAGAAAAGAAAGCGGCGCAAGACCAGAGCAGACGCACAAGCCCCCGCCGAAAGATTAACTGCTGCAGTGCAGTGTACATAGACAGCCCTGAGGATCCAATTTCGTCGAGCTAGGAGGTGTGACAGTCTACCAACGCGGAGCGGAAATATCGTAGTTCATGTTCGGAGCTCATACGCTAGGCGCGAAATTCGCTCTCGAAAGCGGCAGCTAGATGAGGCTCTTTTTTATGGCACCCCTCGTCTCCACATCGAGAAAGTGTCAACAGTCCCGCGATGGTCATGAACGTTGCATTTCTCCTACCAACAGAGGCGCAGGGTGACGGCGACCCACAGTCCTTTTCCGAAGTTCCTAAGTCACCGGGTTCGCTTCAGGGTCGGCGCTGCAGATATTTTCAGAGCGAGTGCAACTATCGCCTCCCGGCGTAGGGAACAAAGCCTGGGACATGAGAATGCCCCCCCCCCCCTATCAAGCTTTATAGCCTAGCAGCAAATTTGCAGTGACCTTGGAATCTACCACACAGACGGTGCACACTTAGGCTACTACTTCTCGCCGCTCTCGAACGGCAACTATCTCGGAGTTCATTTCCTCTTCGCGCCCTGCAGGTCGGTACAAAACTCAAGTAAGCGAGCCTTATCCCAATCATGGACTGCGCGCCGAATCAACGGCTGCACTACAAGGCGAGATCACCGCGTCTGATCTCCCGCAAGCCCACAGCGCTGATTCCTCGCGTGCTGCTCACTGTCTTTCCACCTCCTCCGCGAGCGATAAGAGCAACAGCCTCTCCACAACACCTCGTGTCCGCACCGGGCCGGACCTCATCACACGCTTGGCGAAAGATTCCTCCCCAGTAGACGCCCTTCCGGCTTCTCACGCAAGGCCCCGTACTTCGCTGCGCACACTCTAATTCCTGAACACGGTTCCGGCCCGCCATATCCTCCCCTCCTTCCGACGTCTTGAACGGGAATCGATGCCTAATTTGCCGGTGGACAGGCAGCCGCCGAAACGGAAACGTATTATTGCTCTCCTGCGCCAATACCCTCCTCCCCTCTTTTTTTAACACCGGTGAACTCAAGCTGGCGCAAAGCTGCCGCTGTCCCGCCGGGGAAGCAGAAAAAAGCGGCGGCTCCTCGCGCCGCCGGCTGATCGCAAACACTGGAAGCGCTCGGGAAAAGCGAGGAGATAATTGGATGGAGATGTAATAGAAAAATCTCTCCTTTTCCTTACGCGCCGCTGCGAGGTAATAAATGCTCCTTTCGAGCTCGCTGCTTCTTCCTTTCTCTTCCTCCCCCCCCCCCCTCTCCTCTCTCTCTCATCCGCTTTCTTTCTAATACAGCAGCGAATGCGGGCGATGTCGCTTTTTTTTTTCTACGCACTCGTCGCTGTACCTCGCCTCCCTGCCTCCCGCTCACTCAAGCGATTGCTTCGAAACTTTTTGTTTATTTAAAGTCTACGGTCATGATTGCCTTGGCCTCTCCTCCGTCTCTTCGCTTCTTTTCCTTATTGTTTCTCTCTTCTAGAGCGCCTTTTGTGCACGGCTACACGCGCACTCCGGGGCTACGACGGAGAGCGCGTACGCACGCCCGGTTTGCCTCCAATTGCAAAGTTTTCCGCCAGTGCGCGCACGTGAGTGCTCCAAGGAATGGGAAGAATTTCGGTGACTGTTTGGCTGGTGTACCCGCCGTTGCTGGCGTTGTTTCACGTTTGGAATCGTCTGCCCCTGTAGTTCGCCATTGTGTGAACAGGAACGCCAGCGCCTGCCCGCTCAGTCCCGCGATGCACGATTTCGCCTGTGCCTGACCCTCGCCTCGCATTGCTTGTTTCGTTGGTCTTCGTTCTGACTATTTTCATTTTTTCCCCCTCCGTTTTCTGCACTGGCGAAATTTCGCACCGAAAGCAGCGAACTTTAACGCAAAACCCGAAAAGCAGTGCGAACCAAGAAACGGTGTCCTTGTAACAAAGTGCATTCTGCCGGCCCTCCCCAATTTTTCTTTCTTTCTTTCTTTCTTTCTTTCTTTCTTTCTTTCTTTCTTTCTTTCTTTCTTTCTTTCTTTCTTTCTTTCTTTCTTTCTTTCTCTTCCTCTCGCTGTACACTTTCGCTCATTTTCGTCTTTTCCATTCTTTTTCCCTTGTCCTCTACATCGCGGCATGGTTGAAAATTCGTACCAGCAAAACACGGCGACGAAAATGCATCTTCTTGTAGCGTTCGGAAGAAGCCGGACTTACCTAATGCGATAAAGAAAAAAGCTCAAAACCTCGCAGTTTACGGACACCAATTGCAAAGGCTGACTTTTACGATAGCTATTAACATCAGGCTGTCGCTTTTCCCGGACGTCGCGACAACTTTCACGACAGCTTCGATATGCGTAGAGGGCACGCCTGCTACCCCTACACCAGGGATTAATCGCTCGCTCAGAGGACGTCCGAACCCCGAGCCAGCTGTCACTGGTCATTTCGATTACAACCACCGACACCATTACTAGTACCCCGACGAGAGGTCGTCGTTAACAGCGCGACAGCGATACTACAGCCGAACAGGGGATCTATCAGGGGTACACAGGGAGGGGCGGCTTTCCCGCAAAGCGGCCAACGACGACGCATTTCCTGGGAGCGCTAAAACCCGCCAGTGACGCCTGATTTCGAAAACGCTATGCCATTAGCGTAATAGGCCGCATTCCAGCAGGCATAAAAAAAGCGCACGCAGTTAGCAAGCCCGGCGCGCATCCTCCACACTGGGCCCGAAAAAGAGTCGCTAAAGCAAACAAGGCAATCGGCGCAAATGCTCCCCCCGTCGTGTTCCGGAAGCGCGGAGGCAGACTTGAGCCATGTCTCAGCGTCCCCGTACTATCCTTTCCTGGGACGCTGGGCCAATTTAGCTCCCGACGCACGTAGTGCGCTCCGCGGCCGCAATGTGTCGTGCGCGCCGGATAAGGCCGCACGCAAAGTGACCGGCTCGGCGACCAGCGCCAATGGCCTTCACGGTCGCTGCACTTCTCTTGTTTAATTAAAATGCCTCGGCGAGGGACCCAAGCCCCGGCGTGCGTCGAATTCGCTCTAAGTTCGCTAGAATTAAAGAGTACGGGGCAGGCAGCTAAAAGTGATTATTAAAGCTTGAGGTCTCAATCGCCGCATTTGCGTCACGTCCTGCTCGACTTCAGGTACAGCGGATACGTCCTTTAGTGATCAGGGGAGCATTTATGGGCAACTCGTGCAGGGCCGGTCGGGAAGGAGGCGGCGGACCTGTTTGCACAACACATTACTCGAACTCTACAAAAAGACTGGAGTTTTCCCGATGAAAGTCACTGGTTTGGACACAATGAGGCGACCCTCTCCGTATTTAAATTCGTCTCTGTTCGATGCGAGTGGACACAACTGGTACTATACATAGCAAAACAAAACACTATTACCAAGGCATGAGGCATCTTGAATAGGCGTTATTATGGGTGTGCACATTTTGGTCATCTAAGGCTAAAGGCACGACTCGCGCATTAGAGGAAAGGCGACCGCGGAAAAGAAGATTCAAACCCAAAGAATTTCTCTCATATTTGGGTCAAAGGTTAACGTGTTACCCGTCCGACCTGCACGTGATGGAGCAGCAGATCCTCTTCGGAGAATACAGCATCATAAAATGAGGTAACACGCACACGGAGATGATTACATTAGTCATGTTACAACACGACAGGCCTTACTTTCAACCGCGAACTGCTGCACAAAATAAAAAAGGAATTGGAAGGAACTGGTAGCGTCCATTTAGAAGCTTCCAAACAGCTTGTTTCAGCGTTGCAAAAAGTCGACGTTACAAAATCAATTAATACAAAGCCCAATGAACGAGATATACGGTTACAAAAGAGCTAGATATGCCCGCTCAAGGTCATACAACGCCCACACACGCACACACACACACAAAAAATCTAAACGAAGAAGTGTTCGTCAAATTAAACCAACCAAACTAATGTAATGGAATACACCAATTCAACGGACACTGTACTGTCGCAGAAATCTAATGCGATGCTTACAAGGGAGCTGCATAAAAGAGCGAGTCGAAAGCGAACGAAACACAAAGGCGCGGTGATTTAACTGCGCTGACATTCAAGCCTCCCACAAAAATGTACAAACAGGAGAACAGTAGTATTCCGCCTTCCACACTCCACCTTTCCGGAACATCGAATTCAGTAACCCTGTCCGGCGTGGGGTAATTGGAGGTCAGTGGGTGAGGCCTTTGTCGTGCACTGACGTAACTGGGCTGACGATGATGATAACAACCGAATCTGACGTTTCTTTCACTTACGCACTGACGCCGTGCCTCACCGTTCTTACAGCCGGGAGGGCATTGAAACTTAGTACAAGTGCAATTATCATCGCTAGCAGGCTTCATCTTAGTTTCGACTTTCATTGACAAGAATTGCGCAACAGGTTTCGCTGGCCTCTTTCAAAAGCGTTTCCTCTCGAGCAGTGTCTACGACGCTTGGCGAAAGCCGCACGCGCGTCAGGCGTGTTGGGATCAAGCACGCATGCTGTTGGTCGAACAAGGCGGACAACCAGGATCGGAGAAGTCACAAAGGGACCACAACACAGTGGCTGAACGGCAGGACCACCGATTGCCTCCCAGAGCGCTCTCCAAGCATCGATTCGTGCGAGGCTACGTGCAAGCGTGCACTCAGTGGCAACGCAAGAAGCAAACGCACCGTGCACGCTATTGAGTGATTAGCGAAAGCTCGAGCAGGGGAATTCGTTTGCAATAAATTTTTATTTAATTTCTCTTTATTCTCGGAAATACTATATCCGACTGTTGGCTTTGCAACCGTTGACGTGTCGTCCTGTTCGATGAAGTGATCACACGGGTTCGTCGACACTGTGTGTTGGTATTTTCATTACAGGACATAAAGAGCTGCGATTTGATCGCCTTTGCAAGATCGTCAAGTTTCTGCACGCAGTATACCAGTTCCTAACATCATGAAGCATTTGGGCAGGAAAGAGCCGCCGACTTCTGCCGTCAAAACAGGGGCTCGACGATATCTACGTGAAGCTTTCGCCTCAGCGTGACCACGAGAACTGCAGCTACACCGTCTGCAGTTCGCTGCCATTGTAGTTTATTTTGATGCATAATATTTCTGACATCCCATGGGAATAGCACCAGTACATGGTATGAGCGGTGTCTAGTTGATAAAGACAATGAACCTTTGGAAACTAGCAGACTGCCGGCGCCGTTTTTACCCAGATGACGTATTACACTATGAACAGCGCATCGAACAAAACTAATTGTGAGGCGCTTCTGACACAAAGGAGAATAACAAAAACCGCGCCTCGGGCGGGCATAGCGGCCGCAGGCGTCTTGCTTGACAGCGGCGCACGAACGGCCCGCCGGAGGAAAAGGAGGACAAGCCAACGGTCATGCGCTTTAGCTCACCTGAGATGGCCCGCGAAGGGACGTCGTTTTCGAATCCTTTCCCCTGGAAGGCGTACTTGACTCCAGAACAGCCAGGCTCACTGCTCTGCGCTTCGGCGAGCCACGGGTTCGCGACCAGAGCGGTGGCAACGACGAGGAGGAGGCAGCCGGGGTACGCGTTCGTCTTCCCCATAGCTGGGCGCGGGTCGGCGTCTTACAAGCGGTGCGCGAGGGGCCAGCAGAGAGAGCGCGCGTGTCCGACACAAGTAGCGCGCGGCCGAGACAGTCGGAGATGTTGAGGAGAACCGCTACCTAGTCCTGGCGTATCCCATAGCAGGCTCCCGTTGGCGCTGTGAACTCGGAGCGGTCGCTTCGCTTTTCGGCAGCGATCGCCACCGGGCACCCTCGTGAATAACAATCAGGGCCTTTGAACGGAGCACCACATCCAACACGGCACGAACCCGCACGAACAAATGCGGACGGGAGAGGAGCGCGCTTCCCTCCTCAGCTCAACAATGCCCAGCGTTGCCCGACCCGGCATTCAAGCGAGTTCCACGCGCGAGTCTCCGCGGCAGGAGATGTGGCGCTGCCGTCGGTGCGTTTCGAGCTCTTCTTTGGGGTGTGGTGCGATGGGCTTTCCGCCTAAGTTGAGATGTGCCTCATAATATCACCTGACTTTAAGCGGATATTTAAATCTCCTTAAATCGAAGGGTGTCGAATACATGCACATGTTTCCAGCACGTTCACAAATACAACTTCCATTCTTCATCTCCAGATGGCAGCACAATTGAAAAGCCGGCACTGCAGAGAAGCTTCGAATTGCTTTTAACAGAGTTCAGTGATCCTGAGTCCTATTTGACAGATCTGTACTGTTTTGTTGTGAATTGCATTTCACAGTGGTTGTCTACTAAGTCCAGGGCACTGTGTCATAGCGCTGGTTGCAGATAACAAGAAAGTAGCGCGTGAAAGGAAAGGCTGATGCAGCGCCATCTACTCTGCTTCTCTCAAAGTTGTATTTTGGCGGGTCGTATTGGACAATTTGAAGTCGCAAAGCAACCGCGTAGCAAGAAGCTTTGTATGCCACATATAATTTTCAAACAGAAACCTAAGCAATCAACTTAAGAATTCTAAGTAAATAAGACGCAATTATTATGACAGAGGTATACATGCTACCTATCAAGCTGACATTTAGTGTACATACACATCTATCATTTTTTTTTGTGTGCACTAGTTCTCACAAGCTTGTTTGCTGAATTAGCTCCATGCAAAACACGCCTGTGGGCTGAGCACTGTCAGTGCAAGTTAAAAAATCCACTAGCGGTTGAAACTATTTCGGAGACTTTGCCTACAGCCCTTTTTTCGTCCACTCTACCTTCAGCCCCATCTTCGTCGCTCCTCTCAAGGTATGGATCGCGTGTACACCCTGAGTGAGACAGTTACGGCTTCTTTTCTTTCCTCCTCACAACCCAGTATTATTATTACTATTGCTGGTACTATTCTACTCTTATTTGTAGAAAAATCATGGCATGCATGAGGTGAGGTCAGTCACACACGCCCAGGAATGCAGCGGGTGCAGTAGCTGAAATGTACTTTGGAGTCGATTGCAACCTAGCGAAGAAAAGCTTCGTAACGAAGATTATCATTTCGGAGTTAATCTACACGGTTTGAAGTGCTTTAACGCAGTCTGTTCATGAAAAAAAGGTTGAACAAAACATAGAAGTTTAGCTGGGCTCACTGTTTCTGTGTCCTGCACCGAAAATTTTTTCGGAGAGTAAGTGACCATAACACTAAGAAAAGTCTAGCGATCTTCTTTTGCTGAAACGAACGTAATCACTTCAGCTGGGATCGGTATGTCGATAACGTGCAGAAAACTATATTTGGGCCGCATCACCGGATGTCGAGTAATACCGACATTGCAGCGTAACTCGGCACCATGATAGGTGGCTCAATCACACTCACACTCACGGCCACTCGTACTAACATTCACTCATTCACACTCGCACTCCTGTCCACTCACACTCACTAAAACTCACACTCATGACCACTCACAACCACTCACTCACACTCGCACTCATGTCCCACACACTGATGACCCGTCACACTCACAACCACTCACTCACACTTGCACTCATGTCCACACACTCCTGACCAGTCACACTCACGACCACTCACTCACACTCGCACTATGCCCGACACATTCATGACCAGTCACACAAACACTCAATAACACTCGCGCTCATGTCCCACACACTCATGACCAGTCACACTCACAACCACTCACACTCGCACTCATGTCCCACACACTGATGACCAGTCACACTCACAACCCCTCACTCACACTCGCACTCATGTCCACACACTCCTGACCAGTCACACTCACGACCACTCACTCACACTCGCACTATGTCCGACACATTCATGACCAGTCACACAAACACTCACTAACACTCGCGCTCATGTCCCACACACTCATGACCAGTCACACTCACAACCACTCACACTCGCACTCATGTCCCACACACTGATGACCAGTCACACTCACAACCCCTCACTCACACTCGCACTCATGTCCACACACTCCTGACCAGTCACACTCACGACCACTCACTCACACTCGCACTATGTCCGACACATTCATGACCAGTCACACAAACACTCACTCACACTCGCACTCATGACCCACACACTGATGACCAGTCACACTCACAACCACTCACTCACACTCACACTCATGTCCACACACTCATGACCACTCACTCACACTTATGTCCGACACATTCATGACCAGTCACACAACCGCTGACTTACATTCGCACTCATGTCCCACACACTCACGACCAGTCACACTCACAACCACTCACACTCGCACTCATGTCCCACACACTAATGACCAGTCACATTCACAACCACTTCCTCCCATTCGTACTCATGCCCACACACTCACAGCTACCCACTCAAACTCATGATCACCACACCCACTCACAACCACTCATTCGCAATCACGTCCACACATACCCACAATCATTCACATATACTCATGTCCACTCACTATATTAACCCTCACTCACCCCTAGCATATATCTTTGGTCGCACAGATGTGGTGAGCCGCCCGTAGCTTTATCCGCCTCTTTGGCCAGTTTTCTGTTTCGGTGCTCGAAGGAAGATAATTTATCATCAGCTTCCATGGCCCGAAGCAATTTCACGGTGCGGGAAATCGAGTGTTTCTGAAAAAATCGAGTGGTGAAGGGTTCCAACGGGGAGTTGCTGTTGTCAATCTCTTGACAACAGCCTATTGGGCTTGGGGAAAAATCAGTCACCTATTTATGTGCCACTCAACTCTTCCTTTCCTTTAAGGCACAGTTAACAGCGGGCCTGGTTTCGTCCAACCATAGAAGGTATGCATGACCGATTTGTGGACACACCTGCCGTGCACTGTGTTGTCTGAGCTGCACGTAATCCCTTTCTGAAGGAGGCTTGAGAAGCCAGCGCGTTGTTCTCGCTTGAGGTCGGTACGTGCGGAGACCACGAACGCGTCTGCGTAGAAATAAAGAGCGCGCCTAATTATTTCCTTGTAGTATGCTGCGTTGTTGGTCGAGGAAATGTCGTTCGGGGAAGAATGCGTATGCACCTAACTTGTGAGCCATTTTACAGTGCATGCCCTTCTGGAACTATAGAACGTGACTGGGAAAAAATCCTATCCAGAAGTTCTTAGAGAAAATCATAGCGTCCAGTTCCAAGGATTCCCGATGCTGCCCAGATATGAGTGGGAATAGAATTGCTGAAATCGGAGTTCTTCCACTTAAAGACTTATTCTACCTATAATATTGAAAGCGCCGAGATGAGACATAATCGCGCTTCACTCGCACGGTGCCGATTATTGGGCTCCACAAATCAGAAACACGCCTTGCACACATGCAGCGGAAGCGTGTATGCAGTTGTTGGCATGGTAGAGCAGCCTGCGTTCCGCGTACATAATGCAGACGGGAGCCTTTTCATGAAAACGTTTCTATTGCTCTGGGGGACAGAGCGGGGGAGCTTAATCCTCAACTCTTTCCTGTTCTATGAGCAGACCAGTGTCCAACATGCCGGAACCTTTCGACCAATATACGAAAAGTTCTCTGTGCCCCTTCCGCTTACACCCCCCCCCCCCCCCCCCCCTCCTTTTCTCTTTTCGTCACATTTTTGGGTATACGGTGTCCGTCGGACAATTTTTTTTGCTACCTTCTTGGTATCGGCAGTTTGAACAACAGCACTCACTTGCAGGATACTTTTACGCAAAACAAAAACTGTCGCCCATAGCTTGATTCTTATTAGCTTTCATTCGCTTGTACTGCTTTCCGTTTGTAGTCTTTTCTAGGGCGAAAATACGAGAATACTGAGAAACATTATATCTTGGATCCCTTTCCCAAGTACAGAAGAATTATGTTCGAACTATACGTCCAACCAATCGAAAAGGGTGCGGCAAATTTGGTTGCCCCTCATGTCCACTGCCGAAAATCGCCTTAATGTGCCGTCACCATTGGCACGAAAACAAGTAATTTTGGAGCAGATTAGAACAACAAATAGTACCCCTTCGGCTATCTCCTCGACACCAAGGCATCACCATGTCTGATGCTATCCATACAAAAAATAAAAACCATATGCTTGATTTGCGACGCAGGGTTCCTTCAAGTACATGACAGAAACAAGAACATCTGGCTTTACTTAAAAGCGTGCTTGATTTTCGCATCGTTTCCGGGCTACGACCGAGCTTGTCCAGTTCAAGAGCAGGGCCTAGTAGGTCAAATTATTCGCGTCCTCAATGGAAGGCTCTGCCGGTTCCGAATCCGGTCAAAAAAAAAAAAATACGACCAGAGCAGAGCTCTACAATGCAGACACCCGGGAACAGAAAAAACTTACGCATCCATTGCCGTACTCAAGATCCCACCTTATGCCAGTTATTGCTGAGAAGCGGGTTGTCATTGTTTCCGCAGCAAGCAGATCGGAACTCTGCGTATATGAGCTCGAGCCGTGTAAGATGCGCGACAAGGGACGTGTCTTTCCAGCAGTGGCAATGCGAAATTCGATCAAAGGATCTGGCACAACCCGTAGTATATATTCTGTTATCCTTCCTAATAAAAATTTAGTCGTGAGAAGCGCTCGTGTCCTGTCTTCACCTTACCTGTGTCTTGTGTTTCGCGCTACGTTTTTCGAAGATGCAATTGCTCCGACTAGCCCAGTTTAGCTTACTTGTGCCGTAGTGGCTCATTGCAACAGCGAAGAGCCTGGTCCATGCCAACGGTAAACTAGTAAGGAAAACAGCAGTGAAAGATTGCCTCTGCCTCGGGCGTCCAAAGAAACTGGCATGATGTCTTCTGCTGCCTCGAGCATGCTCGACAGTGAATTTGCTTCCCTCATCTGTAAACAACATGAAAATAGCTAAGCGGATGCTGTCGGCGCGAGAACACAAGTGGCAAACTTGGCTGTCGCGTCCACCACTCGCATTCACTCGATACTCACGTCCACTCACATCCGCTCATCATTCATCACTCACACTCACACTCATTGCCACTCATATCCAATCATTCGCACTCATCTCCACTCACTCTACCTCACAGGCATCTCCACTCACACATACACATCTACTCACTCGCACTGACACTCATGACCACCCACACTCACATCTACTCACTCGCACTCGCACTCACGTCCGCTCACATACACGACCACTCACACACACTCACAGATGTGAGTGTGAGTGAGGCGATATGAGTTCACTCATGAGTTTGTGTGACGACCTATGCATTGGAGTGAGTTAGTATGCCATATTTGAAAAAAAAAAAAAAAACAGTGCAAAAGACGACGGACGTAGAAGGAACAGACACCACATGCGCTGACTCGCAACTCGTCGTTTATTCACAAAACGTAGAATATCCAGCATCCAGAGAATATCCAGAGCTTTATTCAGCCGTCTATGCTGCAGTGGTGTCAAGTGTTTACATGCACTGTGTCACTCTTTGTTACAATTTCACAATTGGTTGTTGCTTATTGCTGCCGACTACAAGACGTACACCTGTTCCTGTCAGCATTGTTTTGTATTTGCGCACATAAATTAGTACTCCTTCTTTTCCAGTGGTTGTTTTTGCCTTGTACCTATATACTGCTGACTTGTAGGGGTGGTGGGGCCCGTCAAGCAGTGTATAATTCACTGCTTTTTTCTCGCCATCCCCAGTTTGCACGTAGAAACTGAAATGAAAGATTGATTGATTGATTGATTGAGTGAGTGAGTGAGTGAGTGAGTGAGTGAGTGAGTGAGTGAGTGAGTGAGTGAGTGAGTGAGTGAGTGAGTGAGCGAGCGAGTGAGTGAGTGAGTGAGTGAGTGAGTGAGTGAGTGAGTGAGTGAGTGAGTGAGTGAGTGAGTGAGTGAGTGAGCGAGCGAGCGAGTGAGTGACTGACTGACTGACTGACTGACTGACTGACTGACTGACTGACTGACTGACTGACTGACTGACTGACTGACTGACTGACTGACTGACTGACTGACTGACTGACTGACTGACTGACTGACTGACTGACTGACTGATTTAAATACATGCTCGCATGTATACAGTATATTTATTCGGCGTTTTGTGAATAAACGATCACTTGCAAGTCAGCGCTTGTTGACTGTCAGGCGCGCATGACACAGCACTTTGAACGGATCTTGCTGGATTTCTTTCCAGCAGCGTGCATATTAAAATTTACCTCGGTTACTTTTATTGTGTGCTCAATTACTGCAACTTAGTCTGGGCGACGAGCACAAAAATAAATACAACAAAAATACGAGTTCTGCAGAAGAAAATGATCCGCTATATTGCTAACGTTGCTCATCTCTCTCCGACGAACAATTGCTTTTCATAATTACACAATATTCAGTTTTTCTCATACATATTGTTAAGTGACGGCCAGCAGCCGAAGAATCAGACGACGTTTTTGATCGCTGTCCTTATTTGCAATTTTATTTTTGCCGTTTTTGCATATGCCCTTTTTTCGTTGTTTCTGCCGATATTTTTTTCGGGAATATCTATTTTTATTTCCTTTTATGAATATTCTTGCACGTTTATTTTCTGGACTTTATCCTGATTTCTTTTTGCCATTTGCATTCGCTATTATGTATTTGTATTTTACCCGTCATGTAATACCCTCTAATTGAGGGCCCTTGAGGGTATCTTGAATAAATAAATAAAATAAATAGATGACTGATGGCAATGAGATGATTTGATGGCCGCTGGCCTAGCGCGAGCGCTTTGTCCCTCGCCACTGCCAGCTTCGTCTTCTTCGTCACAATATGTTTTTTTTTTAAATTTTCGCACTCGATTTAACATTTTTTCTCATGCTTTTAAGAGCTTCCTAATAAGTACTGGACATTGTATATCGGCATCAAATCCATTTTGCGCCGTTAACACCGAACTTTGGTTGGCTACAGTTAAAAAAAAACTATAACAGTGAACACTACAAGTCAACTTACCGCCTGCTCTTAATAGGCGCAAATCATCAGCTAATGATGCTCCAGTGGAACTTAAAATGCATTTTACTATTATATACATTGATTTTTATGTGTCTCGGTTTATTATTATTACCACACATGCATACCGAGTGTTTGTTTAATTTTTTTGTCGCTTCCTCTTTTCGGAATATCGGAACCAACTCGCCCAACAACTTACCTTCCTCTTTTCACTTCTTGTCATGTAATAGAATGTTTTCACTAGCATTGGTTCCCTTAACTGTCATATACGCACATCTGTTCAATGTGCTCTTTAAATCAACTGAAAATTTGGATATGTTGTTTCAAAATTCTTGTGCTATCCTCTCTGATCCGTTTAATGTGCAGAAATAACTGGTGCGGGCAAAGCTGTACACTTTCTCTTAATTTTTTCAGACAAGATCTTGGACACTTCCCCACCAAAAAATAAATAATAAACGGGACATATAATTTTATTTCAGTTTGTTGTACAATGGATCGTAAAAAAAATAAAAAAAAGAAAACAGACGGCGACCATCTGTGGCGCACACTGGCGAGTGGCCGTCACTGGGAAGGCTCCTCTCCAACCCCTCTTGATCATAGGGGTGGATTTGGAACGTTTCTTCTCGAAAACAACCATACACCGCTCTATCTCGTTAATTAAGTTCAAAGCCCATGGAGCGGGCGGTCGTGTAGATGCCATGGTTCACAGTGACGCCACCTTTAATCCAAGCTGTTCTCAAATAGTGACCGTGCACATGGTTAGCCTCTTCAATCGAGGATTAGGCTGCCAGTGTAAAAAGCGTGTTCACCGAAATCGCACTGTTTGCGGCAGCTATGGTTAGCAACTTTACTACCGCCGTGCAATCACGCCCAACAAAAATTAACAATAGCTGCGGCTTTTTTTTTTATCAGCGGGACTAAGGCATTTCGTACAACGCCCGTCGGTTTGTTTATTGTCACTGGATGCATGCGACTCACAAAACGTACATCTCGAGACTAAAAATAGCTCACTGTGGTGTGCCGGGAGCGATGGAAAACTCTGGTATGTCCGATATAACGGCACACAGACCAAGAAAAAACGAACTTCCTATATATGACTCAGTTCGTCACTCTGGGGGAAATGAACAAGGGTGCAAATATATGCATTAAATGCCCCATTAATAAAACTCAAAGCTGTTCACATAGCCGCAATATGCCTCGTACGGTCTAAAGTCAAATGCTGGTGTTCCACTCCGTCCGCCAGAAGTGGGTTGAGGTCTGCGGTAGGGGGGAAGTCAGCCTCGGGTCAGCGCTAGAGTATTCAGTCTCACCGGCGTAGCACATTCTCTCCGCTTCATCATCTTCGAACTCTGAGGGCAGGAGAAAGCGGTGCCGAAATCGCCGGCGAACGTCAACGCAGCGTCGATGAAGTCTTCCACTCCGTGGCCGTCGACGGAACGCACGCAGAGGGAACGCGCCAGACGCATGTAGAAGAGACGCGCCTCCGACACTTCCCACGGCGCGCCGATGGCCTTTATGGTGAGCCAGTCGGTCCTGTCAAGAGCGCTCCGTACCGACGCAACCGCCAGTGTCAACGCCATCGCGGCCAGGCTCTCGTTTCCTTTCAAACAGAACCACTCCATGAATAGCCCACGCAGCGTGCCTTCGCGCCAGCGTTTTGCGGCGTTTTCGGTTACCACAGTGTTCAGCGCCACCTCCCACAGCAGTCTGGCAACCTCGATACCATACGTCGCCATGTCCAGTATCTGCGTGGACGGTGGCCCGTCGAAGTGCAGCGTCTCGTATCGGAGTGGGGCCGCGTAGATGTACTCGCCTCCAACGTCGACCAGGGCCGAGAAGAGGGCGCTGCTGTCGTGCGGCAACTCGATGCCGAACTCCCGTTGGGTCCAGGCGAGCACGGAGCGTTGGTAATCCCGCCCTTCTAAAAAATTACGCGCGAACGAGCGAGTGGTCGAGGCCTTTGGTAGCGGGAACTCGTTGAGAAGAAGGTAAGATGGGACAAGCAACTGCTTGCTGCTCACCACAGCCAGCGCCAAACGTTTCTCGTCTTCGCGAAAGACGTCGCCGGTGGAAATGTCGCCCACGACGGCGCTGCGTATGGTCTCGAACAGGTCGACGACGTACGCGTCCCGCATCGGGTCGGTCAGTCGTTCGGCGTGAAGGCGGTGCCACGTCAAGGACATCTCGTAACAAAGGGCCTCACACCTCTCGAAGGAACGGGTGGACGGAAGCTCTCGAAAATGGTCGAACGAGACGAGGCTGTGCACTGCGGATAACGCGCACTGGGTGACGAGGTAGGCGATGCCGGCTGATGGAACGCTCTTCAGGGCAGAAAACAGCGCCTCGATGTTCACGGCGCCATTAACGTGCACGTCGCCGTCACTGTAGGTCCCGTGGTACCTTAGGAGCAGTCTTCTGAGTACTGTTAGGCTTAACGAGGGCAACACGTTGCTGATGTTAGCTACGGGCACTACAGCAGTTGTACAACCAACGGCAGAGCCTTCTCCGGCCAGCGAAGAGTGGAAGGCTAGAGCATCGTCGTTAGTCACGTTGGTATTGAACTTTGCGTTGAAAACTTGCAGCGAAGCATCTAGAGTTGCGTGGAGACTCTCTGTGCCTCCTAGGGGCTGCGATGCGTAACTGATTTTCAACACCCTTAATCCGGAGGCCCCAAGGAGAAGAATTTGCACTGCTGCAGGCACTTGCACGACCGAAGCGACGAAAAAGAAATAGTTCCAAACAGCCATGTCGTTCTCAACTGGCTTGATGTATGTCATGTCGATGATGGCTTCGGTGACTTCCTCCACAAGAGCGTCGTGGTTCCACAGACTGTTAACGCAGCCGCTGTACAGGACGGCAAGAAAACGGCTGCTCTTCCCCTTTCTCGTGTGCTCTGTTCCCTGAAATACCTCGGCCTCGAATCGCATCCTGGCGCTGTCCAAAGCGCCGACGTCCTGTGTGTCTTGTGCAGGTAGGGAGCCACAGACGTAGCCCGTGAAGTTATCGCAGGGGTCAAGAGTAGGATCAGCGCCACTGAAGAGGCGGTAGGCCTCTTCTTCGCAGCAGAAGGTGTCGTTGACCAAGAGCACCACCGCCGGCAGGGACCCTTCGTCCACGAAGTAGACAATGACGACCATAGCTCCCAAGGCAGCGAAGAAAGCCTGGTAAAGCACCGGAACTCTCTGCGATCCGTGTCTTACTCCTCGGAAGATGCGCAGTCGAGTGTTCGAGGCCCAGGTTCTGCGGATGGCGTCAAAGCTTGTCATATCTTCTTCTCCTTCTTCGTGTCGTTCTCGTGACACAAAGCTCGCTCTCGGTCTTCTTCTTTCTCCGACGTACTGTACCGTACAAAGCAGAGTAGCATGTTGCTCTTCAAATGGTCTACACCTCTTCGTTTAAAGCAAGACTTCCTGAGGACTTTTCAAGTGGTTCCTGCAGAACAAAATGGTTCCTACTTAGGCTTAAGTTGCGTGTGGAAACCAAACGTTCGTCTTAGGAGCTTCTTACAGTGGTGTCTGCGTTGCGATGGAGGAGTAATGCCAATACGGCCATGTTCTGTGCGATCATAACTCATCAGCATCATTAACAGTACAAGTACGTAGAACGAAGGCCCGTGCCATTGGCCTCCCCCCGCCGTGGGTATGTGCCATTAAGCCTGAGGGCATCATCATCATCATTAGCCTCCGATTAACCCAATCCTCCGCCATGCGTATGTGCCATTAAGCCCGAGGACATCACCATCATCATCACTGGCCTACGATTAACCCTGCCCAGCGTCAACTGGGACCATCCTAAAACAGCTAATCAGCGCTTTAAAGTGTCCCACGTGGTCGAAACTAATTCTGAGCCCTTACTATACAACCTTCTCAGAGCGCACGTCCAAATACTGGACGTTAAACCCCACATAGTCTTTCTATGAGCACTTCCTGCAAGAAAGCGACACGCAAACAACGCCCCCTGTGTCAGGCCACTCATCGTGGTTCATGGATGACCGGAAAACAAACGCTGAACCGTTAAATCTCACACTTTTGACTTAGCTTGCGTCTTTGCAGAAGGGCCCAATAGTAACGATTCGCCCCCTTCTCATCGACCTATACAGTTGTCGCCAGAGAACTACTTCCCATTCACGTATAGAGCGGTGGGCCAGATGAAATTTGCGTGCTGATTTCATAGTAGGTAAACAGATATTCTGAGCACTCCAAACCACCACCTTCTTTCATCACTCCGCCGCCAGTGGCTGTGATGTTCGGCTGCTGTCCCGAAAGACGCGGGTTCGACCCCATGCGCGGCGTTCGTGTTTGATGGAGGCGAAATGCTTGAGGCCAGCGTGCTGCTTGAGGCCAGCGCACGTTACAGAACCCCAGGTGGTCGAAATTATCCGGAGCCCTCCATTACGACGTCCCTCATAGCCTGAGTCGCTTTGCGACGTTGAACCCTATACAACCACGAAAATCCACCCTCACGCTTGCTTACCAAGTAAAGCTTACCCCTCTCGATACACCGATCTATGCCGAGTATGCGGCAACTATTCTTATCTACTAAGCATGAGACAATATACCACTCACGTAGAGAATTGCTAATAGAATACCACTCACAGACGAACAGTGGGAGGCCTTGCTGCTCGGCTCGGACTCGGTTGTTAGTCGGCTGGGCCCGGGATACCGCCCAGGCCGAGGAACTCCTTTAATTCAACCCCACCGTAATTAGCAATAAAAGTTTTCAAACCACCACCACCGATCTACAGCCACCTCCCGTGCGTTGACTCATAGTGCGCACCCGTCGCAAGCTTGCTCAACTTTAATTCCTACTGCTCAGCGTGGTCCCCCACAACATGTTCCTTTTTTTCAATTTCACTTGAATTATTAATGTGCGGTAATCTGTAGTTACAAATCCCGAACACCGAAGTTTATGTCAGCGTGGTGATTGGCTGATTTATTGGCGTGGGCCTAAAAGCGATGCCCCTGTGAATACACATAAATATACCACACTCAAATGGCCCTCGTGCCAAGTGGCACAGGGTATTTAGGGCCAGTGGAATATATAAAAAGTAGGAACAGAAATGGGAGGAAGCCGGTACCAGCAATTAGCCAGTGTAGAAGCTTGGGCGAGTTGGTGGCAATTCATTTTAAAACAATGCGAAAAGGCACGGACTCAGGGAGTCCGTGTCTGTCGTCTCTTCCCTGAATCCGTGTCTTTTCGCGCTGTTTTAAAGTGAGCAGCAATCTTTTTCGAAGCTTAGAGTTGATCAAAAACCCCACAATGTGCCAAGAAAGACCTGCGGAACTACAGGCCTGCACAGGCAGCCTAATCCTATGCAGCTGCGTGCTTTTGTTAGGTTTCTGGCCGTTAGGGCGCTCGGTTTCCCTGCTCGTCGCATATGAGAATCATCATCGTCCGCTATTTTATGCGTGAAATTCAAATACATTCACTTTGGCTTCCTCTGCTGTCTCAGGAGCAGCAATGAAAACAGATAACTTTTTCCGCTAGGTAGAACAAAAAGAAAAAAGAAAGCGTCTTCCCAATTACCTCCTTTCTTTTCGTCGTCACCACTGCGCCAGACTGCGCCTAACCAAAGTCCTTCAAGCCTAGCATAGACAAATGAATGACGATTACGTGGATAAGTGATAAAAATGTTGTCCTAGAAATAAATTGATGAAGGTAGTCATTGGTCCCAACCAGTATATATGAGCGCCAATCCGCCGGTAGTGTTCGATCCTAGCGGCAAGGCATAAACTATAGACATGCGCACTGTACAAGTGCTATCTGTGCAGGTCTATACTTCAGTGGCTCTTGGTTCCAAGAAACGCCTTTTTGTCGTGAAAAACTGCGCTTGCTTATTGTGCTGTTCTGTACTAGAGATCATTCTTCACCGCTGCGGTGTTAATTTTTAAGTTCCATTTGTGTGTTGATGGTCAGAAGCACGAAGCCGCTTGTTTACATCTCCAAGAAGCGATGGTCATATAAAATTATACAGTAGCACACTGTACAAGTATGTGCTATGCGCGTGGCGTCTTGGCGTATCCATCGAGAAATTTTTATTGCGTTCGTACATCACTTCAGGTCTTGCCAGCGTGGAAGAAGAATTCCACCTGGAATAAAAAAAAAACACACCTGACATGGTCGCAGCGTCATATGAGACTGTATATTGCATCCTGACAATGCAGAGATCCAGCTATACCCACCAGCTGCAGACGATCATGTAAGTAATTGTTCATAAAACCGAACAAATTTCTTCACGTGTTACGGAAGTGCTGAAACAGACAGGTTTCAGGATGACGTCAACAATTTAAGGGTGGCCCCCTACGGTGGTCTTTGCCATCCTCTTAATAAATAAATAAATAAATAAATAAATAAATAAATAAATAAATAAATAAATAAATAAATAAATAAATAAATAAATAAATAAATAAATCAGTCAATAAGTTAATCAATCAGTCAATCAAAATTATATTTTCGTATAATTTCATTAGTGCTGAAAGGAACTGAAAGTGTTTAGTGCCATTATTTCGCGTTTTGTTCCCGTAATCAATAAAGGGTCTGCTGAGGACCCTTTGCCACATAACTTAAAATTTTCCTGAATGTTTGGCTTCACTGCATAGCATTAATGTAGTTAGGTGAATGGGTACGCCAGATTCCCAACTACCAAACAGCGGTAGGGTTTCAACGTAGTTAAACCGAGTATACGTGCGAAACCGCGTGTTCATTCTTCGCCTCTTCTCTCTGGCATCTGCACGCAACCGCGTTTCTCGCACTTCGCACCCTCTCTCCACTTGGCTGCAGCTGACGGGATGCCCTCCTCCGAACTAACCCGAGCTTACCCGAGTTATTCCAAGCTTCAGCAAGAGTCTTGGTTGGGACCGTGTTAAGTAGTTTTTTCGCACTAAAAGTGAAACCAGCTACACAATTCTTTAGGAGATGTCATCTGTCCCCTTCTCCAGCCTTCCCAACAAGAAACAACCAATTGACGCACCAGACACAAGCATAACATGGCTATGGCACGAAACGCAGCGGCTGATTCACAACTGAAGTTTTGTTGCCTTGAAGTCTGTTTCATTTAGATATCTGAGCTCGGCTGAATTTGTTTCATTTGTTACATATAAGAAGTGAACAAAATCAAATGTTTCACTTCTGCATTCATTCTTTTCTTGGGAATCAAGGGCTCGCGATACTAAGCATATGCAACGAAAGAAAAAATTCTGCAAGACCTTGGCGGCACGCATTGTACCCGATTTGCAAATTACACGCTCTGAAACTACGTTTTCTTTATCTATTTTACATCAATTTTTCCGTCAAATTTTCCGTAAAATGGTCTGAGTTTTTCAGGTTCGAAACGCCGCATACATCCGTACAGTGGCAAGCGAAAATTGTTTTCGTGCTTTCTATGAGAAAGAGAAGTCATTCTGAACCTGCGCGGAACATGTTTCGAATCCCTGCACCATTTACAAAAATCTTGCTCTGTGGTGCTCTTTCGTGGACCTCTACGCAGATTATTTGCAACAGCTGGTAACTCCCAATGTCTTTTCCCTTGTGAAGACCCAGTTTCAGCATCACAAAGTCAAAATACGTATCATAACAGAACATTAATATGGGATGGTATATACAGTGTGATTTTTTTTTTACTGTTTGCAGATTTTTTTTTTTAATCTCTGTGAGATACGTCGGTGTGGTCTGTGCAGGAGGAAGCTTTTTATAAAGGTGGACATTATGTACTCCCACGAGATAGAGATCGATAATTAGAGGATTAATTACCTAAAATTAAGTAAAGTTTTTAATTCTTGATTTTAGAGGTCAAGATTGCATTGAAAAAATGAAGCCCGTCAACATGAACGGTGAGCCAGTGCTTAAATTTTCTTTGTCGGCAGTATGGTTCTAAATAACTACCTTTAAAATTACAAATTTCAAAGCTCGTTGAGTTGGCTTTTCCGCATTGCATATTTATAAAAAAGTGACGCTAAACGTAGTATCGTCACCGAAATTACTTTGACTGGTTCTACGTCATCAAACACACATACGGCGTCAATAGGGCCATTTTTTTTACCTGCACTGGCTACACCAGTGTAGCCAGTGTAGGTAAAAAAAATGACCCTAGTATTTCCTGCACTAGAATTGTGAGCGACAACAAATATATAAATGTGCAACGCGGGAAAGCCAACTCAACGAGGCTTCAAATGCGTATTTTTGACGTTCGATATTTCGAACCACATTGACGATAAAGCAAATTTAAAAACTGGGATCATCCTCGAACTCGACGGCCTTCGATTTCGCAATATAATTCTGCCTCCTAAATTAAAAAATGAAAAAGTGCAGTTAATTTCAGTTCACTATTCGTCTAATTATTCAGCTCTCTCGCGTGCGTAATCTCCGCCTAGCTGTACAATCCACCTGCACGGACCCCACCAACGTATCTCTCACAGCTTTTAAAATAAAAATCTATAAATGTTAAAAATGGTCACGCAGTATATAATCTTCTTCCATGAAACCGCTATAAATTGTAGTGTGTTATTGCGTACCTCGACGCGGCAGTCCTCCGGCACGTCAGTGCAGTGGACGCCATTCCGATGCAAATCTCTTCCCACCAGAGCGCGCAGTGAGTTAGGGTAGAGCCTCCTCGCCACGACCTGGATGAGAGAGAGAGGGGGAAATAAAAGCACTTCCTGTTCTCTTCCGCCTCTTTTTAACCGTGTTCAGAAGCGCGTACCATTAATGAAGCCATGAAACCTTTTTTTGCCAATCTTTTCACGTTTTCCTTCCACTCTTGTCGCCATCCTTTGTGGCTTAAGCGCGCGTTAAAATGGAGCCTTCTGAGTCATAAAAATTTAGATTTCTCCCCTGGCTCGCGTGGATATATCTGAGTGTGCATGCGTGCTATGTGCGACAGGAACGCGTTCATGAAAGCACCTTTTAGAAAGAGGATAAAAAAGTGGTAGGGTTTAGACGTAGCTAAACCGAGTAGACGTGCGAAAGCATGTGTTTAGCCTGGTTGGCTCATGGTTTCGCTTCGCTGGGCCGTTGGCACGTCTGGCGAGGATATTATTTAGACGACGATGTGCAGTGCACAGCGCGAGAGCGTGTGTGTTAGTTCGCTAGTAGTATTAGTTGATGAAGATGACTATGTACAGCCTTTGTCAAAAGTTTGGAGCCCAGGGGGTTTGCTTCTGAAGCACACTGTCTGGTTCGTAAGGCATCTTCAGCGCTCCAAATTTCCCGAAGGTAAGAAGATTTCTGGTCCTGCCTCCTCCAATGGGTAGGACTACCACGAATATTACAGGAGTTCCACTGCGAGGCTTAGAAGCAAACCTCCTGGGCTCTAAACTTTTGACAAAGACTGTACATTGCACAGTGCGAGTGTGTGTTGCAGTTTAACACGGGGAGTGATCGGCTGCAGCGATAGCTTAGTGCTCTCGTGCAGTGACCAGCGAAGCTGGTCTGTTCGCGCTGCTGCGGGCTCGAATCCCAGTGGCGGCAATATTTAATTCATTTATTTATGATTCAGCCAAGGTCACCCTCAAGGGCAAGCTTCACAAATACTTGGTGAGCCGGTTAGACCTCGTGGAATAGTGCTTTCCCACTAAAACAGCGGGAAAGCAGCCATGATTAGACGCGACAGGGGCCGCTTGATGTATATGTCTGCTGTACGCTGACAGCGGTTGAATGACTAGCCTGGGAAGCGAGCACACAGTGGATTCATCGCCAGGAAAGGTGGCCGCGGACTGAATGCTAGTATTTGCTGCCGGTCAGTTTTCGACATGGGCAAATCACTGCAATGAATTTGTGACGGAACAGCGCAAAACATCGGGACAAGAGACAAGCGCTTGTCTCTTGTCTCTTGTTCCGGTGTTTTGCGCTGTTCCGTCACAAATGAATAACCAACATGCCCAAGCTGCTGTCCTGACTGCAATGAAGCACTGTTGTCGGAGATGAAGAAATTAATGGCCGCCGGCAACTAATGGCGTAGTCAGTATAGTGTGCAGAAAATTCGCAATGGGGAGCAGATTTGAAAAAAAAAAAATGCGTAGCCATTTGGCCATGTACAAAGTTTAAGGGCGAGGACTTACTCCGGAAGCACTTCCTGATAATTAGGCAGCAATTTTTTAATATATATTCAACTATCTCGTATTCTGCCACGCGCTTGTAGCCACCAGCCTTCGTTCTTGAACTCCACGAGAGAAAAAAAGAACAACTATATGTAACGTTTCAGAAAAAGAAATAAGAGAAAGGAAATCTATTTGCTAAGGCGCAACCGTACTGAATGGTCATTATGTGCTTACCGAAGGAAGCTAGGTTATTTAGTTATAGTACTTACCAAACGTACTATCAGCGTCAAATGAAACGCGAACAAAACAACTGGAACGCGAGCACAAAAAATCAAGCATATTAGAGGCTGGAGATGAAATACAGGCGTGGGCTATTAACATTTCAGAAGAGCGGTCTTTTCGGCTTCGATGGGAAAATCAACTGCTCATGTATTTTGCCTCCCTAGTATAATATCTGCGAGTTGTGCTGTTCGCGTTTCAATTGACGCTGATAGTACAACAAACGCTAATGATAGGACACAGCATGTAGTGCCACGGGCCGATGTTAAAAAAATAATGAAACAGAAGATTTAATAAAGGAACTGACTGCTTCAGAATTTCCCCTCCATTTCATGTTCTATGTGCTGCTGTTGGTGGGATATATATTTCGAAGCCGCTACGCGCTTCTGTGCAGTGTATGCTGCGACAGCCTTTGTATGAACACTCATCGCCGAGGAAACCATTGTGCCAACGTTGTCTGAGCAAACTGTAGCACGACATATCAGTAAGCAGAGAAAAAAGCATGCTCGCGTCCTCACGGGATCTGCCGGGCCGACAAGTTCCTTGAAGTCGAGGGCTGTGTTTGCAGGATTCGAACCTTTGACCTCCATGGCAAGGCATGGGCCACTGCACAGCTGTTGAACCATGTTCTGCGGGATCGAGTTCAGTATGGAGGAGAACATGAGATTGAGGAAATGAGGTGCAAGGTAACTGTGCACATGCAGTAGCTATACGTTTTTTTTTTTTTTCGCGACTCGAATTGGTAATATTCTTGCTTGAAAAAGAATCGCATTCCAGCCTAGATAGAAAGCCTGGGTGGTTAAGGCACTTAAAATATAAGAGACTTAAGCGAGATGGAAATCAGTGTGAAATGAATGCTTGGACACAGAATAGCTAAAGAATAACCAAGCTCCGGTTAAAGCACTTAAAATATAAGAAACTTAAGCGAGATGGAAATCCATGTGAGATGAATGCTTAGACACAGAATAGCTAAAAAATAACCAAGGCGAGGTGCAAACGAAGGCACTCAGGCAGTTGCATTCAAGTAATTCACTGAATGGTTAACCAGGGAATATTAACGTACGACGCCAAACACGGAGATTCGTGAAGCATGCATGGGTGAAGAACCTATGCATTGATATGCGTGATTCACACAGGGTTTGAAGCCTTAGATAGGCATATCCTGCAAGACACATTGATAAACTTACTGTGTAGTTGTGCACGACCCCTTTGTACACGAGAAGGAATTCCTCCGCTTTTGCGCAATCGAGATGGAACTGAAAGGAAGTGTCAAGAAACGAGAGAAGACGCTGAGAGGTAAACGCCTGTCGTCACACTGGTGAACTAACAGTGAAAGTAAACACAAAAGTACTACAGTGCACGGGACATGGAAGTGTGGTGCGTCGATAGAGGCATTCGTGCCTTTCGTCCCAATTCCTCGGATGCATTATCCGTCTATGTGCCAACACGTAACGCTTCGTCTGCCCGAAAAATTTGGCGTCATCACATCGTAGCTTGCAAACGCGCTTGCACATTGCTGCTTTCCGCCACCCACCGTGCATTCCTTCAAGTGAGTGATCAGAAAGGCATTATAGACCACCGCCAGCAGTCACAAGTGTTATACGACCCCTTTTCTCGTGAGAGCAAACTGTCGCGCTCAGCGAATACGGGCATTTATCGAGGGCCACACAAGAGGACTTCATAGTGCTGCTGTGGTTATCGCAGCCGTAAGCGCTTTGTTCAGTTTTTTTACAGCCATAGCCTGGCTGTGCTAATCCCATTTTGCTCGAAAATGTTGAGCTCTTTTTGGTAACCCCCATAATTCTGCAGTGCTATAGCTGAACCTCAGCGAATGAGACGGCAAGTTGAGAGATGACGCACCGAAGTTGCGGGCGCTCAAAACAGTAAACAGTTTCTGAAAGCAAGTATTCCTAACTAATCCTCCTCCTCCTCCTCCTCATCATCATCAGCATCATCATCAGCATCATCATCAGCATCATCATCAGCATCATCATTTCTGGTTATGCTAACTGCAGGAAAAGGAAAGGCCTCTCGCAATTATCTCCAATTACCCGTGCCCTGCACCAGCTATTGCCCCATACCTCAGCTAATTTCTCTAACTCATCTCTCCAGCTAACCCTCTCCAGCCTCCGTGTAATTTTTTGTTCCCTTCAAGTCTACTGTATTACTCTAAGAAATTGTTGGTTATATGCTCCCCACGCTGCATTTCAGGCCGAAATCCATTTCTTACTCTTTATCCGCTAAGATATAACTAATGGAAGTTTTTTCTCTATTCAACTCCACTCTCTTTTTGTGTCGTAATACTACACCATAAATTTTCTTTTTGCGTAGCTCACTGCGCAGTTCTCGGTTTAATTTCAATTCTTTTGGTCAGCCTCCATGTTGCAGCCCTGCAAGTAAGTACTGATATGAGTGCTATGCCCTTCTAGCACGGTGGATATCGGTTTAGTTGCTATTCATAAGCTTAGTGTGTTTTCCGAATCACTCAATCTAATCTTATTTCCTTAATACTCCTTTGCAGTGGTCTGGATCTGCGATAATTACTCGGCCTTGACAGACGTACTTGCCATCTCTACCAGTAAAAAATGCACCGCCATAAACTCTGTCAACGAAATCGGAGCCCACGTGTACTGAATCACTGCGTCCGCCTGACATTCATCGTCAATACCAAATACATTGTATACGGGGTAATGGTGCCGTAGTTGAAGGTCAAGCTAGATGGAAAGCTGGGCGAATCGGCAACTCTCGGCACGTTGCCTTTTTCTGTCTAATGACACGTCCTTTAGAACTGTTTCTTTTATAATTAAATTCATTTCACTGCTTAAATTAGGCAGTCCCTCTCCGACCATATTTGATAAGCGCGAGAAGCCATTGACGCTCATAGTAACGTGACTGTTCATAACGAGATAAAACGAAGCGCGACCGCTGCGCCGTGCGTTGGCTAACAGCATGCGCTCTGTTAGAAACCTTTAGCTTGGTGAACGCGTAAGACGCATATAAGAGCCACTGTGGTAGCGACCAAATGCATAGTTCTGCTTGATCAAAATCTGTTAGGAACTGACAAGCAACGTGCGTGTCATGTATGCAGCGGTTACCTGCGGCCAATATGAAATAAACTGATAATCGGGAGACAAGCTTTTGAGCGTTTGTGTCTCAGAATGCCATTAAGCGCTGTGGCAGTAGTGCTTGACATCCGGAGAGCTGCAAAAATCTCCGGCAATAAAGTCTATTGAATACGACAAAGTTATGTGTAGGAAGCCGGGAAACTCCCAAAGCGGTAACACGTACAGCTCTGTTATTTTCCTTCAAACAATGCATGTGAAAATCCATCACATTTATCGATATCATTCGGCGCACCTCTGAGCGGCGCTTACCATTTGGAGTGCTGTGACGTCGAACCCCGAGTTAAGTATCTTGCGTAGCACTCTGCTAACATTTCCTGAAAAGAAAAAAAAAGAAGGAAAACAAGTGTAGTTTCAATCAGCGGGGTATCACGTCCAGACCAGCACAGTAGTCAAGAAATAAGTGCGCACTGATTCGCTTCACGTTACTTTTTGAGTTATTGTATACAGCGGTATATGTTAGTATAGTAGTTTGTTCACACCGATATGCCGTGGAGTTGTTTCACAATACTCGGCCTCTGGTTCGTATCTGAAGGCCTTGATCACTGAGTCAGACAGAGTACCAGTTATAACTTCACGTTTTAACTTAAAAAAGAAAAAAATCTGGCTAGATCACGCAATGCGACGCGACATATCTGCGTTAGAAGTGTTGGTTTAACCCTGCGCATCTTCATTTACCGCTTTTACAATGATCACCTCCCATTGCGGATTTGGAACAGAAAGATCCGATGAAAAGACAACGTTGCGTATGTGTTGAAAGAACTGACACAGACACAAACATTTCGCAGCGACGTTGCTACTAGCGTCGCCTTACAATCTTATAGTGACTAAAACGTCCCCACAGTATTCTCGCTCTGGTTTTGTGTGTGCTTCTGGCGGGTAGTGGCTTCTGGAGCGTAGAGGAGGGGGGAGCTTCTGTAGGGTGGGGGGGGGGGGTGATGGGTGGAGGCTCGTTGGTTGGAGATGCATTATTTGGTGCTGCACCCACCGGAGGGTGCATGTTTCGCTGGGTGCTTCCGGAAGGTCGAGGCTTCATGTGCACCGACGACTTTCTCGCCGAAAACGATTATGATGGTGATGATTACGACGTATTTTTGTAAGACAAGGGCACCTGCGGCCAAAGAGCGCCATGGCACTAGGCGTATTTGTCTACCTTCCTAACAATTTTTCCTCATAATTAAGAACTATAATCCTAAAGCAGTAAAACGGAATTCGGCGTAGTAATGCCCTTTCAACCCTCCGGAGTTTCGTGCATGTTTTCACAAGCCTCTTTTGTGGTAAAGTTTTTCATTTTGCGAATTATTTCCGACACCTTGGGAATACTGTGGACGGTGTCTTGTAGAAAGATTACCGAAAAATTTCGCTACGAAAGCCCCAACCACGCGACAGAAGAGCCACAGTTCGAGTTACGCTGCTGCGCGATGCACGTCATGCGTCCGCTACACGCTCTCTGTGATGAAACTGGACGGCTGCCACAATGCGGACACGAAGGGCGGGACATTCAATTGACTGGTGCCGTTTCTTGTTTACCGGCACTCAGGGCTGTGCTTCTTCGAGGGAAACAGAATATAGCGCCCTCTCCTCGTAAAGGCTGGTTCACGTGCAAGCGACTGAGCGACTGAGCGGCGCGTCGGAGCGAAAATTTCCAACTTGTTGGAACCTAGCCGCTCATCGCAGCGACCGCAAAACAGGTTTTTCCGCCGCGGCGACAGGATTTGCTAGCATTTTCGCTGGCATGTAGTTCACATGCAAGCGACTGAGCTACTGAGCGGCGCGTCGCAGCGAAAATTTCCAACTTGTTGGAACCTAGCCGCTCATCGCAGCGACCGCAAAACAGGTTTTTCCGCCGCGGCGACAGGATTTGCTAGCATTTTCGCTGGCATGTAGTTCACATGCAAGCGACTGAGCTACTGAGCGGCGCGTCGCAGCGAAAATTTCCAACTTGTTGGAACCTAGCCGCTCATCGCAGCGACCGCAAAACAGGTTTTTCCGCCGCGGCGACAGGATTTGCTAGCATTTTCGCTGGCATGTAGTTCACATGCAAGCGACTGAGCTACTGAGCGGCGCGTCGCAGCGAAAATTTCCAACTTGTTGGAACCTAGCCGCTCATCGCAGCGACCGCAAAACAGGTTTTTCCGCCGCGGCGACAGGATTTGCTAGCATTTTCGCTGGCATGTAGTTCACATGCAAGCGACTGAGCTACTGAGCGGCGCGTCGCAGCGAAAATTTCCAACTTGTTGGAACCTAGCCGCTCATCGCAGCGACCGCAAAACAGGTTTTTCCGCCGCGGCGACAGGATTTGCTAGCATTTTCGCTGGCATGTAGTTCACATGCAAGCGACTGAGCTACTGAGCGGCGCGTCGCAGCGAAAATTTCCAACTTGTTGGAACCTAGCCGCTCATCGCAGCGACCGCAAAACAGGTTTTTCCGCCGCGGCGACAGGATTTGCTAGCATTTTCGCTGGCATGTAGTTCACATGCAAGCGACTGAGCTACTGAGCGGCGCGTCGCAGCGAAAATTTCCAACTTGTTGGAACCTAGCCGCTCATCGCAGCGACCGCAAAACAGGTTTTTCCGCCGCGGCGACAGGATTTGCTAGCATTTTCGCTGGCATGTAGTTCACATGCAAGCGACTGAGCTACTGAGCGGCGCGTCGCAGCGAAAATTTCCAACTTGTTGGAACCTAGCCGCTCATCGCAGCGACCGCAAAACAGGTTTTTCCGCCGCGGCGACAGGATTTGCTAGCATTTTCGCTGGCATGTAGTTCACATGCAAGCGACTGAGCTACTGAGCGGCGCGTCGCAGCGAAAATTTCCAACTTGTTGGAACCTAGCCGCTCATCGCAGCGACCGCAAAACAGGTTTTTCCGCCGCGGCGACAGGATTTGCTAGCATTTTCGCTGGCATGTAGTTCACATGCAAGCGACTGAGCTACTGAGCGGCGCGTCGCAGCGAAAATTTCCAACTTGTTGGAACCTAGCCGCTCATCGCAGCGACCGCAAAACAGGTTTTTCCGCCGCGGCGACAGGATTTGCTAGCATTTTCGCTGGCATGTAGTTCACATGCAAGCGACTGAGCTACTGAGCGGCGCGTCGCAGCGAAAATTTCCAACTTGTTGGAACTTCGCCGCTCATCGCAGCGACCGCTCAAAAACAGGTTTTTCCGCCGCGGCGACAGGATTCGCTAGCATTTTCGCTGGCATGTAGTTCACATGCAAGCGACTGAGCTATTGAGCGGCGCGTCGCAGCGAAAATTTCCAACTTGTTGGAACTTCGCCGCTCATCGCAGCGACGATTCAAAAAGAGGTTTTTCCGCCGCGGCGGCAGGATTCGCTAGCATTTTGGCTTGTATGTGAAACATGCTTAACCTCCCATCCGCTTTTGAATGTTCGGTTAAGAAAGAAAAATAATGCATTAAAACGCAGAATAAATCGGAATGTCAACTTTCTGAACAACCAGATAACAGCAAGCGTTCCCTACGCACTTTATTTGTAAGCCAGAGTTTTTTTGTTTTTGAATCGAAAACTAATACGGAACACTCCTCGGCAAACTCACAGCCACAGCATATAGAAGGTCAACATCCGATTGCGTAACTGCTCACGTGATCATGTGCCTGTTGCGATCGTTGTGGTATTCCAGGTCACCGCAGCGTTTGTACGTCTTAGACTTTCCTGTACGTCAAACGCATTAGCAAAAGGCAGCTAATTACGCGGCGACAGTTTTGGCTTAACTTAGCGCTATCCTCGGCAGAACATGAACACTTGTACTTTTTTATCTGTGTCTCGTCACAGAGAACCGGCTCTACGATGTCTTTATATCTGCACCTTTCTTCAGTTAGTGAATAGTGATATTGTGGCTCTTAACGTCCCTAAGAGACGCGTGAGCTATGAGAGACATAATGGTGAAAAGCAGCGCGAACGGGACGAGACAAAAAATAAGGAAGGAGAAGACACCATGCGCGTCTTCTCCTGCCTTATTTTGTGTCACGTCCAATTCTTGCCATTATCCCAACCAGTCCAAACTTCTGCTCTGCTATGAAGGAATTCGTTCTGGAGGGCTCCGGATTAATTAATTAGACCATTTGAGGATCTATAACGTGCGCTGACATCACAGCCCAGAGGCTCCTTGTATGAAATATTCTGCCTCCATCGAAATACGGCCGTCGCGGTCGGGATCGAACCCACCATTCAGCATCGACATTCCTGGCATTGAGCAAGCGAGTGAACAGGCAGTGCCGTCATTTCATTGAGAGACCCATTTACGCTTTTTGTTGAAGGGTAAGAAGCGGACAAACCATCTTTGAAAACGTGCGGCTTGACCACGCAGCACGTGGTGTCCTCGAAAACGGCAGTGTTGCACCGGCGCTCGAACTGCCCGCCAAAGAGCACCGAAGATTCCTGAAGAAAGGAAATCAGCAGAGAACGGCAGCGTGTGAACTTTACAAAGTTCCCAAGGCATTACGTGCACGATTACAAACGATTGGAAACTCGTATGTGGGAGCCATCCTAAACGTATTAGAGGCCGATAAATGGAATCACAAAATGAACACATAAATTTCTGCGCTCATTGAAGCATTAGATCAATAAAATTCTTTCATAATGAATCAATTCATTGTGAGATTCCTATGAGTGCTACGAAAGTGCTACGCCCGATTAATACACTCTGAAAATAAAGGAGTAAAAAAAGGGAGTGAAGCTGTCCTCTGGTGCACTCCCGTTTATAGAAGGGAGTGCACTAGAGGACCGCTTCACTCCCTTTTTCACTTCCATACAGGCGTATTCGTGTCGAAAGAGATATAGCTTGAAAGCGTCAAACGCCGCAACCTTAGCATACGAATGACGCTGATTCTCATTTTTAACTGCGGTTATACTTTTAATTCGACATTTTAAAATGACTTGGCGGCGATCAAATAAAAGCAAGCGCATATTCCGTACTCTTGCAGTCCAGTTTCAACGCCCACCAGCAGGAAACGGGAGTTTTGTTGCTGTTTCTATGTTCATTACACGTTACCGAAAGGAAATTGGGATGTATGGCATGTGCAGGCTGCAAGTGATATCTACATTCATGGGCACACAGTGAAATGAGTTAGGTGAGTAGGTAAAAATCCACTATGAACAATGAAACATAGCCGAAAGAAAAAAAACAAGGACCAAAAGATAAGAAGATAAGGCTTATAGCGCTCGTATCTATAGTGTGTCTGAATTTCTTGGTCCTGGCGTTCTTTCACGCTGTTTTGCATAATGGACACATAGTGTTGCCATATTTCAACCGGGACACCGGTGATCACACCCAAAACAGAATAGCGTGCTCCATTTGCTTATATATGTCCGCACCTGTACATGAAAAGATGATTCATTTACTTGCTATTTGGTTGTTTCGTGTTATGACTGCACGATACATTGTCTACTCTTTAAGTCGTTTTCTTTACACTTCGCCTAACAGAACCACGCGCAGTGCTACAGCACAAGGCACGAAAAAAAGGGAAGAGAACTAGGGGTGTGCGAATATTCGAAATTTTCGAATATATATCGAATATTATATTTTTAGTATTCGCATTCGGTTCGAAATCCAAGTATTCGTGTTCTTTCGAATATTCGACCCGGCGCGAATATTCGTATCTGGCCGAATATTCATTGTGAGCAGCGGCGTTCATTTCGGTCCGCAAGCCCTATCGACAGAGACATAACAACACGGCGGCGCCCAGAGCAATGCGCATGGATGAAGGAAAATTTTTCCTTCGAATTTTTTCTTCGAGGAAGGAAAATTTTTCCTTCCTCAAAGGGCCAAGCCGTAGCTAACTGCGCTGGTGAGCTTTTTTGTGGCTATACCTGCGAAGCTGCTATGGTCAGAGTTGTGCACGAAGTACCTCGCAATACGTGCCAGGTCAGTGCCAAGTGAGAGGGCATTATCTGTGGCTGGAGGAGTCGTTTCAGCTAGAAGGGAACTGCTTCTGCCTGACCATGTGGAGCAGCTGGTTTTCTTTCACGATAACCTTTTATGTTCATCCCAGCAACGCGCTTTTGTGCTGATGGAAAGCTAGCCTTAATGAATGCTGTGTACTAGCCGTCCTCTCGGATATTTCCACTCTTCTAAGAATAATGTTCGACACCTTGATACTTTTTGTGCAGCCACACACACCTTTTGTGTTCATTTAATCATCGATCGTTGAACTGTGGTGTTCTTGGGTGCTCAAATAAATGTTTTGTAGTGGTTAAATGCGTCTGTCCTTGATTATTCGATATTCGATTCGATATTCGGAACCAAGTATTCGTATTCGATTGGTATTCGAAAATTTTGATATTCGCACACCCCTAAAGAGAACGAATAGCAAAGTCAAAAACACAACAAACAAAAAATGCACCGAGCTTGCAGCGCATTTTGCGACTATACTGCTTTCAAAGACGTATCCCGGTCGCAGGGCGCGCAGAGCGGTCGTGGGCTTTTGTTTTGTTCTAGTGAGCTCGCGAGTAATACCTTACTTTATCTAGACACCTCCCAGTCGAAAAGTACTGCAGAGCCAGTCGCACAATAGAACTTGCTGTCGTCCTATCGTTGCGATAGATTTTTTCTGTAGCATTGTGAAGTCGTCTGCTGTTGCAACAGAACTGGCTCTGTCGTTACGACAGGATACTGCTCAATACTACACAAGTTCTGTTGTCAGGACCTAAAATACTACAGGAAAATCTGTTGTGACGACACAAAGTTTACTGTTGTGTTTTTTGATAGGGCCTTATTAACAAAACTGTCAAGTGACCATGGTTACTGCATCGCTGTGTAGGACCACGCGCTCGCTAGGTCACATGCACAATAATTAGAGCGGCAAAATCTGGTGCAGGTGGAACATGATAAAAAGGAAACGCCCTTGACACTTGCTCTTTTTTTTTCCTTCATTATTTGTCAGAATGAAAACGAAGTACTGACCTTTTCGACCGGACACTTGTCCTTTGACATCCAGCAGAGGCTTCGCAGTGTGCACGTTGCGTTTACTGGGGGCAGAAACAGAATTCATTTCAGGCACCGTAAAAATTTTCCTGCACCCGAGTGCGAAATTAATTTAAGGAAATTAAGCGACAGGAGTGTTTCTTTGCGGTGACCAGATAGGTGAGCTCAACCACAGTGTTATGAATGTTTAAAGAGAATAAATAGAGTACCGTAATACCTTTCACTATTCATCGTCTGTCACAAAGAAAGTCAAGGCTGGGTGCCCTCTCCGCCCAAGGACGCGGTGACCTTTACATTTTCGCTAAAGGAGGTGCATAAGCTACCCTCAGTCTATTTTCTATATAAGTAAAACCTCGTTGATACGTTCCCGGTTTCTACGGTTTCCAGATTGATAGGCTCAAAATCGCCAGCAATAAAATAATCTCACGGAGTTACAACATATTTCTTCCGGTTAATACATTCCCGAATTAAACGATTGTCCGTCCAACTGCACTCAAGATTACGACAAATTCGTCGTATAATGCGTTCAGCGAACAAGCGCACACATGGGCCGAGCCTGGGTGCACACGACGTGGATAGCTGAAATGCTGCAACAGTCTTTCGTAATGGTGGCTTCTCTGCAGTACATAAATGCAAAAAGGAAGAAGCATAAAAAATAAACTGCTTTATAAAGTAACATACGAGCGGCCCGTTCCAATGGGGACGCGACATGAAGAGGAGATACGCAGGTGCTGCTTCGTAGTGCCCAAGGGCCATAGGGCGAAGCACTTGAGAACAACCATATGAGCTTACATATGAGCCAGCCGGATCTGGTGGACTCACCTATCCACATTCGGGCATATGCAGATGACACCATTGTACTCATCCCTGGCAAAACTAGCCGCGAGTTGTCAACGCTGGGCTCAAATGTTTTAACTTTAATCCAAAACTGGTGTACCACGTCCCGCGTTCAGTTAAACCCAGAAAAGTGTTCTTATGTTTTGTTTTTTAATGGAGCTCCGGCGTTACATAAGCGTAAGCCGACTATTCGACTAGACACTTACAGTCTCAAGTGTGAACCGAGTATTAAATTATTAGGTGTTGTCTTTGACTCTTACTTAAGCTTTATTCCCCATGTTAATTATTTGCAAACGAAAATTCTTGCATCTACCACCAAGCTCCTTAACTGGTTCCATTTCCATTTTCGTGTTTCTCCTTCTCATATGCGCCAAATTTATCATCAGGTTATTCTCCCTACAATTACCTATGCAGCCCCAACTTGGTGGTTTCATTGCCCCCTTTCTCGGCTAAGAGATCGTGTTTTATCGCTTCAACGAATTCCCCTTCTGGCTCTTACTGGTGCCTATCATACTACGCGAACCGCTGCTCTTCATGTTCTTGCGAACGTTCTTCCTCTGCCTATCTATCTGGACCAGTTATGCGCAGAGTTTATGCTTTTCACGTTACGTCAATCCGTAGTGTACGGCAATACTTTTTATGATCCCTCTCACATTCAACCTTTATTTGATCCCTGGTCAGACCATCCCTCATTAAAATTTAAATTTTCTTTTGTTCAACTTAGTTCTCAAGAAGCTGTATTCTTTTCTTGTCAACGTGCCCTGCATATTTACACTGATGGGTCTTTCACTCCTCGCTTAGCTGGTGCAGCATTTGTTGTTCTTAACTCAACACAAAATATTGTCCATGTACACCGTCTATCTTTAGAACCACCCTCTAGCGCCTATGCCGCTGAGCTTGTAGCCTTTCATTCTGCTGTTGTTTATGCTATTCACAACCCTCCCTCCACGCCTGTTCATTTTTACACTGATTCTCTATCTCTGCTTTCTGCGCTGTCTTCAGTTACTTCTTACAATCCGACTATTATTGCAATTAAGAAAGATCTCTATCGTTTGTCTTCTTTAGCCACATTTCTTTTATTTCATATCCGGGGTCATTCTGGAATCTTTGGAAACGAATTAGCCGACCAAGCTGCTGGTAGTGCCGGCCAGTTTGGAAGTTTATATATTTCTACCCTTTCACGCCGTTGTGTTCGTTCCCGTTTGCATCATTCTTCACTTCTCTTATGGAGCATTTTTTGGCGCGAGAATAATGGTGGCACTGAACTATTCAACTGGATCCCTGATACACTTAACATTCCCTTTATTCGTCTACCCAGGAATCCTCTAATAACGTTACTTACTGGGCATGGTAGATTTCCGTTCTATTTTAAAAGATTTGGCCTGTCTCCGTCTTCAACTTGTTCCTGTGGATTGTTATGTGAAAATATCCGTCATTACTTCCGGGACTGTTCCGTTACTGCGTCTTTAGTTTCTCGTTTAAAATCTCTTTGCTCATCGGACATCACACCTTCTGTTTACCCCTGCCTTCTCCGAAACCCTGCTGCTTGTGCTCTTCTCCTTCAAATGGTTCACCTCATAAGTAGTACAATTAAAATTATTCATGCTGATTTCTCTCTTTCCTCTAATCTCTCTTCCCCAAGCTTTGCACAGCGGAGCGCCCCGTGCTCCTTTATTGAGCATAGGTGGCTTTGTCGTGGCGTGACTGTGACTGTGACTACGTCCTTGACTGTGTGACTGCGACTCTGTTTTGACTGCGTGACTGTGACTGTGTCCTTCACTGAGTGACTGTGACTTCGGTTTTTTTTCTTTTGTCCTGATTATGTTTTCATTTTTCTGATTTTTATTTTGTAGCCGGCGCTCAGTGCTTTCTTTGACTGTTGCGGTGACAATGACTTTGCAGTGACTTGGGTTTTCTTTTTTTATTATTATTATTTATTTCGCGGACTGCACGCTGTGCTTTGGCTTTCTGCCTGCGTCTAACGTATTATGACAAGACTTTTGTTTTCTTTTCTTATGAGTTTTTTTTTAATGCTCTGTTTTTCGTTTAATTTTTTTTTCTTCTTTGGAACATTTAGTTATTTTACATTTATTTTGAATTGGCGGTAAGCCTGGCAAAGTATTGCTGGTCCAGGCATCCTCTCTCTTTCTTTTATGTTTTTTTACCTCTTTTTTGAGAGGACCAATAAAAGGGTAAAAGGGTCATCCACCGCGATGGCTTTTTCGCAAAGCACCAGTGCAAAGAGACGAAGCATCCAGACGCGGTATATGGTTTATGGTTAAAGGGCCACTGCCCACGGTCCGGACATTTTTGAAAAACAAGCCCACTGCACAGATGAGGCATCGAAGATAACCTCTGCAAAATACTAGAGCCATGCGCGCCCCGAAAAACTGCGAAAATTCAAATCAAAGCCCGCTCGTTCTTTCCTTCAACAAAAACGGCCCGCCCCACTACTCTTAACCCCGTTGACGTCATGGGGGGTTACTTTCACTAAAGGCACTCCATTGGTGCATCGTTCTGACTGACGGGAGAAGGTTGGGCGTAGCCTTGGCGTCGCGTCGTCTGCACAACGCTTTCCGCAGCGCCTTCTGTTCTGGCTCATGCCTACAAACCCGCATGAAGGAACAAAACAAAAAACTGCGGAGGGAGCGTGCGGCGACAGCCTTGAACCCTAGCCATAAAAAGTAAAAAAAATAGTAAAACTGAGGGAGTTGGTTCGCCCCCCCCCCCCCCCTCCCGCCGTGATCACGTCACGAGACGCTCTGCGTGCGCGCTCCCTTCTCAGTTTTTTTCTTCTATGCAAGCCCCCCCAAAACAAGGTTTTAATTAGTAGTGCAGCAGAGCCTTTCCCTCGCTCGCCCACTTGACCGCTCCGCACAGACACCGCTTATCCTTCATACATCTTGCGTACGCCTTGACTCCAATGAACGACATGGGCTTCGGAGCGGAGAAAAGACACAAACACACAGAACACAAACACACATGAAGAAAAGTAAACGGGGGGGTTGCCGGGTCCGCACTTCGCCGTGTGTTTCGAACAGAACCGACTTCCGCCCCTCCGCTCGTGAAGCGGTGGGGAGGCCTAAAAAAAATGAAAAGGTAGCTCGCTAACTGGGAATGACAAACAGATGTATGAAAGGATGCGCTCGCTAACAAGTCTAGGTGGTCAAGCCGATCGCGCATCTCGATCGTTCAGTGTGCGCGCCCGCAGCGCCCCCCCCCTCCCCTCGAACAGACCCAGCAGCAAAAACCAAGAAAAGAATTCTATTGAAGGCGGGGCCATGACGTACCCTGTGACGCACTCCACAGACACCACACCTCCGGCTTACCTCGGAGAAAGAAGGGGTGATTTTGCCTTGCCGAGCCTACTCGACGAGGAGCGGGAGAGAAGAATTTCGAGGAGGGAATGGAAGGAGAGGAGGCTCGCTCAAAGGGAGGTAGAGAGTGTCTGCTACCCGGGGGTGGGCAGGGGCCCTTTAAAGGGCCACTGCCCAGGGTCCGGACATTTTTGAAAAACAAGCCCACTGCATAGATGAGGCATCGAAGAAAACCTCTGCAAAATACTAGAGCCATGCGCGCCCCGAAAAGCTGCGAAAATTCAAATCAAAGCCCGCTCGTTCTTTCCTTCAACAAAAACGGCCCGCCCCACTACTCTGAACCCTGTTGACGTCATGGGGGCTTACTTTCGCTAAAGGCACTCCATTGGTGCATCGTTCTGACTGACGGGAGAAGGTTGGGCGTAGCCTTGGCGTCGCGTCGTCTGCACAATTCTTTCCGCAGCGCCTCCTGTTCTGGCTCATGCCTACAAACCCGCATGAAGGAACAAAAAAAAAACTGCGGAGGGAGCGTGCGGCGACAGCCTTGAACCCTAGCCATAAAAAGTAAAAAATTAGTAAAACTGGGGGAGTTCGTTCGCCCCCCCACCGTGATCACGTCACGAGACGCTCTGCGTGCGCGCTCCCTTCTCAGTTTTTTTTTCTTCTATGCAAGCCCCCCAAAACAAGGTTTTAATTAGTAGTGCAGCAGAGCCTTTCCCTCGCTCGCCCACTTGACCGCTCCGCACAGACAACGCTTATCCTTCATACATCTTGCGTACGCCTTGACTCCAATGAACGACATGGGCTTCGGAGCGGAGAAAAGACACAAACACACAGAACACAAACACACATGAAGAAAAGCAAACGGGCGGTTGCCGGGCCCACACTTCGCCGTGTGTTTCGAACAGAACCGACTTCCGCCCCTCCGCCCGTGAAGCGGTGGGGAGGCCTAAAAAAAATGAAAAGGTGGCTCGCTAACTGGGAATGACAAACAGATGTATGAAAGGATGCGCTCGCTAACAAGTCTAGGTGGTCGAGCCGATCGCGCCTCTCGATCGTTATGTGCGCGCCCGCAGCGCCCCCCCCCTCCCCTCGAACAGACCCAGCAGCAAAAACCAAGAAAAGAATTCTATTGAAGGCGGGGCCATGACGTAGCCCTGTGACGCACTCCACAGACACCACGCCTCCGGCTTACGTCGGAGAAGGAAGGGGTGATTTTGCCTTGCCGAGCCTACTCGACGAGGAGCGGGAGAGAAGAATTTCGAGGAGGGAATGGAAGGAGAGGAGGCTCGCTCAAAGAGAGGTAAGTGTATCTGCTGCCCGGGGGTGGGCAGGGGCCCTTTAAAGGGCCACTGCCCACCCCATGGTGAAGTGCGTCACAGGGTACGTCATGGCCCCGCCTTCAATAGAATTCTTTTCTTGGTTTTTGCTGCTGGGTCTGTTCGAGGGGAGGGGGGGGCGCTGCGGGCGCGCACACTGAACGATCGAGATCTGCTCGACCACCTAGACTTGTTAGCGAGCGCATCCTTTCATACATCTGTTTGTCATTCCCAGTTAGCGAGCCGCCTTTTCATTTTTTTTTAGGCCTCCCCACCGCTTCACGAGCGGAGGGGCGGAAGTCGGTTCTGTTCGAAACACACGGCGAAGTGTGGGCCCGGCAACCGCCCGTTTGCTTTTCTTCATGTGTGTTTGTGTTCTGTGTGTTTGTGTCTTTTCTCCGCTCCGAAGCCCATGTCGTTCATTGGAGTCAAGGCGTACGCAAGATGTATGAAGGATAAGCGGTGTCTGTGCGGAGCGGTCAAGTGGGCGAGCGAGGGAAAGGCTCTGCTGCACTACTAATTAAAACCTTGTTTTTGGGGGGCTTGCATAGAAGAAAAAAAAACTGAGAAGGGAGCGCGCACGCAGAGCGTCTCGTGACGTGATCACGGCGGGGGGGCGAACCAACTCCCCCAGTTTTACTATTTTTTACTTTTTATGGCTAGGGTTCAAGGCTGTCGCCGCACGCTCCCTCCGCAGTTTTTTTTTTTTTGTTCCTTCATGCGGGTTTGTAGGCATGAGCCAGAACAGAAGGCGCTGTGGAAAGCGTTGTGCAGACGACGCGACGCCAAGGCTACGCCCAACCTTCTCCCGTCAGTCAGAACGATGCACCAATGGAGTGCCTTTAGTGAAAGTAACCCCCCACGACGTCAACGGGGTTAAGAGTAGTGGGGCGGGCCGTTTTTGTTGAAGGAAAGAACGAACGGGCTTTGATTTGAATTTGCGCAGCTTTTCGGGGCGCGCATGGCTCTAGTATTTTGCAGAGGTTATCTTCGATGCCTCATCTATGCAGTGGGCTTGTTTTTCACAAATGTCCGGACCCTGGGCAGTGGCCCTTTAACAATGCAAGAGCGGGGGCTAGTTGATGCTTCATACTGATCAATTCGCGCTTAAAGGCACAGACACACGAAAACACAAACAGACGAAGCGTGCTTTCAACTAGTTTACTTCACAAAACTTGTCGCTTTTATACAGAGCGGGATGGCAAAAATGATCTACAAACCAGATAATCAATTTGCATCTGAAAAGCTGCCCTCGAAGATAAAGAATTAGACTGGTTAAGGTCACTGGCCAGATTACAGACAGGAAGGTGAAGGTAGCTTTTCAGATGCAAATTGATTATCTGGTTTGTAGATCATTTTTGCCATCCCGCTCTGTATAAAAGCGACACGTTTTGTGAAGTAAACTAGTTGAAAGTACGCACTTCGTCCGTTTGTGTTTTCGTGTGTCTATGCCTTTTAGCGCGAATTGATCAGTATGGTTCATGAGGGTTTAACGTCCCAAAGCGACTGAGGCTATGAGGGACGCCGTAATGAAGGGCTCTGGAAATTTCGACCACCAGGGATTCTTTAACGTGCACTGACATCGCGCAGTACATGGGCCTCTAGAATTTCGCATCCATCGAAATTCGACCGCCGCGGCCGGAATGGAAGATCTCTTGCTTTCGCAATTGCCATCGGTGGTTCGGATATGTTGTGAAGTTTCTTCTACGATAAGGACAACGCAGATTCCTATGAATTGATCAAGCACTAGAAAATTCTGCTCAGACCTTGCGTCCAGAAATTCAAATCGACATCTTTGTGAAGGAAAAGTTTCAATTAAAATGTGCACACTACTCAGCATTTACGTTTTTCAAAAAAGAACTCGGAGGTTTGGTTCATACAGTTTCCTGCATAATAAATTTTCCCCCTGCGTTCAAAAATAAGAGAAAAAAAAGCATATCGAAGAAGTTTCACTGTATTCTCTTTAGCTCCTATTACCAACGTCTCACATTCGACGCGTGCTTCTACTCGTAATCTGCGATGCACCTTTGTGGTTTTCACACGCAGTGAATCCGTTGCACTTCGGCAATAACTGAGTAATGTGAATAGGTTTGGGACCTGTGCGAGCGTCGAAACCCTCCAGTAAGAATGAAGAGATAGAGCACGCGATGACTCGACATCATACCGGATACCTTCTGGGCATTGCGCTGTCCTTAGTGGCCACAGGCCAACACGAGGCGCTTGCATGCCTATCATGTAGCAAAATTCCATGACCCCAGCTCACCATATTCCTTAGGCTGCAGCGAACACCTACGTTCTGCTTTTTCTTTGTTGCCTATGTACTTATTATCTTGTCTAAGATGATAATAGATAAGTACAAGATAGTATTTAGTACAGTCATCCACACACCTGCCGCGGTCGAGCGGCGTACCGGAGAGTACACTTCCGTTATTTACGAGTGGCTTAGGGCTAGATACGCGACCTTATTGTGCGCGCACACTGACATTGATCGTGTTTAGCTCTTTATGCCTTTTAATGCTATATTTGGGCCACCAGGCTGCGCTGATTGCCATAAATGCACAATAGATAAATACACAATAGAGCGTGCTGATCAAGCGCTCTAGAGAGCTGTGTGGACGACCGTACTATCTTCCCAGCAATGAACGCCTCATTTTCGCACACAAGTGACATGATTACTGCTATAAAGACTTCTTCCATTCTCGTGCCGGCGGTACTTGAGCTTGTCCTCCTCCGAAAACTGCCAATACTTGCGTTTTACGTGGTAGGCATCACCGGGGTGCGCATATTGCATAGCGTTACTAGCAGCGTTCGTGGCGAGTGCGAATAACGTGGGTGTGGGCCACGGTACCTTCCTCGCCCGCGTCTCCGTCTTCCCTCGCCACTGGTTGACTTCTGAGGCGCGAGAGAACCCTCTCTCCCAGAAGCTGGATGCACACCACCGGACCGTCCAACAGACTCAAGTCGGCTCTGCGTGAGAAAGGGAAAGAAAAAAGCAGACTCCGCTATCGATAACCGTGTTAAGGATGCTCTGTAATTAGACATTAGAAGCATACCGGTGACCTATTAGCGGAGACGTATACCGGTTTAGCGGACGCCGGCTGCGCACTCCGAGTGATCCCGGCTGGCCCCACCCATGTCACTACGCATGCGCAGGCGCGTCCGGTAAACCTGTATACCGTTCAGCAAGGCAGATATTTGGGCGAGTTGGTAAGTATTCATGATTTTGTTCACAGCGCAACAAGAACGGGACAGGAGACGTAAGAGTAACACAAACAAGCGCTTGTAGCGCTTGTTTGTGTCACTCTTACGTCTCCTGTCCCGTTCTTGTTGCGCTGTGAACAAAACCTGTATACGTCTCAGCTGTATCGGTATGCTAAAAACGTCTATTTTCGCTCCACATACGGCGCGGGAAACCGCAGCTGGTCGGTGTGTTACGTGCTGCCGATAAAGCTAAAGTCGCGTTGTAATAGTAAAATTAATGATAATTTTAGAGCGTACTAGCAGCAAAGGGCGCCAGCCACAGGCAGTGAATACTAAGACCGGAGGTGTAACTCTTTCTCAGTAAGGTCACTGAATCGTCGATCGAAATAGCCTTTTTTTATTTAGTTTAATTTACTGGTTCCTTCCATGAACTGAGTTTAGTGAATACTTAATTTGATTTCGTCTTGGCGCATCACCTAAAGGACCGATGTTAGCAAATAGCGGGTGCGAACTGTGGAAATTTAGCTCAGGTGAAATAAAGTGGCAGGCTGGTTGCATGATGAGTCGAATTATCAGATCGATAGTATCAAAAGGCGGAAAACACAAAAAAGAAATGCCACCCTCAGAGAATATAGCGACTGTAGTGCCTATTCTCTCTCTGTTACAGTCTTTTCGGTCGGTACAAATTAACATCTGACTAGCAGTTTCAAGTGATTACAGTTAGGTCCATGCTTGTCTCGCTGTCGGCAATATGTACGCCACACAGTGTGCATGCCTTGTATGGTAAGGTCACCACCTATCTATCTTCCACAACACCCTTTCTTCTTGGGAATGCCACAGTCGTTTAGGGAGGCTGAACACCGGACTACGGCGAAACTTTTCATGATATGCGTATCACGGGCAGTACAGTACGTGCCTGCGTACGGTCAACGTACACTGTGCATGGCCACCGACACTTCCAACGTGACTTGCTCCATCGAGAGCGAACCGCATCGCGTCCAGCACTTACTGCTCTTGCGAGTCCGCGCTGAGCAGCTTGACGTCCTGGGGTGTCAGACGGAGCATGAGGGCCTTGCACACCGTGGTGTCTGCCGCCTCGATGGCCGCCCACACGTCTCCCAGGCGCCGCACGCCGGCCGGTTTCACCACGAGCACAGCTCTGCGTTACCACTCGCGCCAGTCAAGGGGCGGCTCAGAGACACGAACAAAGTGCGCTAGCACGTAGACATTGCACAACTTTTTAATGCACTGTTTTGTTTTTTACAAGAGACTGGCTTGATTTACAGATTTTGACTGTGTTTCCCGTTCCTTCTCTCTTTCCTCTTTAATTCCCCTCATTCCCTTCCCCAGTGCAGGGTAGCCAACCGAAAACCTTTCTGGTTAACATACCTGCCTTTCCCTCTCTCTGTATATCTCTCTCTCTCTCTTGTGTTCTGAGTTGACGCAAAGTCGAAAGCCAGGACTCGCCCTGCATCTGCTGGTGTGGTTTCACAATGCTGCAAATCGGCAAGACGGCAGGAGTCTCTCGGCCCCGGTTCGTAGATCGCTTGACATTTCGTGACGTTCCTTGTGGAAGCCTCCATTCGCAGGTAACAACAAAACCACGCGATTGAATCTGAACTCATGAATAATTTGAGAGGAGAACACATCAAGTGAAAAGCATAATGCCGACAGCAGGACGGTGCTGCCGATGTGCTACTGCTACTGGGAATCGAACAAACTGTCTGCATAGCGTCATGTGTAGCCTCACCGTTCGAAGCTCTGCAGTGGTTATAGATGGCACAATGCTAAAGTTTGTTAAATTCCCAACGACAATCTCGGTAGTGACTTTTCGATGCGCATCAGTATCACATATAGCAGCCATGTGCAGCACCTTTAGTCGAGAATTAAAAGGCCACAGGGATTTGCTTCTGGGCAACGCCATGTGGTTCGTTATGAATCCTCAGCGCTCCAGATATCTTGAAGGTAACACAAACTCCGGTCCTACCCCTCCCCAGCCGCCGCGGTGGCTCAGTGGTTATGGAGCTCGGCTGCTGACACGGGTTCGATCCCGGCCGCGGTGTTCGAATTTCGATGGAGGAGAAATTCTAGAGGCCCGCGTACCGTGCGATGTCAGTGCAAGGCAAAAAAACCCAAATTCCGGAGCCGTTCACTACGGCGTCTAACTCTCATAGCCTGAGTCGCTTTGGGACAACAAACCCCCCTAAACCAAACCAAACCAACCTCCTCCTCCCCTCCGAAGATTGGGACTTGCGCGGATAATACAAGAGCTCCACTACACGGCTGACGAGAACCCCCCCCCCCCCCCCCCCCCCCCCCCCCCGGGTTCTAAGCTTTTGACAATCACTGTACTTGCCTAGTTTTGTACCCCCATAGTATAATCACGATTTGCCCTTTGCTTTTCCGTATAAGGCAATGTAAGTGAGGAGTCCAGGCGTACCTTCAAGCTTGCGAAAAAGTCAGTTTCTGTCTGAGACAGGGCAGCAGTATCGAGAGGTTGGCCATCGCGTCCTCGCTAGCACATGCAGATCCCTTGTCAAAAGTAAACAGCCGAAAAAGGTTTGCTCCTTAGCCATTTAACGGGCTCTTGTAGCATCCGAGAGGATCCTAACTTTCGGGGTGGTGAGGCGGACGAGAGTTCGTCCTATCTGCAATAGATTTGGAACACTATAGAGAGCGATGCATAATGAAGTAAACAGCATGTCCAAGATGCTGGGCGCTTGGGCTCTATAAGTTTGACCAAGGCTGTATACGCAGTTTTGTTTCTTTCTTTATAGCAGAGTTCAATGATCTAAATCGCCATTGGTGATCTTTCAAAGCAATTTTATTCTGATCAAGCTTAGCGTTGTATAAACACCGCCATTCAGCTTGTGGCGGAAAATCATATTAAATTACGCTGAGCGCCTATCTGGTACGAAGCAATCTCACTCGGCAGAAAATAAGTGGCTGCGCCAATCGGCAGTACCGCCAACACTGGATGAGTAAAATTATTATTATGCCAATAGTTGCATCTTGCGATTAACCGCGAAATGCACCACGCAGGTAGTCTATTGTCGCAGCCTCTGCACGATCAGATATGGACCTGGGCTGGCAGCTGAGCATAAGAACTGCCCACCGTGGTCCAAGGACTCCTGGACTTCACTCAAGGCTACAAATATCAAAATAAAATAAAATAGGTGTGATTATATCGCCCAACAACCGCGCTATAAGTTTAAGTTTTACTACTGAACTGCTTTTGGAATAGGGAGTACGAGAAACGTCAAACGGAAGAAACGTCGGCTGGAACTGTAGGGCTCTGAGCTTCTAATTCCCCTTAAGAATTCCCGTTAATCGCATGTTTGAGCATTATGTACCCGCAATTCACGCCAAACAGGCACAATTTACTAATACGGATGCGGTAACTACACGTACGGAGCCACACTGGCAACATATTTCCCACGTGAGAAGGGTTCATTAACGGCTCGCGCCGACCACTTCAGCACTCGTGACAGCACGATGACTCATACCGCAGAAGTGCCGGCCAGCCATGCAGTGTACTTCTAACGCGTGAGAATCTTTGAAAACTCTGCACTTGAAAGACTCGCGTCGCCTGACGCCTCCTCTTTCATGGCTAAGTTTGCTACGACGCACAGCTGTGCCATAAAGTGCGGGCAGCCTGCAGTCTGAAGCTTTAAACAGCTTTCATATGTGACAGGGATATGTGAGCATCACTGGAAGGTATGTTTCGCATATTTCGGCGTACAGCCAGGCAGCAATGCATGCTCGCTTTTACGCGTGCGCACAGTACTCACCGTTCGTGCTTGGGGCCGAGGAATGCGGCGGTCTGGGCGTCCGCGTAGCCCACGATGCGAAGGTGCCTGGACAGGATGGCCACCACGTTGCCCGCGTACAGGTCGCGCAGCGTGCAGCTCTCGCACTCGGTGCGACGCAGGAACACCCGGCGCGTCTTCACGTCGATCTGAGAAGCGAACGGTCACGGGGTTCATCTGTTGTTTATTGTAGCGACAGCTACATTACCCGTAGTCTCGACTTTTCGCTAGGCCTGTTTACATGAACTCGATAGAGTCGAGTCGAGTTTGCTTGTCGGGTAAAAAACCAGTTGTCGGGTTCATGTAAACGCTGTCGGGTCGGATAAAATAAGCAGCAGAGCGAGTCGAGTTAGCTCGCCTGAAAGGGGTAGGTTAACTCGCTTGACCCGCCTTTTGAGTCGATGAGTCGGGTTAGCGGGAGGGGAGAGGATAAATGCGTTTAAGTATACGGGCGATCAAGCGGGTCAATGAGGTCGCCGCAAGCCATGGGCTAGCGGCCATCTAGTACATGTCTCCTGCAACCTGCTCTCGACGCAATAAGTGTTTTACAATCCAATCCAATCGCCTGCGCCGACGCGCCTCCGAGACAGCGGTAACAGCGATGCCGTTCCGCCATATTGGAGGCTGCCACTCCCCTCTCCCGTTTGCGTTGTTTGACGCTTGGTGTCGCTGGAGTTGAAGCGGTATCGACTCGCTAAAATCGAGTTCATGTAAACACGCAGTCGTCGAGTTGCGCTGACCTTGCTCAACTCGATCCCCTGACTCGACCTGCCGCTGTCGGGTTCGTGTAAACGCCGCTGCTGTGGGCCTTCGGCGCCACTTGTGCGCATGCGCAAGGAGCCGAGTGACGTCACAGCCGCGCCGCTCGCCTCCGACCGAGAGAAGCCGCCAAGTGACGTCACAGCTGCCGGCGCCGCGCGCCGACGCCGCTTGCCTCCAATAGAGAGATGATGGTGATGCGGCGGTGGCGTAACCAAGGATATCCGTACCTCCCGCTACGTATATCTTGGGCATAGCTGAGCTAAGCCACTGCCAATTTTACTCTCTGCAGCTAGAATGAAAATGAGTGGAACATATTGGTGGCGTGTACAAACGGATAAATGATGAAGCTACTGACACGTAGCCTAGAAAGCAAAAATTGGAGTTTAAAACTTTCTTTCCGGAGAGCCGCCACCAGGAAACGAACAGACATGGGCTGTTCATCAACGCTGTGCTGTCGCCAAGTGTCCACCGCCGCACTGTGTGAAGGCCTCGTTGCTTCTGACGTCATTAAACCACTAAGATAAGGGCCAATAACCTCGCGTGGTCTTGCCACTGGTCGCGATGTAGACCGTGCAAAGAATGATGTAAGGTGGATAACTCACCATTTCCACTGTTGAATCCCTGGTAAAGAAGTTGAGGATGAAGTTCCTCACAGTGTAGGTGCTCGCGTCATTCCATTCCGCGTGGAATGAGTACTTTTTACCTGACACTGCGCGAGGGGAACAAAGACAGCATGTAACACTTTGGAAAATTGGTTTTTGAGGAAAAGAAATGGCGCAGTAATTGTCGCACATCTCGGTGGGCACCCGAACCACGCCGTAATGGAAGGGGGCACGGTAGGAGTGAAAGAAGGAAGAGAGAAAGAGGTGCCGTAGAGGAATAATTTCGATCACCTGGGTACCTTTAACGTGCACTGACATTGCACAGCACACGGGCGCCTTTGTGTTTCGCATCCATCGAAACGCGGCCGCCACGGCCGGGTTCGAACCCGGGAACTTTATCATGCCGGAAAAATCCCAAGATTACAATTGCGTTGCTTTAACCACCTGGTATCCGTTATCGCGCATCTTAAAACGAAGCAGAGTTCATGTTTACCGTAAATGGAGCACAAAAAAGATATGGACAAAGACACAGGAGTGGACGGGACGGGAGCCATCTTTCAACTTAGTCTCAGGAGAAGTCGCCAGATGGCATATATGGCCACAGCAACCCATAGTCGGCTGGTGAGCAGTTACAATAAAAGCAAGGGACAATAAAGATCTACAACACGCGGGAAAGATATAGCGCCGGGAATACAAAACAGCAAAACCAAAGAAAAGTCAAAGAACAAAATTCTGCGCAGCCAATGCTGTGTCACAAAACGCTCTGGAATGATGATGAATTTAAAATATCGGATAAAGTCGACAAATAGCAGAGAAAATAGAGATGAAAGTAAGAGGCAGGAAGCGAAGGAAGCTCGTAATAAATGCAGTTTTCAAGCCTCACGCATTAAACAGAGGAAAAAGAGCTTCCGGTTGAAAAGAGAGTAAATGGAAATAACCAATAAATAAAAAAAAACAGCCGGTGGATCTAAAAACGAAATAATAATAATGTAGCGTGTGCAGCAGAATTCATACATGTACACGCTTGTGTCCTGAAGACATCTGTTCTACGATGTCTCACGAAGCCTGTGGTGTTGCCAAGACTACTCATCATCATCATCCTGACTACGCCCACTGCAGGGAAAATACCTCTGCCATGTCTTTCCAATTAACCCTCTCCTTTGCCAGCTGCAGCCACCGTATCCCCGCAAACTTCTAATCTCATCCGCCCATCTAACTTTCTGCCGCCCCCTGCTACGTTTGCCTTCTCTTGGAATCCACTCCGTTACCCATGAGGACCAGCGGTTATCTTACCTTCGCATTGCATGCCCTGCCCAAGCCCATTTCTTCCTCTTGATTTCGACCAGGATGTCATTAACCCGCGTTTGTTTCTTCACTCACTCTGCCTGCTTTCAGTATCTTAACATTACACCTACCATTTTCCTTTCCATAGCACGCTGCGTTGCACTTAAGTTGAACCCTTTCAAAAATAAAAGCTCCTTCGCTCTACTTCACTTAAAGAACAATACCATAGTTGGTTAACGGCGTCGACATGGATCAATTGTGAGAAGATGCTTGTAGACTTATATTTAAAAATCCTTCCGCCCGGACCGGCGCAACTCGCGAAATCCAGATGCGCCAGTTAATAGTAAATACATTTGGGAGATAAATTTATCGCACTGCACCGAAGCCATGGGTGAAACTTTCAAGCGGCGCGCCATATCGACAACGAGGTGGAGCGCGACGGCTGCCGACAACGGCGGGACGTGACGTTGCCTTAGTAACGACAGTTGGAAACAGTCTGCTGCTCGGTTTATAGCAGACGCCTCTCCTCGCATTGTAACACCGACACCAGACCGAAAGACAATTTTTCCCAGAGGAACACGAAGTAAGGGCAGATATACTTTTGTGATCTTCTAATACCTAGAAGAAATACAGCATCTAGTTAAACGTTGAGCATCCCGTGCCAAACGAGGGACGCACACTTCCTTGATTATTTAAACATCCACCGGCTACCTTTATCCTGTGCTGAATTGTACATCACAACGCCGAGAGCGAAGTTATGCACTTTTTTTTTACTTTTTTTTTCGCGCACGTAATGGGACTATGCACGAATAAAGCGAGTATAAAAAATCAAGTTCTTGAGAACCTACTTTGAATTGTGGCGAATTCCTGAGCACCGGAAATAATCCCCGTCGGCGATCGGCATAAAAATAAGCTGCGTCCCCTCGGATGTTGACAAGGTTGCCAGACTGCAGCTTCCATTCTTGCCACTGCCGCCAAATAAGGCTGCTAAGGGAAAAAAGCGCGGTGCGTGAGTGCATAAGCGCGTCTGCGTACGCATGCGTGTCCATGTGTCTATCTGTCTATCGTATTTAACAGAACATCATTATAGCGAGCTTTAGTACTGCACAATATGCTACTCTGATCCGCTTGCCCGGGCAACCATGTAATCCTGCGCATTTAGCGCAAAGCGAGCGTGCACAATGGGGAGACCGGCAGACCACATCTGTGGAGTTAGGAGTTTAATAGAGGCACGCTGCAGTTTAGGCAAGTGAAAGAAACTTCAAGCTTGCGTGACCGCCATTCTTTACTGTACCAAGGGAAGAGAAGATGCTGGTAATCGGAATAGGAAGTAAACGCTGAGGCTGCGAACTGTTTCACTAGCAGGCACCTGCGAAACCTGACCGCTGTAATATATGCACATGGTGGAAGAAGACTCATGACTAGGCCTTGCAGAGATGCCTTCACCAAGGTACAAGCAACCTCATTTAAATTAATTCCTCTGTGCCCTGGCATCAAAATCAACTGTACTGAATATATGTAAGGTGGTACCAAATATTTGAGCAAGCGGAGTGCCCGTGACTCCGTAGACTCGGTTAGACAGGAACACAGGGATAATGAATCTCTCACAATTATGGCAGAAGAAAAGGAGGTGCTTAAAAGGACTAAAAGACAGGACTACTGCCCAGAATTAGGCCACATAAATGGGGGTGAAGTCAGGAAGGCGGAGTGAGAAGGAGCAATCGAGCGAAAAGAGAAAATACCAACACCAGCTTTTTGTTCACATTGGAAGGCGTCTATCGCAATCAGAACATGAGAGTGAAAGCACATTAGGCAATCTTATAATAAAATGTTGAGCAAACATAAAGCAATAATTTTTTTACATTGTTTGGAAAAATGTCATCAAAGAAAATCTGAATAGATGCAGAGTTGGCGCGCACTGGAAGGATGTGTGAAATGCGGACCTTTAAGGCGTCAAGGAGGAATTGCAAAAAAAAACAGATCTGTGGAGTATGAATACGAGACCAACTTTCATTGCAAAATGCCTTAGTCTGACGAGGAAAATCAAATCTGAGGCACGAAGCGACGAATCGCACATTTTTACGAATGTTTGGACTGTTAACAGCCGAAATCTTGCGTGCAATGATGGGATCCGCGCCTCTAGGTACAAAACAGAATTAGCCACAAATTTTGCGGAGTGCTTAGGGCGGCCCCAGAATAGTAGCTTGAGGCCTAAGACCGCAGCATGATGTCCCGGAGCAGCTTCTCCGCAGCTTCGACAGATTGCAGTGTGAACACGAGAACGTTTTGGTTCCACACGGGCCACACTGCAAGTCCCACACTTGCCGCGTCCCCGAGGATGCTGCGAACGGCAGCGCCTGCTTCACCAGGACCTAAGGGTAGCCTTCAGGTCGATGGTGTCTGGTGGCTTCAGCACCACAATAATTTCTTCTTTCCCGATGCGGGGCGTGTGCTGCGGCCGCCACCGGGACTGTTTGGCTTGTTGCACAGATGCGCGCGGCGCTACCTCGCCCTACGCATGCGCAGAGCATCCCGCTACCCGATTTCCACTTTGCCCCTAGCATAATTTAGGAGTGCTGTTTTTGAATCACTGAGTATATAGGTGGCACTGGAGCTGCCGAGCGCAAGCGCTATTTATTCTGATTCCTCTGGGTTAGTTCCCTGGGGTAATTCGTTTATAATTGCAGTGTGCGGGGTGTACGCAACCGCTGTGGCTCCGCGCTGGTCGCATGCAATAAGGAAGAGATAAAGGAGGGAGTGAAAGAAGAAAAGAATGAAGAGGTGCCGTAGTTGCCGTAGTGGAGGGCTCCGGTCTGGTTTATGGGGTTTAACGTCCCAAAGCGACTCAGGCTATGGGGGACGCCGTATAGTGAAGGGCTCCGGAAATTTCGACCACCTGCGGTTCTTTAACGTGCACTGACATCGCACAGTACATGGGCCTCTAGAATTTCGCCTTCATCTAAATTCGACCGCCGCGGCCGGGATCGAACCAGCGTATTTAGGGCCCTGGAGTAATGTCGACCACCTGGGGATTTTAACGTGCACTGACGTCGTACAGCACACAGGCGCCTTTAGCGTTTCGCCTCCAAAGGTGCCCGTGCGCTGTAAGCCTTAACAGTTTTCTGGAAACTCCCTTGTGTGCGCGCAATCCACATGCGCGGGCCAGCGCGGCAAACTGACCGTATACGTCAACCTCCTTGCTGTAGACGCTCATGCCATCGGGGACTGTTTTTAGCATGGGTAGCTGACTGCACGTTGTGTCACTAACCAGAGTCAATAGTACACCTATTTATTGATTGCTGGGAAACACTGCTTTTTTGTAACATGCTCCAGCGGACAATAAAGACTTACCTTTGACGCCGTATGGGATACGATTCCTGGCCGTTGAGCCGGATCTTTATAAGTACGATGTATTATTTGGCCTGCACAGTATTTGGTGAAGCAGGATGGCTGTTCGGCACTGCGATGAAGATGCGCGGTCTGTCCGAGATTACTTCAAAGAAAACGTGTTTAAGCCGCGTGAAGTGTACAAGGAGCTATCTTTCGGAGAGGAAATTATCAGTTTGATGGGACAGTTGTGTTCCTTGAAGAGGTTCTGAGTGCCTCATGTGAGCGAAACGCATATCCGCTCCTGATATTTGAGAGTGCAGAGCAGAACAAAATCTGTTTGTGAGCTATTGTGAACTGTCGAAACAGGCAATAAAGAAGAAAAAAGCTGTCGCATGGTGGCCTAGTGGTTATGGCACTCGGCTGCTGACCCGAAAGACGTGGGTTCGATCTCGGCCACGGCGATCGAATTTCGATGGAAGCGAAATTCTTCGGAGCCGTGCACTGTGCGATGTCAGTGCACGTTAAAGAACCACAGGTGGTTGAAAATTCTGGAGCCCTTCACTTCGACGTCCCTCATAGCCTGGATCGCTTTGGGATGTTAAACTGCCGTAAAACAAATCAAACCATAGGCCGCACAGTCGCGCACTAAAACATACCAACACCATTACATTAGGGACTGATTTGGAGAGCGAAAAACGGGGGAGGCAGCGGTTTCATGATCGCTTGGCTTGGTTTGGTCGGTTTGGTTTGGTGGGGTTTAACGTCCCAAAGCGACTCAAGCTATGAGGGACGCCGTAGTGAAGGGCCCCGGAAATTTCGACCACCTGGTGTTCTTTAACGTGCACTGACATCGCACAGCACACGGGCCGCTAGAATTTCGCCTTCATCGAAATTCAGCCGCCGCGGCCGGGATCGAACCGGCGTCTTTCGGGCCATCAGCCGAGTGCCATGACCACTGAGCCACCGCGGCGGTGTAGTACTCGGCTTGAGAAGGCTGGTTACGTGACGTCACGCTCTCTCCTGGTTTTTTTTTTTTTCCCCCCGCTTCTTGTTATTGCCGATCGCTCCCTCCTGAGAACGAAGCCATACACTTCGATCTGCGATATGTCCAGTTCGTTGCTTGCGAACACGCCGAAGGGGTTCACTTCTGGCGTCGGAAAAACTGCAATGAATAAAGAAGAACAGTGAAACAATTCGCCGTAAATGCAAATCCAAACAAGAACGACAGCGTGAGAACCGCACTGAAGAGCATCAGGTAAGCACGTACTGTCAACGAGCAGCAAACTGCTATGTCGCCTGGGACGTGCAGGGATATGGTGGGCTGTTAATACACAGCCTGGTGTTTTTTTTTTCCATTTTTGACACTATTTCATGCAATAAAGAAACAGAGAAGCTGTGGCATAATAAAAAAAAGTGGCATGGTCTAGGGGTTAGCTCTCGCTCAGGAGGCCGGGGTTCAAGCCCCGGTGTGAGAGCTGTGCTTTTCTTTTTTTTCTAACGACGTGGCATTGCATTAAGCTCAATATAAGGATATGCTACTTCCTCTCGATACAAGGGGGTTGGCTAGCGGTCTGAGGCGTTCCTTCCTCATTCCGCGCTATGCGCGCTATGCCGTATTACTGCCCAGCCACATGAACATCGCACAGAGGTAATTTCTCCTACTGCGAAGTTGTCGAAAATAATCTAGGGATTCTACGTTCGCAGTGCATCGACACTGCACACGGTAGCACTTACTTTGGATGGCTTATGCTCGGTTTGTATGTACACGATTGAACGGGTACAGATACGAAATTTCGAACGCAAACGTCGAAGTGCACTTGCCCTCGCGTTGACAATATCCGCAAAAGAGAGAGAGAGGTTTAGTAATAGCGACGGTTAGCGAAGGGTGTCAAGGTGTAGTGACCGCTGTTGTTTCACAATAGAAGACGTCTGCAACGCCCTGATCACTCGTTTTTTCTTGTTCCGGGATCACCACATAGTGATGGCTTAAACTGCCATCTGAGTTTATCTGAGAGTAGGGTGCCTGGATGTCCGCTCCCCTCCGACGTTGGCCATCGAGGCAGCCTACCCTTTGGCATACAAACGCGCCATCTGGTAACTGAGGACGTCATCCGTGAGCGCGAAGCCTGTGCGCATCTTCAGACAAACACCTGCTCTATACGGAACAATCCTGCAGGTAACGAGTAAGGGTTCTCGGGAACCGATTCTTTCTGTCGCCTGTAACATGTCCTGCTGTTTTGTCCTTAACGTTCCGCAGCGTTCAGCCGTTTCTCTGATTCGTGCTGGGCAGCGCGCTAACCCACCCTCATTGCTTGACGCGTAGTAGACTCTGCCCGCTTTTCTTCAACCTTACCGGCAAATTCGGCTGCCTTAGCCGCTTTCTCACCTCTGTGGGTCAGCGACAAGTTCGGCTGCCCTGGCCGCTTTCTCACCTCTGTGGGCCAGCGACACGTTCGGCTGCCTTGGCCGCTTTCTCACCTCTGTGGGCCAGCGACAAGTTCGGCTGCCTTGGCCGCTTTCTCACCTCTGTGGGCCAGCGACAAGTTCGGCTGCCTTAGCCGCTTTCTCACCTCTGTGGGTCAGCGACAAGTTCGGCTGCCCTGGCCGCTTTCTCACCTCTGTGGGCCAGCGACACGTTCGGCTGCCTTGGCCGCTTTCTCACCTCTGTGGGCCAGCGACAAGTTCGGCTGCCTTGGCCGCTTTCTCACCTCTGTGGGCCAGCGACAAGTTCGGCTGCCTTAGCCGCTTTCTCACCTCTGTGGGCCAGCGACAAGTTCGGCTGCCCTGGCCGCTTTCTCACCTCTGTGGGCCAGCGACACGTTCGGCTGCCTTGGCCGCTTTCTCACCTCTGTGGGCCAGCGACAAGTTCGGCTGCCCTGGCCGCTTTCTCACCTCTGTGGGCCAGCGACACGTTCGGCTGCCTTGGCCGCTTTCTCACCTCTGTGGGCCAGCGACAAGTTCGGCTGCCTTGGCCGCTTTCTCACCTCTGTGGGCCAGCGACAAGTTCGGCTGCCTTAGCCGCTTTCTCACCTCTGTGGGCCAGCGACAAGTTCGGCTGCCCTGGCCGCTTTCTCACCTCTGTGGGCCAGCGACACGTTCGGCTGCATTGGCTGCTTTCTCACCTCTGTGGGCCAGCGACAAGTTCGGCTGCCTTGGCCGCTTTCTCACCTCTGTGGGCCAGCGACAAGTTCGGCTGCCTTAGCCGCTTTCTCACCTCTGTGGGCCAGCGACAAGTTCGGCTGCCCTGGCCGCTTTCTCACCTCTGTGGGCCAGCGACACGTTCGGCTGCCTTGGCCGCTTTCTCACCTCTGTGGGCCAGCGACAAGTTCGGCTGCCTTGGCCGCTTTCTCACCTCTGTGGGCCAGCGACAATTTCGGCTGCCTTGGCCGCTTTCTCACCTCTGTGGGCCCGCTGCAATGCAAAGGCCGCCACTGAGGCAGCACTACTGCCGCCGAGCACTAAGAAGCGTTGAACAAACGGATGAAATGCTATGAGGTCGCTAGCAAGCTTTATTTACTAAATACAACACATGGCACAAGCCGCTGCGCCAGTTGTCGTCCAGTGGCCTGGGTCGTCCGGTAACGAAGCTGCTCGATTTCCGGCGACGTTGATTGGAACGCCCCTCGCGGCACTGGAATGAAAAAGTCGCATATTTCTGCCAACTATACTATTCGGACAGAAAACTGCGGAATGGTTCGAAAAGCATCGACTTCACTTTCCCCTCCAGTTTTAAGACTCGTGCAAGCGTCGACGTCGGTGCGCTTTCTAGGCGACGTCCTCCCGAGTTTGTCGAAAACGAGCTACAAGCTTTAACGTTTAAAATAGGCGGTCTAATCTGTGCTACGTTTGGGTTACTCCAGTGCAGGGATGCGAGCACGCTGCACTGTACTTTGCTGCCGTGCATACACAGTACCGTTGTCATAAACACTCTTTTATGCTCTCGTTTCTTTGCGCCTGTCTTTAATGCTGTCGTGGAGGACGGTGACGAATTCAAAGTCAGATCGTATTAAAATATGCCCTACCCAACAAATGCGACTGAAACTTGCTACAAGGCATCTCCCTACGTCCGTGAAACAAATCACATCACTGAATGTCGCAGTTCAAACTCGACAGTTTGACCACGACGTTCACTGCAGGCTTGTGATAACAATGAACTAACACAGAATGATCCCTGTATTACGCTGCATAAAAGAGCCACTCCATTCCACAGAAGCATCACACTGCTTACTTCTTAACTAGGCGACCGACCTAGCATGATTGAGACCTCGCGTCTCCGACGCGAAAGGGGGCTTCTCTACGGAACCACCAAACGAACTGCAAAGCCTGCTTTCCAGGAGCGGGAGGATGACTATTACATTTTCAGAACGACTTTGATGGCAGAAAAGCGGACAAGCAAGCTGGTTGGTGTCATTTGTCGCCAACCTTCTCCTCCAGCCCGCACAAAGAAGAAAGAAAAGAATAGACGATGCCGACTGCAGCTATTCCTCCGGTGCATTCCACCCCCCCCCCCTCCCCTGCGTTGCGAAATAAACAGAAGTTGAAGCTAGTAGTTGGGGGGGGGGGGGGGGGGGATTGCACAAAGAAATCTATTTCCCTTGCAGACATTGAACGCGATGATTGTAGGATTGAAAAAAAATGTACCTCGTCGTTTCCTTGCCCAATTCCACGCCGTTTTCATTGTTGTTGGACTCACAAACACAGTCTCGCCTCGTTGCTTGGACGAAGAAGACGCGATAGCTTGAACGCGAACAAAACAGCTCAGTGCCATGTAAAGCAAGCAGTATTCAAGCAATACACACACGATCGATTCATTAAATTTTTATTTTTGTTTTAACAAATGTTCAGGTCGTCACTGAAGACCACTGCGTGGTCAGTTTGGCATCAAACATGAAAACTAAAACAATGTGCTACAGCGACAGCCCGTTAAATTAAAAGCACAAGGAAGAAAAAAAATCCTATAAAGATAACTACGTGAGCCATTTAAATATCAGATGGGGCGTTGTCATCGCCCCTTTAAAGCACAATGTTCATAACTAGCAGGTCCCCGAAAGAGAGTGTAATGAAAAAAATAAAAAATAAACGACACAGAACCGAAAACACAAATCTCGTGATCGCCTGCCCAGAGGAACGCAGGCGTTCATTTACAGAGAAAAATAGAGGAACTCTCTTGCATTGCCGGCCCGTGGTCTCGAGAAATGGCCCCGCCTCTGGACGGACTGAGTTTCATCAGCAAAATTGCTGCTGGTCTGAAGCAAGTAGCTCGTCGTTTTTGCTAAAATACGCGGTAGGAAGAGCTATCACACGAATCCTTCAGTGGAAAGAAAAGGCCTATACACAACACGAGCACAGTGCTGTCCGAATGAAAACTGCGAGGACGGATAAACTGCGCTAAATTTAGAGAACCACGCATTTACAAGAAGCCGTGAGGAAAGAACTGTACACTGTAAACAAAAGTATACCCAAAAGGGAGTAAAAATGGTGGCGGCCACCCTTTTTACTCCATTTGTGAAAACATTCGCTACATGAGTGGGGAGTAAAAGGTGGACTGTCCTTCATTTTACTCCTATAAGGGAATAAGGAAGTAAAAACGAGAATTTACCAGCATTTACTCCAGTCTAGAAAGGGAGTTAATTGTGCCAAATACTCCATCAGTGCCGAAATGGAGTAAAAAACACCATTTTGAGCAATCCGCCCCGCCGCCTAGCGTCTCGTCTGCTTCTGGTCATTTGTCGGATAATGGCGGTGAGTGACGACCGCTTGGTCACCATCGTCGCTGGATCTCTGCTGACTTCTGCTCTTTCACGGGCGCCTGTCGCGGTACAAGATATCGACTTGTCATCGTTTTCCGCTACAGTACGTTACATAATTGAATTGCTCCTGTGAAGCCTCCAGTGCTCTAACGATGCCTGACTTTCCTTTGTTTGTGTCGCCACCCCGTTACAGCCAACACTTAGGCCTAATTCTCACAGGCTTTTTACAGTGTTTTTCTCGCAATGTGTTGCAGCAGATTATGTGTTGCATGAACTGGAACTGTGATAGAACATATTGTCAACGCTGAGCTCTTGGTAGAGCTCATGAGGCTACATTTTTCCTTAGTCATTATGAAAATTCAAGCCTTAATGAAGTGAATATGAGAGAAAACACTGCCATTCCAAACTACCATCAGGTGTATTTTCATCTTTTCTGCTCTGGTATTGGGTTAAAAAATTACGAGGAACTTTAGCGGCTAAAGTGGTGAAAGGCGAAAGCCTGAGTGCTGCATTCTGCTACGCGATTGTTCACTTCCAATTTTGTTGGTGCATTAATTAACTGCTCATTTGTGACGCTTAAGCTTCGCCTTTAGGAGTGGAACGTGACAGCATGTTGCAGCGCTGCCAGGGAGTCCACGGAACGCCACCATCCGTTCGGCGCGATGCCTTGCCCTTTGAACGCAACGCTTTTTGAGGGAAATGGCGCTGTAATTCTCTGTCATCTCGGTGGACACCTGAGCCGCACCGTACAGGAAGGGAGGAAGTGTGAGTGGAAGAAGAAAGAGGGGCCGTAGTGAAGAAAATGAAAATTGTATTTGAGGAAAGGAAATTACGCATTAACTGTCTCACATATCTCAGTAGACACTAGTCGAAAATTGTATTTGAGGAAAAGAAGTTGCGCAGTAACTGTCTCACATATTTTGGTGTACACCCGTCAAAATTCGCGCGTGGTGACGTCACGAATATTTGGACCAATCAGAATCGCGGACAAATACGACTTGCTCGTCGGTAAATTGGTTTTTGAGGAAAGGAAATGTGTCTCGCATATCTCGGTGGACACCTAAACTTCGCCGTAACGGGAAGGGAGGAAGATGGGAGTGAACGAAGATACCGTATTCACTAGACGCACCTTTGTTCATTCCAAACCATCGAGCTGGCATGGCCGAGTGGTAGCGTGCTCGACTCGCACTGTGGAGACCGGGGTTCGATTCCCAAGCTCGACCGATTTCTTACTCAGTTTTATTTATTTATGTGGTCTGACTAGAAAGGTTAATTGGACTAATTGGTTACGTAAGCAATTAACTAAACTCAAACTTACTTGGAGCATCACTATACGATCCCTTTAATTGGTTGCATGGTTAGTAGCCGAAGTACAATTGGCCCCGTTTGAAATTCGCGCACTGTCTCGTCACGACCGTTTCGACCAACTGAAAAGCGTGACATTTCTGTCGACAGCTCCTGCTTACAACGATGAGGCATTAAAGGCTTCCGCCTTAATATAGCGTGGTGCATGACCGTGAAAACTACCCAGCGTCTCCTTTTCAGTTTGAACTACTGATTATAATGTTACATCCCTTTATCTACGAACATGGCCAACCAAACGAGCTCGTACAGCAAAAAGAGACGACAAGCAGACGACTCCTGCTGCGTACGCCGCCGCTGGGCTAGCAGACGGCGGAAAGAATGCGTCACGCGGGGTCACATTAGGGCAGCGCAGTTTCACAAGTTGGGTTGCCGGCGGCCCGCAGAGCTACTGCCCGTTTCCGCCAATGTCACTGCTGTAAGAATGAGCCTGAATGAGGATAAATAAACATGACGCCATTTTTGGGCTCCATCTCTGTGGGTAGTAAAAAATTTACTCCCTTTTCACTCCAAAATAACTCTCTTTATACTCCATAATAACTCCCTTATATAAGGGAGTAAATAAAAAGCACCATACATATGGAGTAAAAAAACCTCCTTTTCGGTGTGCATTAGAGGACAAGCCATTTACTCCCTTTTGGGTGTTTTTTTGCTAACAGTGTAGGAGGGAGTGAAAAGAGGAAAAGAGAGGAGCCCTGTAGTGTACGACTCCGGAATAATTTCAACCACCTAAGGTTTAACGTGCACTGATGTCAAACTTTTTTTCTTTCGTGACGTCTCAGACACGTGTCTCGCTGTACGTGGCCCATCTGCCACCTACACTGCATCTCTGGTGATTTTTGGTGAGTTTTTCAGTCACGCCCAACGACGCCGACACAGACGACTCCGCCGGCATTTCTGCAACACGGGCCCTTCGCGCTAATGCGGTATAATTCACAATTATTTTACCCGCGCCCAAGAACGATTGACATACGCACTATGCTCAGGTGCCTAGCAATAAATCAACAGCAAACTGGAAGACTTCCTTCAGTTGCCAATGCACCAGTATAACAAGACAATTGACGGTATTTTGCCGTTAGGGTTAGCTTTTTGCAACGAGGTCTTCCAGCAGGCCTACTGCGTCTCTGACGGCTGTCTCTTCGATTATATTTTAATAATAAAGTCGAAGTATTTATTTTGATGGTGTGAGGAAACGAAACACGCTTTAAACCCGCTAGCGTAAGCAAAAGAATATTCTATCGTACGCGACACACCGGGTGTCGTACAAGGCTAATATTCGAGTGTCACCATCCACTATTCCGCTCTGCTGGCACTTCTAGCCCTAAGCGCAGTTTCTGCACGGCCGAAGCAGCACTTTTGATCAATATATCGAGTGAGCTAACGAGAAATGTAAGCGGATCGAGAGAGACACACGTCCGTCCAGGGCGGAGGCATTCCTCAAAGTACAGACCGAAACCCAACAAGACATCTGCCCTTTATCCACAATTCACACCCACTTTTAAGTACGCCGAGACCAAATGAGACGCGCTCCTCGCGCGGTCTGGCGATCGAACAAAGCACAAGCACAACGCCTGCGAGAAGCAGACGCCCGCACACAGAACCCAGGGACACCATCACGATCTTCACCACCACTAGCACACTGCCCATTCACACAACATAGCAACCAAGCCGCACAAAGAAACTACGACCGCCGCAGTTATTCATTCTCGCTCGTTGCAAGCGTGCACTGTCGTCTGGCAACTCCGGCAACCGAGGTTCTTACATGCACCGCTGGACGACCAGTTTTTGCGTAATCGTCGTACTTTCACACCGGATCACTACCATTGCGCGAAACATTGCGGCACAACCCACAGGGATTCAATTATTGGCTATTGATTTTTAATGACGTTACGGCTCGAGCGCACACGAATCTGCCATTTCAGAAGAAAAAAAGACGCTTTTCTCAGCTTTACACAGTTTTTGTAAGCCGAGCTGCTCATCGCAAGTAAAAGGACACACATCTTTGTCTCTAAGGCTGCCATGGACGAGAGCAAACACAAAAGGCCCTAAGTTTTCAAGTAAAGTGGCTGCAGCAGCACGAACGTCAGTAATTCACTGGCAAACCTCACACGTTTGCGAAGCTGTGTGAACTGGCCTGTGCGCAACCCCACCACACTAACATGGAAGCAGCATTGAAGTGGTCACCCACAGGTGACCACCTGAATGCGCATAACAAATGACTAAAGCTGTCATTTCCTCTCCAAGCAAATGTTGAATTCCAATGGCAGATCGGGGTCAAGTTTTTATGATCGGTTTGGATCAGTCGTATTCCAATGGTAAAATGGGAGCGCGAGCTGTATGTTCCAATGGCAGATCGGGATCAGGCGCAAATCCCGGATCGCTCCATGGAGCAGCGATACTTGATCCGCCGAAATCGGCGGATTTGACCGGAACCTCGCGTGACGTTTTCTTTTCCGCCGCGTCTGCTTCTTGTCGCGACCGGCAGCGGCCGCTTCGTTTTTGTCGTCGCACTGTTGACTTTCCAGTCAACAGTGGACGGCAATGATCTTGCTTCGCGCCGTGCGGCACTAATTTTTCTTCATGGAAGTGACAGTTCCGGCTCGGGCACTGAAAGCTCAGAGTCCAGCATTGAAGATTCGTCTGAAACGGACAGCGAGTGTGAAGCTGCCGGCCTGTATGCCTGCCGCCGGCGTCAGAAAAATGCGCTAATATTCTTTGTTCGCGTTCATACCAAGCCCTGGTGTAGAGGAATGTAAAAAATGAATCATTTTTGAGGATCGTTGGCCAATACCGAGTTGCTGGTAGAAGTGATAACTGCGATACAAGCAAATTTCTTCCTGATGCCCAGTGCGGCTGGCCTGTCTGCTAGCTCCGCTGTTGAAGGCGTCGCAGAAATCGATCATGTCTTTATTTTATTATGAGACGAGGAACACAGTAAAACGGTGACGCGAGTAGCACCTTTACTGCAGCGCTGGCCAGTTCCGAAGCGCCCTCAGCTGCAGCCAGCTGCAGCATCGATGTGAAACAGTTAGGCTTAGCAACGACTACGGCAGCCAAGGTACTAGTGCACTGTAGCCAAGGAGCAGCGCAGTTCGTCGCTCGGCGAGTCCGCGGGCGGCGTCGTTGCCGAAAGCTCGACTGTCTCGCTGATTGGTTCAGCGGCTTGCGTCTCGCAGTCGCAAGGTTGCAAAATCGAGCAGTGAGCGACTTGCCTGCGCGTCGTCTGCCACTTCTTTCGTGAACGGTAGGGTCAGGCTCACTGGCACTCCGAAGAGCGCGACCGCATACTCGCGTGTTCGCGGTAAGAGTGCACCACCCTGTACATACGCTTTGGTTTTGTTTTTAAGGCGAAAGCCTTTAATGACTCATACTGTCGTTAGCAGACGCGTCGGCAGCCGTGTCGACAGACGCGTCGGCAGATTTGTCCGCCTTTCGGTGTCACTGCTTAAAAAGAAACTGCGCCGAGGGTGGGAATCGAACCAGGGCCTTTGGCATTTGAAGAGGAGACGCTACCACTACCACTCCGCCACGAAGGCTCAAGGTTCCAGCATGAATAAAGGCGCATCTAGTGAATGCATAGGTTTCATAAATAAAATAAAAGGAATAAAGTGAAGGAAAGGAAAAGAAAAATAAGAAAATAAGCGAAAATAAAAGCAAAATAGAATAGGATATGAAAATAAAAAACAATAAAAACAAGATAGGAGCAAAAATAAAAATATGAAAAATAAAACGTAAATAAAAACAAACAGTGCGCCAGGAAACGCTTTCGCCTTGCAGCACTTTAGAGAGCCAAAGTGCCCCTTGAATTTTTACATTACGGCCTTCGTACTACCTCCTTTTTGCTTCGCCAAGACGGCGTCTGCCAACGCGGCGCCTCGCGCAACTCCTGTCGCACTTGAACACGAAGCTAGCAGTACTAGCAGGGCGTCCGCTCGGCGGCGCCCCTAGTTTCCGCGGCTCGCCGCTGCGACGCTGGCGTCGCGCTCCCAAACTTGATGCACCAAGTGCTCCCAAGGGAGCACTCGCATTCCAATCGCAAAATGGGAGGTGGCGAAGCTACGGGCTCCGTACGCGATCCGACGGAGCGGTCCCGATCTGCCATTGAAATTCAGCAAAAATCATTTTACAGAGAGGGCTGGCAAAGGTGCATATCAACCTGCACATACAGAAAACTATGGGACCAGCAAGGCAATGATTCATGGCACGTCCAGCTGTGGGCAGCCGGGAGCAATTGCAACGGTCAAGAATGAATAATTGCAGCCTTTCATTACAAAAGAAATACAGAGGAAAGAAACAAAAAAGGCTCTAAGGAGCGAGGGAAACATGGGGAGATCTCAATACTGTACATACAACAAAGGCAGTCTGTACCAAAGTGGCTGAATGAACAGCTGAGCACACCATCTCAAGCCGTCCACTCACAACTGTCCACCGGTTCAATTTGATGGAAAACAAAAAATGAAATGTGTCGTGATAAAAACAGAAGAACGAAGACAGCCCCATTCTGCTGCAGTCAGGGGGTTTGTTTGGCCAGACGAGTGCGACCGCTTATAGAACCATACTTTTCATCTGTTTTTGCAAAAATATCTTGATGGTATATCCTTCCCTTTGCAAGGGAAAAATTTGCATATATGAAATATGTATATATATACAGGTATTTACACATGAAAAATGAGAGCTAAAACTGTACAGGGAGGTGTGAAACGCCGAGCAAGCAGCTCGCACCTATACAAACACGTGTTGCAGTCTGTTCAACTTGTACTGCGCACAATTCGATCCCTTTCACAATTTTTTCCACCAGCAGCCTATACAAACACATGTTGCAGCCTGTTCAACTTGTACTGCACACAATTCGATCCACTTCACAGTTTTTTCCCATCAGCAGAGAGTGCAGTCAAGCACCTGGCTCCTTATTCCTTCGAGGCAAACAAGAACCTGCTGCAATTCAAAAGCCATCTGTTGCATGCGTAAGTCACCTTGATTACATCCTAATGTGCACATGTTACACTGGAGGTGCAAGATGGGCCACAAGCGAGATTTGCACGCTGGTCACACTACAGCTGCACAAAAACACCAGCAGGGCACAGCAGCCGCTGATACGAGAAGGTCATGGGAGCTCGGCACCAACTTAGACTGATGACTTACTTCCGGTGCATGCACAAATCAGATGCTCAGGTTTAAGAGGTGATAAAAAAAAAAGATTTCTTTTCCTTCCCAGAACTGCCTGCTGACTGATGCCTACAAATGTAGCCTGCCTGCATGGGCAAGTACTTCCAGTGAGAACAGGGGCTTTAGTTCCTTGCATTTACACGAAAATGTAAGAGAGTTCACAGAGTGTCAACCATGTCTCGCTCCAACATGCAAGCATTCCTTCCGATGATCAAAAGCGAGCAGTAGACTGGAGTTTGCAAGGATTACCTACATTGTTTTACTGCCATTATAAACAGCACATTTTTGTTCTTGACAAGGACACAGATGAAAGCTTGGCCAATGGAACTTGAAAGCTCGAGTAGGCTAAGACTTCATAACAATCTCAGTGGAAATGCCTTTCTTTTTGTTCACATTACAATCAATGAGTTTCCAACAGCACACAAACTACTCAACCTTAATATGCTTAATAAGCAGGGAATATTGCTTTTGGGTAAAATCTGGTTACACACGATTGTTGTGCCCCAAACAGTTTTTATAGAAATTGGGTAAAACACTACTCCTAACAAAAAATGCATCTTCAAGCAAACACACTTGATGAACTGGTCGAAACGCACCTCATTAGCCCCTCAGTTCCTAGAGTCAATAAAGTTGTTGCCTCCTCCCCCTACCTAGAGTGGTGCTTTCAGTTACTTGTTGATACCGTAATTACTGAAATAATTTATTTCCCAAAATAACTCAGAAATTTGGCGGGTGCATTCATTAGGTAGGGCAAAATATCTTTGAAAAATTTTGAAGCGGTAAAAATGGGTCAGAAAGCAAGCTAGTAGAATAACCACATGTCTCACCCATTACAACTCACCTAAGTAAAACAAAATAAACGCTTAAGCATGGCTGCTGTGCTCAAGAGCATTTTCAACAATTTTTCTTGTATCAAGCTCATAGAACTCGTGTAGCAGCCCATAAGTCTGTCCTAAGAGAAAACAGAGTTCACTCTGGCACAACTCACTGCATTCAGATTTAAGCCCCATCACAATAAGTTGCTACAGTCACTAATTTGGCAAATCTAACAGAGACCCTTTCTGGCCAGGCATGGTTTCTATTATTTCTTGGATTCCTTGTGAAACATTCTTTTTACTGTTCGTCCTGTAGTGTTATGTTTAGTAGCCCTGACATTCAACAGATTGTGCTCCACATTACTGCATAATTGTTTCATCGTCCAAAAAAGGGTGCCTGCTAGCATTCACAATCATTATCAGCAAACAGTGCGGCCAAAGAGAAAGGCCAAGACCCCATTATTGACCAGGCATCTTAATAGCTACCTTGAGATGAGCCTTGGTTCAGGAAAAGAAGTGAAGACAGCAAAGGAAGTGCGAGAACCTAACTTTGCATTGAATCTGTGCTAGTCATTGCCACAGTACTGAGCCCCTGTTATTACATGGTGTGTAGCCCTTTTCTTTTTTCAGATCTAATAGATTCTCAGTGTAGGCAGGAAAAAGAGGCAGGGAAAGAACAACAAGAACCAATTTTCTTCAATATAGCTCAGTTTCTCAAGTAAAGAATCATTTTTGGATCCATCTGCAAAAGGATCCGGCTAGCTCAGCACAGTCAGTACCTGTCACGAAGAAATTTGCTATACCAAACATTACAACAAAACGTTGTGCACTGAACTACTCCTTAGAGTGCTTGAAAAACAAGGAATAGGAATGAGTGCCATTTTTCAAAGCAAAGTTAATGCAATACCCTAAGAGTTAGTAGAGGCATGAAGAAAAAATGTCGTCGCTTAAGGCAGATAAAAAGCTACAAAGTAAAAGTTTCTATCTTTAGTTTGTAGTATTTTCTTTTTGTAGTAAATAAAAGTCAGCATCGTCAAGTTGTAAACAGCCAAGACAATGTTCCTGACAACAGTTTGTAAATCGGAACTAGCACGCAGTACTGGCAGAACTCGTTCACAAAAAAAAAGATTGCACAATCTTTAAAACCTTTGTGCTCCTGCTTAAGGTTATGTAGGATGAGAAATCTGCCGCGTGAACGAACATTTCAATTCGAACAGTCTTGAGCTTGACAGCCTTCAAGTGTTAAAGACAATAATGTCAGTTGCTGCTTTGAGAGTACAATGAAACACAGACAATAATGTCCATTACTTTTCTGTTGGCAGTGTTCACATTATAAGCAAATGAACTCGACAAATCACAATAAGCTGCATTACACCTATCACGAAGGGCAAGTGCATGCATGTCTCACAAGGATGATTTTTTTAGACTTACACTGCACAAAAATGGACTTTAAACTAAATAATTACACCCATGTAAACGTTGATCTCTTTGTCTCAGGCAGTGTTAAATAATAACCATGATTTGCCTCTAATTACTGTCATGTTCAAGCGATAACACTGAGGCATTTCTAACACGATTCTAAAAGAACACTTAGGACATTTCTGACCCATCTTGCACCTCATATAAGGCACGCCAATTACCTCTGTAACACAGCACAACAGAAAACCGATTCATAACTAAGCAGGAACTGCATACAAATTCACTAAGGAACATCAAGCCACGATTATTACTCAATCATACCTCAGACTGAAGGCTTGCTACCAAAATATTTCCTTTTTGCACAATGTATTGGCTCAAAGCCACAAGTGAAGTGCTTTAGTGAACTTCCAAGTATCTCTTCTTACTTCTGCAGCGCTCATAATGCACAAAAAAAGCTTATTTAAGCAGCCTAGAGTAAACCTGGAGCAGTCTCTTAACCCGACACTCACTTTGGCACAAAGATAACTTGCTTTCCAGGGTGGCCTGAAGAATGGAATTATTGCTTTGCTCAACAGGCATATGGGCTGCACTTTGACCACAGAAAGGCAGATCATTGTAACAAACATAACCAAAACGTCTGAGCTTATCCCAAGTTTAGTACAAAGCTGTCAAAGGCGCCATACTTCAATACATGATAGCTCAAGGCACGTGACATAGAAGCACAAAAGGCGAGGCACCAAGAATGCAGGTGTAAATCATGCAGTAATTTTTCCTAAAAGCAGCTGCTGTTTTGCCCTCTTTTTCTATTTTTATTACAGTGCTACTGGCTCAAATGTTGTAGAAAAGAAAAAACAGCTGATGGTAAACACTGCTAAAGCACACGACACAAGTGTGCATAGTGAAGTTAGATGCTGCACGGTTATGAAGTTGTACTGTGAAAATTTGCCACACAAAGCCGTACTATTGCTTTACAAATTCTAAGTATGGGGAAAGCTTGAAAATTAACCATAAGATATGCAACTCATCGCAAATGACCGTCGGAAGTGTCGCAAGTTTCCTGGGTGGACTGTCTGTCATTATGAAGACTGGACGATCGAAAAAAAAAAAATTGAGCTCTGCAAGTTTGACTTCTGCCTGAGTTTTCTGGAACACCATCGTTCTCCTCATTACTCTTCTACGTCCTCCCTTCCTGATTCTGGCTCCCCCTCTCCGCTAACGACATATTCAGAAATATTGCAACATTTGCGCCTTGAAAGGCAGACACTCCCGAGGCCCGCTAAGGGTCTCAGTAAATCAGAGGAATGTCACCTTCGCAGGCTACAAACTATGTCTTTCAATAACCCAGCTACGCTTCACGCCATTGAGCCCGAGTCCTTTTCTGCACAGTGCAAATTTTGTGGCCAGAAGGCAAACTTGTACCACATGGTATGGGCTTGTCAGAAAAATGACAGCATTGAGATCATAAATCAGCCAACGCGGGAGGGCTGGGAGGCGGCCCTGTCCAGCTCGGACCTCGAGGAACAACGAGCCCTCGTCGCCAGAGCACGGGCAGCGGCTTTCACCGACGGCGTCCCGGACTAGGGACCCGATCAGCCTTCCCTTCAACTAAGGCTTTAATAAACGTTTTCATCATCATCACCCTCATTACTTTTTTCCCTTTTCCAATAGCTCTTCAGATATCATTGCTTGAAGAAAACAGGGAAAGCAATTATGCAAACTCTATTGAGCCTCCTACATTCGCACTCAGCAACTGTGGTGCCTCGCTTCTTTTATCCTTTGTGCCATAGCCTTCTGTGTTCAACCATGTGACAGCCCTGAAACTCCTGTGAGCACGCAGCCATATGCTTTGTTATCCGACACTATTGAAGTGGACTCCATGATGCGTAAGATTTGACGACGTCCGCCGAGCGGCCCGTGGCCACGACCGCCCGCGGTCCAGCTGGTCGCTGCGGCCAGAGTTTGCTGCCACATGCCCGGAACGGCCATCACGGAGGCCACCGCTGCGCAGATCCGCCATCTCCTCTCCGGCGAAAGAAGGCCAAACAGGCTCTGGTCCTCACTAGACATGGAACGAACGAAGAGAAAAACGGAAGAGATCCGCGACACAGGTCACTTGCGCTCCACCTGCAGGATGTGCACCACGTGTGTCCGTCCCTCGGGCGGCTGGCCGTCGGCGCCCGACTTGACCGACTCGTGGGCGCCCACCTGGAGGGCCTCGCCCCAGATCTGGGTGATCTTGTCGATGGGATTTCGGCACCCTTTGCAGCGGCACTGGGCGCAGCTGGAGCCGGCCACGTAGCACGGGCACCGCTGACCGCAGCACGTCAGCTTGCCCGGGTTGATGCTCGCCGCGCCGCACCGGCAGCCCCGGCGCCCCCCGGACGACACCGGTGGCCGCGGGTAGTGCAGAACCGTGGCCGGCGCCGCCGCCGATGTGGTGCCGTTGTACTCTGACGTGTCCGAGCCGTTGCTGCCCAGGTCCATTCCTGCACATAACACGTCGAACGTCAGTTGGCAATTCGGCCTGGACAATTCGCGCATCTATGGCTGTTGTTTCAATTCTTTCGCCTATTCAGCAGCTGCTTCCGCGCGCGAAACGGACGTGGCTGCAGGAAAGCCTACAGCCCCACCTCGATGGACACTTCCGAGGTGTACACGCGAAGCGCCTGCGCGCCCAGCACGCGCCGCGACGGGCGTCGAAAAGTGGCATGCACCTCCATGTTCCTGGTGCTGGCTCGCTCCCCCTCGCGAGCCGACTGAAAGAATGTCAAGCCGTGAACAGAATATGCTTGGGGAGCGTCAAGGATTCGAAGAAAACTTGGGGGGAATCTGAAAGAACTTCAAGCAGTGAAGAAAAGAGTCCCCGAGAGCCCCGCGGTCCTCCCATTGTTGTAAACCGGACCCCGCTTCCGACGCGCGCGAGCGCCGTGCTAGACAGTGGCATTTAGCATATGGTGTCTTCGGCTGACGGCACTCGTGGAGTTTTCTACGCACTCGTGCGGTGCCCCACGTTCGGCTGGATGCCACTCGTGCAGTGCCGTACATTCGGGTGGGACGAGCACGACACCCGTGCGCGCCACCGCGGAGACCGACGGTGGAGCGCGGTGCAATCCCGTCGTGCAGCGCGCGCTAGCAGACGACGCTGTTCACGCTCGTTGGTTGACCCAGCATCGACGAAGAGGAAAAACGGACGAAGCATTACAAGTGGGCACATTTTAAAGAAATGTTGAATATTATAGCCGCTGCAATACATTTATTCGCGCTGCAATCACGCAGCCACCGGCCGGCGAGCCATGTGCCTTCCTCATAACGGAAGAGCTCTCGCACAGTGGCCGCGAATCTTACGCACAACGATGGCTTACGCATACCGTCGACCGCGTGCTTAAGCGCAATGGTTAACTCATGCAGGATGTTTGTTCAACAATCGCACAAGGCTAGTTGAACCAGCCCAGAAACTTAGCGCAAGTTTCGGGAATGTGGAATAAAGAAGAGCCGATTGGCGCCGAATGTCCTCCGATGAAAACAATGAAAGCGCAGACTGCTGGCGACAAACCGATAGTGGTGAAAAGAGCGGTTTCCAGCTCCGATTATGCGCCAGGCGGCCCCCTTTCTCACCTTGCGAAGAGCCATGGTGCCGAGCTTCATTGGTTGAGAGCGCGTAAGTATGATCACCAGACATCGCCTTTCTTGCTAACAGTCACGGCCACGTGCATAAGCAAAGAGGGGTCCTAACCAAGTCTTGGGGTGTATTCTGCCGGTGTCGCCTTTTGCGACATGTCGCATATGGGCGGGGGCCTAAAAAAGTGCTTACAGGTGCTCGAAGAAACGGAAAAAGCCGCCGGCACTTTCGTCTGCGGTGCATTCATTCACTCCGAGAAGCGACAATTTACCACTGCTGATTCACTAGCAGCAGTAGTTTCGTATCTTTTATAGCAAGAATATTTGCCATCACATGACGTCTAATGTTCAAAAAAACATTTGCAAATTTAATATAAACTCGCTTTACTTCATTTAAGTCTATAAAACACCGCGAAAAAGCTCCAAATCTATTTTGTTTCGTTCCGGACGGTTGTGCTAGGTTTCGGCTGCGTTTCGGGCAGTTGCAGACGGTAGCAGTGTAGCTGGAGGTGCCATTAGGCTTGCGCGCTCCAGAATCGAGAGCGTATCTAAAAAACTAGGCTGAATTGCAGCTTAAACTTTATCGTCGAAGCAAGGTAAGTCATAGCGAAAAGTAACAACACCAGTAGTTGCCGGTAAACATGCCGACCGGAATCGCAAGGACTGCTGAATTGGCTGAAGCGGGCGGCTCTCGCTTGAAAGGACGTCGCCATGTTTTCACGCCAAGGGCGCAAAAGCATAGAGTTTCTTACTATTACCTAGAGGGAAAGCTGGCAAGCCGTCTATGGGAGTTTGCATGGAGACCCCACGTGACCACCTCAGCCACCATGGGCGCTCAAAGCATCATGGGGCGGTGAGCTACTTGTTGCGGAACTGCAACTTTTGGCCAAAAAATAATAAAAAAATAAAGCTGTTTGATAGCTACAAACGTCCTAACATTCAATATCTTGTCTAATGATTGCAACAAACGAGCAGAAAAGAATTTAAGTGCAAAGTTTGCCCAAAATAAGAGGTGACTAGCTTTCCTATTGGCCAAGTGATGAACACTAAAAAAACTAATATTTCGTAATTAACAGGCGCACTTTTAAAAGTAAATATGTTTTCAAAAAAAATGTTGTTGTTTAGATACTTTAAGAGGTTTTTTAATGGCATTTTGGAAGAGTAAAACCTTTTATTGGCGTCGTGTGTCGTCGCGTCTTCACTACTATGGCTTTTGCACACTGCGTTCGCGCGAAAGTCGTCTGCGCACACACGAACTACGTTTTCGGAATGAAACGCCTTAGTACTGCCACTCTGTGTTCCCGAAAAACTACGACTGTGCCGCAACAAGTAGCTCACCGCCCCATGATGCTTTGAGCGTCCATGTTGGCTGAAGTGCAGCGCCGCCAGCTTTCCCTCTAGGTAGTAGTAAGAAACTCTATGCGCAAAAGCCGCAACTGCCGATTGCGTTCGTACGCTAACGGTAGCCCGTCGCCCGCGCGAATCGCTTCAGCGCATTCCGTTGTTCGACTAAGCGTAGTAAATTGGGGCACGTCACGACGACGTAGCAGGAAGGCGGATCCGTGTTGTCACGCCGCCGTCACCGCGGCTCGAGCCAATCAGCGAAGTGCGACTGCGACATGTCGCAAAAGGCGACACCGGGAGAATAATACCACCCTTGGTCCTAACCATAGAGTTTCTTACTATTACCTAGAGGGAAAGCTGGCAAGCCGTCTATGGCAGTTTGCATGGAGACCCCACGTGACCACCTCAGCCACCATGGGCGCTCAAAGCATCATGGGGCGGTGAGCTACTTGTTGCGGAACTGCAACTTTTGGCCAAAAAATAATAAAAAAATAAAGCTGTTTGATAGCTACAAACGTCCTAACATTCAATATCTTGTCTAATGATTGCAACAAACGAGCAGAAAAGCATTTAAGTGAAAAGTTTGCCTAAAATAAGACATGACTAGTTTTCCTATTGGCCAAGTGATGAACACTAAAAAAACTAATATTTCGTAATTAACAGGCGCACTTTTAAAAGTAAATATGTTTTAAAAAAAAATGTTGTTGTTTAGATACTTTAAGAGGTTTTTTAATGGCATTTCGGAAGAGTAAAACCTTTTATTGGCGTCGTGTGTCGTCGCGTCTTCACTACTATGGCTTTTTCACACTGCGTTCGCGCGAAAGTCGTCTGCGCACACACGAACTATGTTCACTACGTTTTCGGAATGAAACACCTTAGTACTGCCACTCTGTGTTCCCGAAAAACTACGACTGTGCCGCAACAAGTAGCTCACCGCCCCATGATGCTTTGAGCGTCCATGTTGGCTGAAGTGCAGCGCCGCCAGCTTTCCCTCTAGGTAGTAGTAAGAAACTCTATGGTCCTAACCGCCAATGTCACGTGGATAGATGAATGGAAGCGACCCCTTCGAAAAATTGCCGCTGCCTGAGGCACCTGAGGTTCCTCGCGCTGGTCCATCTCTTCGTCTAGTTCACGGCGCCGCCACCCTGCGGCGGCGGCGCCGCGAACTAATCGAAGATGGCGTAGCTCTATGGAAAATGGAACGGCGCGCGGAGCCGCGTCGTTTGCTGTGCTGGTTCTCCGGCACATTCATACGCTGTCGTCAGAGTTTTGCTGCAAAAATACATCTTAAGAGCGCTGTTACGTGGATGCTTGCAAGCTAACAAAATAGAAGATCAGCTAAGTGCCACTGCGTGAGTTTTCTGGGGCCAGCGATACAAAAGGAGCACGGGAAGAGGAGGCTTCCTTGCTGTAGGGGAAGGAGACCATGACAGCCCTAGCAATTGTCAGGCACCCAGCCTGTATATCTCAAAAGATGACTCGCGTGGACTATAATGGCCTATGCAGAAACAAAGACTTAAAGAAACATCTCTGAGCAGAGACTCATTAACAGGTACATTTAAAGAGCGAAGGGTTTTCTGCACGACAACGTCTTAATTGAAGGCCTTGTTGTGGCATACGTGTGTGGTTATATGGTGCTTTGTTAGCCACAAACAAGGGGGGTGTGATAAAATGATATAATTTGAACTCCATTTTATCATGATTTTTTTTAGCGCTTCGGCTGACATGTGCAGTCCCTGTCGATCGAATGGAATCATACAAAACGAATCACGTATCATGGCGGCCTCAGATTCTTTATGTCTTTCATCCACTGCTTATGAAAAAACTGTGAGCACAAGGCGCAGTCAATTGCTCTGAGAAGACATGACACGCCAAAAGGTTATAACTTTTCATCTGAACATACAATCAGAAATATTTGCTCATTTAAAATAACACCCGGATAATCAAATTTATGAGCACGACAGAACGCAAAAGGGAGCAGCTTTATCCATAAAATTTTAGGCGACAGTGAATGGAAAACTTTTCCAGCTTGCTTTCTGCGAAGCAACATGATAAATTTAAAATCACTGGGTCATGCTCACGTGATCTAGTTTTGTCATGCGCCAGTTGTCTTTAATGTCGATATTATCGATTTTAAATTCTCTGAGAAGTCCGCATCGACTGTCCGTAGCTCTGTTTTCACACCGGCCGTTTTCAAACGCGATGAGGATTTCTCTCTCGTTTATTAATTGACACCCTCGAGAAGACAGACTGTCTGGCTCGCACAAGGTAGTCACTATCGGCAAAAAGCGCGTCTGTTGTGACATTTTGAAACAAGCGCGATTACACATACGCACATGGAGATTTAACTCTTTCCCTACCATGGGGAGAATGACCATTTTCTGAAGGTTTCAGTACATTTTTTTTTCTGTAAAAACTACTGCATTCAGTATTGATTGCAATACCTAAAAACAGAGCTGAATAAAGGTGCTTTCTATTAATATGCGTTTAACTCTTTCCCCACCGCGCCCATTGAGCATCCTTAGCCCGCTAACGATAATTTCATGTCCCGATTTCAGAACCTTCCGCGTTGCTAATGACCGCGCGGCAGATGTAGTTTGTAGGCCAGGAACCAAAGTTTTGTTTCCGATGTAGTTTTCTTTTGTCCCGCGAGGGGGCACTTTCTAACGTGCTGCGAAGATTCTGGAAAAAGCAGATCAGGAAAGAATTTTTCTATGATAACTCAAGAGGCAGTGCCCTACTTTTTGAAGCTAGATCAGGTTGTCTTAGAACGCGCAGCTACAAAAAAAAATTTAACGAAGAAGATGACACATGTGCAGTGTGTGGTAGATCTGTGGAAACAATTGAACACCTCATAATCAAATGTGATGGTATCCATCCGGATGTCGATGCAGGCACAGTCACTCTTTCTGAGGCCCTAGGGTTTAAAGATAACAATGGTCATGTAAATAAATCTGCAGTGGAAGTCAGCAAAAAGCGATTGGAGGATTGGTGGCTGAAAAGCAGAGATGTGGCATAAGGTTAGAATAGTAGGAAACCGTAGGAAAAGTTGATGGAGAATCTTAATGAGAATTGCCAACACAGTAAACAAAAAAAAAAATAAAGAAAAGCTGAGCATGGTGGCAATTGCCACCACCCCGTTTCAAAGGGGGCGCTCCTATCCATCCATCCATCCATCGAAGAAATGAAGATATTCTAGTACACTATAACGCGGACCTGCGCTCATTGCCCGCCATGTTGCCCGCAGATGACGCCTTTGCCGCTCGACTTCGGAGCCTTCCGTTTTGCTTACAGGCACGATGCGCATCGGGCTTGTTGCCGGAGAACTGAAGTTTTGTTTGCGATATAGTTTTTTTTTTTTGCCCCTACAAAACGGCATTTTTTGAACGCACTCTGAAGATGCGGTACCATCAAAGTCGCTTGGCAGCCTCCGCATGCGTGGCACACGCTCCAAGACATAGCAAATCTCAGGACTCCGTTTCGTCTGCGAGTGATTTAATCGACGTCCTGCGCCACAACCAGCCTGAAATTGTTGCAAGGTGCTGAAGATGATTCAGTTTTCACATCAGTGGTGATGGAAACCAGCCTGAAACACAGGCGACCGCACTCCGATGCACAACTATAGGGTTTTCAGTTATTGTTTTGTAGCAACAATACCATTCAAAATAGAAATGATTTTTTTTTTGCAGAGAGTGGCCAGTATAATAACAAACAATTTTGCATATTTCAGAAAATTTTTAACATTTTTTCTTTTTAAATACAAGCGTGTTTTTGCAAGTTTCGTAGAATTTTTTTCTAAAATCTCGTTTTTAGCAACTAAAATTTTTTGTTGCAACATGGAATTTGTTGTTTAAACGTATATTAATAGGAAGCACCTTTATTCAGCTCTGTTTTTGGGTATTGCAATCAATATTGAATGCAAGTTTTTACAGAAAAAAAAATTACTGAAACCTTCAGAAAATGGTCATTTTCTCCATGGTAGGGAAAGAGTTAAACAAATTGCATGTTGCAACAAAAAATTTTATTTGCTAAGAACGAGACTTAAGAAAAAAATTCAACAAAACTTGCAAAACCGCGCTTGTATATTAAAAGAAAAAAAATGTTAAAAATTTTCTGAAATATTCAAAATATTTGTTTGTCTATTGGCCACTCTCTGCAAAAAAAAAAAAATCATTTCTATCTTGAATAGTATTGTTGCCACAGAAGAATAACTGGAAACCCTATCATTGTGCATCAGAGCGCGGCCGCCTGTGTTTCAGGCTGGTTTCCATCATCACCGATGTGAAAACTGAATCATCTTCAGCACCTTGCAACATTTTCAGGCTCGTTGTTGCACAGGACGTCGATTAAATCACTCGCAGACGAAACAGAGTCCTGAGATTTGCTATGTCTTAGAGTGCGTGCCGCGCATGCGGAGGCTACCAAGCGACTTCGATGGTACCGCATCTTCGGAGTGGTTTCAAAAAATGCTGTTTTGTAGGGGTAAAAAAAAAACTACATCGAAAACAAAACTTCAGTTCTCCGGCAACAAGCCCGATGCGCATCGTGCCTGTAAGCAAAACGGAAGGCTCCGAAGTCGAGCGGCAAAGGCGTCATCTGCGGGCAACATGGCGGGCAATGAGCGCAGGTCCGCGTCTTCATTTCTTCGCAGCACGTTAGAAAGTGCCCCCTCGCGGGACAAAAGAAAACTACATCGGAAACAAAACTTTGGTTCCTGGCCTACAAACTACATCTGCAGCGTAGTCATCAGCAACGTAGAAGGTTCTGAAATCGGGACATGAAATTATCGTTAGCGGGCTAAGGATGCTCAATGGGCGCGGTGGGGAAAGAGTTAAACGTATGTTGTCAACTAAACTTTATATTTATCACGCCCCGTTTCAGCCAAATATTCGCTATTGCCACCTAAATGGGGAAGCGATACTCTGACTGACATTAACAAACCACTAGTGTTACAGAAAAATAAATTAGGAGTGATGGCTAATGTTTCACATCTATCGTCCTCAACACAGCTATTTTCTCGATATCATGTTCAAAGTGTTCTTAGGTTAATGATTATTATCAGTTTACAAGATTTAAATTCGTCGCAAAGTTTTCTTACTCACATATCTAACCTCACTGAAAACCCAGCACATCTCCTAACACGCCATCATGAGTATTTGGTACATACCACGACCAGACACAAATTACGGCCTCCTAGCACTAAGGTATGCGTAAGCTAAGCAGGAAACGATTAGCTTCAGTGCTCTTTCTACTTCACAAAGTGAAAAAAGGCATCACACACCGATCGTGACACAACTCGTTCGATCGCTAATCAGTCCTGAGCTCATATTGCAATGAGAATCCTGGAAAGCATTGCTGAGAGCCGGTCAATTGACACATGCAGAAACAAGCTGGCATGTTGTCTGTACAACTTAAAAAAAATTCTAAATGTGCCCACGTGAATGAAAAGAAAGTGGTAGCTAAGTACTTCGTAAAAGGCCACACACCCCACCTTCAGGGTAAACATAACATGATGTGGTAGTTGGTAAACTGGCTTACACCTCCTGGATGGCTTCTGTTAAAGGCTGGGAAAGAATACTTCATACATTCAGGGAAACAGGATACACTGACCATGTATAGTGGTTATCTGAAGCAGAAGTTATAGAAATATATTTACAGGGCGAAAGCTATATGTTATCGCAGAATACAATGCATTACAAAATAAGCATTTAAATGTGTGAGGGGCATAGATGCATACGTCCTCCCGTATACCTTTACAGTTATGTTAGGCTATTTTCTGACCAGCAAAAAAATGAAAGACTGTAACAGTGATTCTCGATCCCAAAACAGCAGACAAAAATGTGCATTATCTGCATCACTCGTGATACATAAAATTTCGGAGCACGCTATCTGTTGCTTATTAGCAATATCTTCAGCAGCAAAGTAAAGGTTATTTCAATAAAAGTGTAGTTTTCAAACTGCCAAAGTTCTCTTTAAGCATACCCTATGTTAAAATGACTTTGTCATTAACCTAAGTTGCTTGAAGACCTTTCCCTAGGCTATGCCTACTTTTCTGCTTCATACAAGGGGTCTAGAATGGCTGAATGCAATTAAGCAGACAAATGTCTTCTTTTGTGGCCTCCTCTTGCAGAACAATGCACCGAAATGATAATCCTGTTTGAGGCCTTACATGAAAACTCATGCTCTTAATGCAATGAAAACAGCAACTTTATAAATAAATTAGTATTTAGTACAGGTTTGTGCTTTTCCATGTGTTTCACTGCCGTCAATGTAAGGAAACTACAGCAGCTGTAATCTGACTCCATTCAGGATGACAGGAATGTATGTGGCCTCATTATCCATTTGGCTTTTTGTCTGCACTCCCGTCATCTGTACATGTATAGATGCAAATAAACTTGAATTGAATTGAATTATAGAGGAGGAGGCACTCTTTCATAAACGCTGTAAATGCTGGCCTGTAGCATACCTGGCTGGCCATTTTAGATGAGGCTAAGGATCAAATGACACACGCACAAAAAAGTCAGTTGCATAAACATGTGCATGTAGCATTTTAACCACCATCCCATAATTGAACTCACTGTGCTGCTTTGCTTGACAGAGGGTAGGATACAAGCACAAATGAAATACTGACACATATCGGCTCGTAATGGAGACGAGTATGGCTGAAAATAAAAACTATTAGTGCAGTCCTATTAAAGCGGCCCAGAAACACTATCTTAGTTCACTATTTTGCCTGTTGATCGCATACAGTAAGTTACAATGGTATTATTAGCGTCGGTAATACCACGTATATTCCGTTTTTTTATATTTTAATGTCCTCCAAAAAACCAATTCATGCCTCTGATGGTGTCCCCACACAGTGGCGGGTTTCAGCAGCGGATATGACATCACCTGGCGCGAGCTTGATGATTGTACAAACAGTAAATATACTGCAAATTGTGTGAATAAATAGAGAAACATTTTGTCACCTGTCTGCGTTTTATATTAGATCAACAAAAACAACTTTTTTGTCTTAGATAAAAGCCCTGCAAAGCAAGTAAAATAAAAATACACCACCAGGGGCTCTGGCATGGAAATGACGCTGCCAGTCTCAGCAAGAACGAGTTACAGAAAGCAGGCAACCGTGGGGTGCAAACTTCCGCGACGTGCTCTGGCAGGCTGTTTTGATTGGTTGCGCCAGGTGCCGTCATCGGGAGAGCGAAATAGGAGTGGGAAGCCCCGCCAAAATTGAGTTGAGGGCAACGTTTTGTTTGCTTGTATTTTGAAATTTCTTCATTGAATGACTCCTGTTCCTGTGCATCGATTCCTGTAATTCTTTTTAGGTCAGCATCTGTGCGACATAAAGAATCCACCTGAAGTATAGCCGGTATCCCCCCGAGCAGTGTTTCGCAGCCTCTTTAACATTGGCAAATAGGCCACCCTTGAGCACACAGACGGTTGTTCTGGAGGGTCTGAATGTTGGCATTGAAAGTAATGTACCTGACCACATAGTAATCAATGAAGACTAGTCAAATGAAACATTGAAAGGAAGGTCATCAATGAATGTAAGAAAAACTGAAAGCTCAAGTACACCAACATATGGACTGCCTGAGATTCCAAAAAAAGAAAGGCAGGATAAGTAACAGTTAGCATGGGCCAACTGCCAATAGCCAGCTAGGATCACTTAAATCCAGCTCAGAACAGTGGGACGCAAGGCATTTTTCTATAAAGGATTTTATCGCAAGCTTTCTCAAGGAGACCAAGGTGCAAGTGAATGTCACGAAGAATGACAAGCTGGCTATCCCAGGAATGCTTTTCAAGAAACGTGCAGATTTGAAAGGAACAATGTAATAGGCCACAACAATCCAGCCTTGTGAGAGCACATACTGTTTTTCATGATTACGGACCCATGCTAGCCATAGATGCGGTGCAATGATTTGGGGCTTGTGACAATATCAGGACTAAAAAATTTACCATAGTATGCAGCCATGCCTCAATAATATCCACCCTGTAATATGACGATTTGAATTATGAACAGTCTTTCTGGGGACGAAACTTTTTGAAAACATACATGCCTTGTTACCATGGAAACCTGCTGTTTGGACAATGGACATGGTGAAAATGCACAAACACCACTGCGACCCGCATATTTCTGTTGTGTAATATGCACTCTAATGCGAACATCTGAACTGTGGTAACCAGATACTATTACACAGCGCAAGGACTGTTACAAGTGTTTGGTGACAAATACAGAATGAATCATATGGCTGCCACACCCTGGAATTGCCATCATACCACTTGTAGCATAGCGTGCAGTTTTTTGTTAAACCTACAACTGCCAGACATGCCGACTCTCTCTGCTCACACTTTCTGATTGATAAAGCGCTTCCCTTTCTGGTGCCAAAATCATTGGCACTGCAAGGCTCGGTGACATTTCCTGGTGCACTTTGTTCACTGCACAAATTGAATTAAGCCACTTGCTTGCAATATAACCTTTCTGTTATAATCTCACAGATGCCTGCTTACAACATTAAGTTAGTTTTTTTTAAACAGAGCATGTGGCATGAAAAAAAAATACTACTCGAGTTCCAAGCATGTCTGGCTAGGAGAACTTAGCAGAGGTGCAAAGCAGGGAATCAGCAAATACAGTCCAAGCAGTAAGGAAATGGCTCCAAATTAAATCTGGTCTCAGCCTCGATAGGTCGATGGCTGCACCGGCAATGCCAGACTTTCAGAAATAGCTCAATGTCAGCATTGCAAAGCCAACCACAGTGCAATACCGCATAGCACATTGTGAAAAATCAAAACAAACCTTGTTAACATGGTTTGAAAATATGCACAAAAATGGCCTTGTCGCAGCCACATGACAAATATGCACAGATAAGTGTCCCAACAAACTGATAGCCAAGCATTGTTGCACTGATATATTAAAATGTAAAAATGAAAATAAGAAGACTGTCGGTTTGTCAACAACAATGGTTCCTGCTCTAAAAACCAGATGGCGCCACTAAGTCAAAGTTATCATTATGTCTCAGTTTGCATGCGCTGAACTAAATGCACTGATGTAACCCAGGATAAGGGCTCCACCTAGTATTCAGAGAGGAAGCAGCCAATAGGGCCCTACCCCAATCATCTCTCAGTAACTATTGAACGGATGATAAATGTTTTTCACCACCACCACACTGTACTGCGCCCGGAGGTGCTTAAGCATTTCAACACATTCTGACACCTTCCACATGGTTTGGGCGTGCCAATCAAACCCATCTATCGCCCCCAAACCCAACACTACGACAGAGGACTGATGGACGGCCCTGCTTGGCTGTCAAGACCTCAAGGCACAAACAGGCAGCGTTGCTTGCCAATGGTGCGTCTGAATACGGGCACCACCAAGTATTGTAAGGGGAAGGGGCCAATTGGGCCCTACCCCAATCACCTCTCTGTAACTATTTAATGGCAAGATAAATATTTTTCACCACCATCACCACAGTGAAAATTCTTGCAAAACACAATGACTGAAATATTGCTTAGGTGCAGGCTCTCTCATTTTATTTTTTCACCGTCGGCCTACAACAGCCCCCCCAAATATTTCTGGCTATGCCACTGATGTGCATTGATGACATATGTTTCTAAAGGCTTCAAGAATGTCTCACAGAAGCTGGTGCACCTTACCTAGGAAGCATTGCGTAACTACTGTTCGACACCAATAAAGCAGAGTTGTCGAGCAGCTCAGCGACAGAAGTGTAGTGCAAACAACAACAAATATGAAATCAGATGCTGATTCAGTGTGTACAGTTTCTATCCCGCCTATCATGGCTTGCAGAGCACTTCAAGACCGCTGTATTTTACCAGCGGCCATGGCAACCACGATAACGCACTTAATATTGCAAGCATTTGTCTAAAATCCAACTTTACTCCATGCTGCTAAGCAAAAGATAAATTTTAATCACACCAGTTTACTGAAAATGTTTTTCATTTTTAATCACGATTCGCTATTATGGAAAACTCTGTGTACAGTTCTGATCCAGAACCAAAGTGCTGATATAAATAAGGCACAATTGCATATGGGTTGCCTGTTATTTGAAGTACAAGCATCTGCTGGTCTTTTTTCTTTTTGGCATTGCATCAAATGAAATGCTCATGAAAAAGAGCTGCCCTAGTCAGCACATATTAGAGATTTTTGAATTGTGAAACACCCTTGAATGAGTTGCGACAATGATGCAGGGGATCATATGATCATATGCAGGAGAAGTTAGCAATTCAATTTGCCAAGCAAATATTCATTGCAGATATAGGCCCACAAGCCGGCAGAAAATTAAAAAAAAGGCACCCCAGATGCTATGCACACCGACACATTCACACAGATTACACAGTGTCGCCGGCACACCATCGTAATCCGTCCACTCATAGTCGCAAAATGCCCTTTAAGGAGCGTGATGCCGCACACAGAATGGTGGCCACGCTTCTCTAGTACCGGCAGAGAACAGCTCAACGGCCGTGCAGCCGAGGTCATCTCGCATACGTGAAACAGAGGTCAAGTCGCACTCACGGCGGTTCTCTAACGCAGTACACACGAATCACAATCAATGTCAGTGATGGCCGCGCCGCAGGAACAACGACTTGCGCTCACGATCACTGCAACCGCTGCAACGAATGCGTCTAGCAGCAGCGCTCGAAGTTCTTTTCGTCACGTCGCACTCACGGCAGCTCTCACAGCACAGAATCTACCATACAGCTCGAAGTTCATTTCAGCATTCGGAAAACAAGGCGTGTGCAGTGAGCTTTCCAAAACAAACAACAATACTTGCAGGCTGACACAAAATTACTCCTCCCGATCGCAATCACTTCCCCTACACACACACACTTGCCACTATGCTGTGAAGCTTGAGGAAATTCACCCTGGGGAGCTAGCTGCTTCTCGCTGCAAGTTCGTGAAGATCTTCACGCGAATAAAGAACACTTGTAACTATATCACAAACGGCACCAAATATACACTTCGCGACACCGGCACTGTGTAGGAGATCTTGCAGGAACCTTAGCGTAGATTTGAAGGCCGCTAAGTCAACTCAGTGTAGACGGCGACAAAACAACTTGGGTGGAAACTGTTGCTTGCCGCTGTTGCACATGGCGAAGTTCAAAGCCACCTACTAAGCAGCAGCCTGGTTTCCCACTCCCCTTCGCAGGCAGGTAAAATTGAGGGAGGCGCGGCCTGTCACATCACGGGACAGCAGCTAATAGCTGTTTGCTTTGGTTGGTTTATTAGGGTGTAACGTCCAAAAGCGACTCAGGCTATGAGGGACGCCGTAGTGAAGGGCTCCGGAAATTTCGACCACCTGGGGTTCTTTAACGCGCACTGACATCGCACAGCACACGGGCCTCTAGAATTTCGCCTCCTTCGAAATTCGGCCGCCGCGGCCGGGATCGAACCCGCGTCTTCCGGGCCAGCAGCCGAGAGCCGTAACCACTGAGCCACCGCGGCGGAGGCCAATAGCTGTGATGCGACCATCCCGACCATCCCCTCGTGCGCCCAACCACGGCCGGCCTCGAGGCGCGCGCTTGAGAGAGCCAGATCGCGCGCGTCGAGATCGGCCGCAGCTTTGGTGGTACGCCCGAGCCACGGTGGCCCGGGCGGATGCGTTCGTGCACCCCATTTATGGACCCTATTGTTCGGGTCGTGCGCACGGTCGCAACGACGCAACCGCATGCGGTTCAAATACGATCGTACAGCGGTTCACGACGACGGGCTTCGTACGATCGTTTTTTTGGGCGGATTCTGCAAGCGTGCGAACCGCACGCTTTCAGCCTCCGCCCGGGCGTGGGGCGGAACAGGGTTGTACGATCTTCTTCTTGGGGTTCTTGGTGATAGTGAGTTATATAGAAAAGGGGAACGCGGCGCGTTCGACATAGGGAATCACTTAGCAGCTTGCAGACGAGCCGGATGGTTCGAGCGATTGGCGCTCCCGGCAGTGCCTCCCGTCTAATCGCTACTTGCGGTAGAAATTGCCCGTATTAATTGCGGCGTATTCGAGACATATCCGTTGCGTCAACGTTTCTTTGCTACGGGATTTTCGTCGAAGGTAAAATAAAATCATGGTCGGCTGTGATGGCACGGATCTCGGTTCAGCCGACCATGACGGCCGCAAACCAATTCGCGAGAAAACTTCGCAACATCGAAAGCGAGTGTGATCATCTGAAGCGATGTCGTGGGAAACGATACGTGTTTGGACCGTTTCTACCCAAGAGACTGAAAAACTCGTCACATCGCAATCGAGTACTCTTCGTTGAACGCTACGTTCTCACAACGGTCTGTAATTTCTGCCCCCAAGTAACAGAACGCTGCCTGCTCTGAAAGTTACATTGCCTCGACGAATTCAGAACGACAACGCGATTCTTACTGCTAATTTTCGATCGGGCCAAGCTGCAGTGCAGGGTGCTAACAGCCATCCGTAATTAGAACCGGGATAACCACATTTTCTAAATGATTAAGGTTATATAATTAAAATTTTTAGTCGGTTATTCAAAATAGCATATTCTAGTTTTCTAAATTCGTGAAAGAAAAAATAATTGCACTTGCAGCCTTTCCCAAGCATTTGCACAGTAGTTGTCACTGCAATATGTACATGGCCTTCTCAATTGGCTCCCTACTGACTGTTGCTGCAAAATAATGCTTGAATTGTGCATGCATTAAACATTTACAGTTCAGCAAAACATTGCAGTCAAACACAAATACTAATGTACATGAGAAATTATGATGTTTCCAAATATTTGGAACAGGTAAAATCAGTTGTAATTAAAGCAGTTCTGCATTCCACAAAACAGTGACAATGCAACAATAGGGATTTATTTCCTGTCGTGTTTTTCAGGCCATTATTAAAGCCAAAATAGAAATAGCACTGTGTAGCTGCGGTTTTCGACGTGGCCTATCCACGGTTATGCAACTACTACACATTACTAATGATCTCATGGCAGCTCTGGATTGGGGTGGACAAACTGATATACTGTTCCTTGACTTCGAAAAGGCGTTTGACCGAGTCTGTCACAAAAGGTTATTGTTTAAGCTAAAAAGTGTATTGCAAAATGAACAAATTTTGAACTGGCTTGATTGTTACTTATCCAATCGACAACAGTATGTCTGCATTGAAAACCCGCATTCTTCATCTGCCCCTGTATTATTCGGAGTAGCACAAGGTTCTGTCCTTGGACCTCTTCTTTTTCTGATCTATTTAAATGACCTGTCTTTAGATTCCTCTGTACAATGCCGGTTCTTCGCCGATGACTGCATCGTGTACCAGGTCATCGAATCTGTGCAAGATCAAACTGTGCCATGTGATTACCTCTCTGCAATTAACAGTTGGTGCCAATCCTGGTGTATGAACCTAAATGTCTCTAAATGTACCCATATGATGGTCACAAGAAAGAAAAAACCGTTAATATATACTTACAAAATTCACAATGCAGATGTCAAGCGGGTTGACAACTTCAAATATCTGGGCGTTATAATTGACTCCAAATTAACATGGAACGCACAAGTTGAATATGTTGTGACAGCGTCACTAAAAAAGCTGTGGTTATTAAAGCACCGCATAAGGCACTGCACTAGTGCGACAAAACTTGCAGCATTCACGACACTCGTTAGGCCAATTCTTGATTACGCTGACACTGTTTGGGACCCTCATACTAAGAAAAACATCAAATACATTGAAGGGGTACGAAAGAAAGCACTTCGATTTCTTTTTAACGCTTACCATAGAGGTATCTCTGTTCCAGACCTGAGAACATGAGCTGGGCTCCCGTTGCTAGAAATGTGTTGTAAACTACATCGCCTACAAATGATGTACAATATTGTCAACCACCATGTCAAAATAAATTTTCATATTTACATGCGCTTCAACGAATCCAGGAAAACGAGAGGCAAGCACAGCAAAACAATTGTAATGCCGCAGGTTAAAACTAACACCTACCGTTCATAATTCTTTCCTCGAACCATAGCCGAGTGGAACGCCTTACCCTATGAGGTTGCTGACATGCCCACTGTTGAATCTTTTGTTATGGCCGTGTCACCTTATCTATGATGCAGCAAGTATTTCTTTACAACGCTTCTTGCTTTGCCGTCCGCCTTTCGAAGTGTATTTCTTCTTTCTTTTTTCTATTTTTTTTATTGTGCGCATTCCTTTGTGGCTGATTGTCAATAGCACGTTTTCTTTCTTTGCCGCTGTTAAACTCACCTTAGCAATTGTTCAAGAACAATGTATCCACTCCTGCTTTGACTGCCAAGAGGCAGTCGGCAGTATTTGATAAATAAAAAAAAATAAAATAAAAAGGGGCTTAGGCGTGCATCATTGGGCTAAAGTGCGTGGCTTTGTTCTGCACAGTGACAGTAGGCCGTCAGGTTGGCCTCTAGTATTCCTTCCTGAGCTCATATTGCAGTTGCACAAGCCAGAATGCAGCATTGAAAACAAGTATGGGAAGTTCTGTTGAATGCCATGTCACTGTTGCCATGTACAAAACAAGCTGGTGTATACTCTGTGCAGCTCCAAAGCATTCTCAAATGTTGCCGTGAATACAAAACAAAATGGGCGCCTTTGTATTGCATAAAAGTCTATAGATGCCATTCTCATTAATATAAATATGAGATGAGGAAGCCAGTAAACTGGATTACAGGTACGTAGAGGGAATGCAAGAACCAATTTGCAGGGTTTACATGCCTCTTGGCTTAGGCTGAGGAAGAATACTTCGTATAGTCAGAGAAACAGGATGCGATGGCCATATTGTCCGGTTATCTCGAGCAAACATTAACACTTCAAGCAGAATTTTCAAAATTGGATTTCCAGTACCAAAGCTATGATGTCGCACAATAAAATGAAACTAAAAATAAGCCTTTTAAGTATGTGACGCGCATATATGCATATTTTCTCTGACACAGCTTTAAAGCAACCGTTAAGAGTTATTTTCACTCATCAGTAAAATGTAGAATGACTGAATGCAAAGGTAACCAGTTCCCAAGCTAGCAAGAAAAAGTGAGCATTGCTGTTACCTGATGCTCATACCACTGATGCTCATACAGTCAAGTCCACTTATAACATTACTGGTTATAACAATATATCGGATATAACAATGGTCGGTCATGGCACCATCAGCTTTGCCATGTGTTCTATGGTAAAATAAACTGCTTATAGCAATGCTGTCAAGGCACATTATTGGTTATAACAATTAAATCTGGTAATTGAGTGTCAACCATTACAGAAAAAGAAAAGAAATGCTACAACCACACAGCAAAACCATGCTTACAACACAAAAGCATGCATGTGTGGGGCCGACCAATGGACTAAGCTGGCGCAGCAACGCCACGAAAGCAAAAGAGGCAGGCGTCATCGCGTCAGGAGAGCTGCTGCATTGCTGCATTGGCTACGCACGCCATGCGTACCCCTAATCAGTCAGTGCAGCACGCGTGCATGCAGCCAGCGCGGTTTTTCTCTTGTCAGCTGTCGCCGCACCCTTGGTTCTGTATGCTTCTTGAATTTCCCATAAGAATAGCTTCCAAAAAGCCGGCTTGATTCCTGTGACGTGGAGGTGTGCAAAGCTCCCGGCGGCGCAGTGATGGCGGTGCTTTGGTCATCGGTGAACGGTGAACATTGTTCCGGTTCCCTGAAGTTTGATTTAACGGGCTTTTACAGGCATTAGAACAATCAAACCCCTCTGGGTATTTACTGTCAATAAATGCTCTGAAGTTTGTCATCCTTTCTTTTTTTTTCGGCACAGCCCTGTTATAACAATTATTGGTTATAACAATGGTATTTCCATGGCACTTGAATATTGTTATAAGTGGGCTTGACTGTACATTGAATTTTAGGGTGTGCTATTAGTTGCTGACCATCAACATCTTTAGCAAAATGTACCTATCACACTGCTAGTCTGGTTTAAAAGAAAGAAATTAACTGAGGCATCGACAGGCATCAGAAATTTGGAAAAGACAAATTCGAAGTTAGGCCAAAGAATGTCAAAGAAAAACAGAAAAGCAGTGGTGGCTTGTGTCGTTTCTGGTATCTCTTTGCTGCAACTTGGGGTAGACGGCTTTTGTGTTTAAGATGAACCAACAGCTCTGTTAACACTATCCAGAATATATAAAAGTAATTTGCATAAGCATGCGTGCATTGTAGCATTCTCATTAAGCCGCGTTATGAAGTGGATGTGTTGTGTTGCTTAGCTGAAGAGAAGCACCACTGTATACCGTCTGAGAAAACTATTGTGTAAATCTGCCCCCATATTACTTGGAATAGATGGTGAGGAAAACTCTTACACATAAGAGAGCATTGTACTGAGCTGAGCAAGTGACTAAGCACTTCATCAGAACAATTTATTTTAACATTTATTATACCTAAACAGTACTAAATGACAATACTTGAGTGGTGAGCTGACATGACGTGCTAAGTTGGAACTTGCAGAGTTTGTAATTTACTAATATGAAGTAATTAACCATTAGAATCCAAGCATAGCCATACGGCTACAAACTCTTTGTAGCCTAAGGGCTGCACTTTGGTGGATGCTATTGAGTAATTACTCCCTTATTACAAATCTTATTTCAAAGGCAGAGCAGAACGGTGGGGCTAAGAATTAACATGCAGAAAACCAAAGTAATGTTCAACAGCCTGGCAAGGGAACAGCAGTTCGCAATTGGTAGCGAGGTGCTGGAAGTAGTAAGAGAATATGTCTACTTAGGCCAGGTAGTGACCGCAGATCCGAATCATGAGAGGGAAATAACTAGAAAAATAAGAATGGGGTGGAGTACATATGGCAGGTTCTCTCAGATCATGAATGGTAGCTTACCAATATCCCTGAAGAGAAAAGTATACAACAGCTGTATCCTACCGGTACTCACCTATGGGGCAGAAACGTGGAGGCTAACAAAGAGGGTTCAGCTTAAGTTAAGAACAACGCAGCGAGCTATGGAAAGGAAAATGACAGGTGTAATGTTAAGAGATTGGAAGAGGGCGGAGTGGGTGAGAGAACAAACGCGGGTTAATGACATCTTAGTTGAAATCAAGAGGAAGAAATGGGCTTGGGCAGGGCATGTAATGTGAAGGCAAGATAACCGCTGGTCCTTAAGGGTAGCGGAGTGGATTCCAAGAGAAAGCAAACGTAGCAGGGGACGGCAGAAAGTTAGGTGGGCGGATGAGATTAAGAAGTTTGCGGGGATACAGTGGCGGCAACTGACAAAGGAGAGACATGGGAGAGGCCTTTGCCCTGCAGTGGGTGTAGTCAGGCTGATGATGATGATGACAAATCTTCTTGGGGAATTTACCTAAATCAGTGCATGAACACTATCACTTACTGCATGGATTTCTGTAGTTACTAGCTCAAAGGACAAGAGGTTAGTAAGCCATGTGAGGTGGAAGGCCATTCCAACCTTTCGTGGCAAAAACAGAAATGGATTTTGAAATGCAGTGGCATGAGCTAACTGAGGAACAACAGTGCTTGTGCAGCTAGTGCAGAAGGGACCATGAGTCGGAACAGATTAGTTGGTTGAGTGACAGTAAAGAGTTAAAAAAACCTGCAGTTTCTGCACAATATGAAGAAATTTGAAGATTCACCTTAAGTGCTGTGACACAGGAGCTTCAACAATAGTCTGAGAGAATAAAACAAGCGGCTCAGGTCCGAACTCAATGCAGGATTCTAGTTAAGTAAGATTTGTGCCGTGTGCCACTAGAATACCTAAGCTGATGCACACAGGGGATTTGAACGCAAGTAACTTGGCAGACAGTGATACTAAGTACACGTCATGGGGTAAATATCCCAGGTTACGGGTGAGTGTATAAGGATTATTAGGAGAGTACTGGAACCAGCATACACTCAATGTACCTTTTTCGAAAGTATAAGTTGCCAAAATGTAATGCTGACAATAAAAAAAATATTGGTGAATTCCTAATAACATTAGCAAACAGGCCGTTCTACAGCACGCAAAATGTTGTTTTGGAGAACTGAAATGCTGGTATTGATAGCAAGATGGCAGACCCCATATAGCTGTGAGTGGAGGCATGTGATAAAACACTGAAGGGAAGGTAATAAAAAGCCGAGACTGAAAGGAAATGCCTTGGGGGAGGTCTAAGATTGCAGGAAAAGGCAGGATGCATAAGAAAGGGCAAGGGAAATCTGCCGACGGCTGGCTGTTTAAGCTTGGATCCAGTTTAGAGCTATTGGATGCAAGTTAAAGCACTAGGAAATCAGCCTTACGCAAAAAAGGGAATCACGTGCTTTTTCAAAGCAAAGAAAAAAGCATCCTGGGGGATGTTGCAGTCAAGGGTGCATGTCGTGTAGAATGAGAGCAAGTTGGCTATTGCAGAAATGTTTTCTAAAAGCTTGCCGATTTGGATGAAACAACTTAATAGATCAAAACAACCTAGCAGGCAAGAGTACGAAATGTGTTTGGTGATTTGCAGCGCATGCCAATGGCACAAATAGGGCCATAGGTGCTAGGTGATGAAGGGTGACAAACATAGAGAGGCCAAGCTATGATGAGGCAGGAAATTATCTGCACAGCATGCACTAGATATATGTATACTCTGCTTCCTGTCCTGTTGCTGCTTTCTGTAAATTTCATAGAACTTGATCCGAGTGCTGAACCGGTGGCAAGTTGGCATGTCGAAATTGTGCTACGGGATGACGACAGAGCAGGAATTGCTACCCTGTGCAGTGTTGTTGTTCCTGTCGTCTTCATTCCTAACGTAGCTTTACCAGCTCCACAGGGCTCATTTTGCAGTCTGCTGTTTAAAAGTGGTGTCAGGTAAAGCTAATCGTTATTCTTCAACCAACAAACTGCTGTGCCATACAACACATCCCCAGCAAACCACAAACCTCCCTGAGATCTCCAAATTAAGTCTAAACGTCTACATACCAAGGTATAATCTCTGAGACGTCTTATTTACCAACCTTTTTTCGTGGAAAAGGTGGAGACATACCCACGAAATTATATCTACCTTAACCTAGACTCCTTGTAGATATTACTTGTCACGTCCCGGGAATGTAAGATATAATTTAAGAATTCCACATTTTTCAATCATTTGATATTTTGTGTTGCCTTACTGCATTTTAAAGTTGGAAATTGCTGTTGATTACAAATTGTAGGTATGACCAGCGCTGCCTGTGTTTTTGTGTGTGCTTTCGTGCTTACTTTACGGCAACGTTATCCTACCTAAAAAGAAAAAAATATTGGAAGTAGTGAAGACAAATCTGAATGCACATCCATCAGGTTTCTGACTGAACTGTACGCAATTAGTTTAAAGTGCCAGTCACTTTTGGTCAAGATTCACATTGTTATTTCATTACTATTCTTACTTTCAATTTATACCTTGCGCTGCAGCCAATGAAATCTATTTCACCTTAAGATGTGAGGCCACGCTGAAAAACTTTTTTTAATCAGTAGCCAGGACTATAATAGCCATTTTTTTTCTGATTAAGCATGTTTTAATCAGCTTATCCAACTATTTAAAGTACAAAAATTGGTTCAACTCAATTTTTGGGAGTTAATTTTTCTCAAAAATATGTTAAATCTGCTAGTCGCACTAGCAATGATAACTACTTACTGGAATGCTGAACTGAGGAAAGCTTTGGCATTCATGCAGCTGAATGTGTGGCCTCATATTTCTTGACAAAAAACTTCTTGAGCCCCGCTTTTTATCATCACCAGCCTATGTCCACTGCTGGCCAAAAACTTCTCCAGTTAACCCTGTCAGGTGCCAGTGGCGGCCACCTTATTCCAGCAGACTTCCGAACCTCATCTGCCCACCTGACCTGATCCTCTCTGCTGTGCTTTCTTTCTCTCTGAATCCCGTTACCCGTAATGATAATAGGTTATTTTGCTTTGATGTTACATCCGCTGCCTATATGCCCGTTTTGTTATTTCGACTATGATGTTTTTAGTAGGGGTGTGCGAATATTCGAAATTTTCGAATATATTTAGAATATTATATTTTTAGTATTCGTATTCGATTCGAAATCCAAGTATTCGTGTTGTTTCGAATATTCGACCCGACGCGAATATTTGTATCTAGCCGAATATTCATTGTGAGCACCGGCGTTCAATTCAGTCCGCAAGCCCTATAGGCAGAGACATAACAACATGGCGGCGCCCAGAGCAATGCGCATGGATGAAGGAAAATTTTTCTTTTGAATTTTTCCAAGGGCCAAGCCGTAGCTAACTGCGCTGGTGAGCTTTTTTGTGGCCATACCTGCGAAGCTGGTATAATCAGAGCTGTGCACGAAGTACCTCGCAATAAGTGCCAGGTCAGTGCCAAGTCAGAGGGCATTTTCTGTGGCTGGAGGAGTCGTTTCAGCTAGAAGGGAACTGCTTCTGCCTGACCATGTGGAGCAGCTGGTTTTCCTTCACGACAAACTTTTATGTTCATCCCAGCAAAGCGCTTTTGTGCTGATGGCAAGCTAGCGTTAAACAATGCTGTGTACTAGCAATCCTCTCTGATATTTCCACTCTTCTAAGAATAATGTTCGAGACTTTGATACTTTTTGTGCACCCTTTTGTGTTCATTTAATCATCGATAGTTGAATTGTGATGTTCTTGGGTGCTCAAATAAATGTCTTGTAGTGGTTAAATGCATCTGTCCTTGATTATTCGATATTCGATTCGATATTTAGAATCAAGAATTCGTATTCGATTCGTATTCGAAAAATTTGATATTCGCACACCCCTAGTTTTTAGCTTAAGTTTATTTAATAGCATCGTATTTGAAATAACAAAGCCGAGATGGGTAAAGGAATAAACGCAACTCCGTTTTTTCGTAAAGCATGGGTTGCAAGCACCCAGGCTCTATGTGTTGCATTGCAAAGATATAAGGTTTTCATCCCACTGTCCCTCGGGCATTTCTTCCCGTGAGAGTCTGCTGGCATTGTGAACATAACGCTCTTTGCATTATAATGTTCTTGTAACATAATGCTCTTTGCGTTATGGTAGCATTATCATAGTACGCTATAGCAAAAGCCTCTAGGCAAGAGATGACCCAAGAAACAGTACGATGAGGGCGTCAATAATTTTTTTTCAATGCAGAATCTTTCAGCTATTACAACTGCAGTATTTAAGACTAATCTTCAACTCGAAATTGACCTGGGAGTAACTGGTTTCAAATGTGAGTAACATGCCAGTTGGGAGCCAAGTGGTTCCCGTTTGCCAGCGACTGGGAAACATCGTTTGCCAGTTAAGAGCCAAGTGGGAGGAGGGACTGCGAACCAACTGGGAAGTAAGTGGTTCTGTTTGTGGGTCAAGTGAGAAGCGAAAATTCCCAATTGAGGGCCAACTGGGCAGAACTAGTAGTGGGTAAAAACCAAATGGAAAGTTTTTTGCTGCTTGGAGGGACGACAAGAAGGAAATAAATGGTGCTGCGGCTCAGAACATCTCAGTCATTAGGCGCAGAAATGAATATACTGTGAAATTATATTGAAGCTGGCTTATCGGCGAACATCAATCTGATCGCACTGTGTGCACTGCATGCGAAAATACCCATAGACACTCTCCTGGCGAATAACGCCACTTCCCTCAAAACTCTGCATTGCGTGTTTAGCATGGGTTGCTAAACACGCAAAGCAGCGAATGTATCGTGTGACCACGTTATTAGCAATGCTATTTTTTTTCTTTTTATCAAGCCTGCTCTTTCTTTCTGCAGCCCGTTGTGACAAACGTTTCGGGCAGGCTAACATTCTAATTATTTATTTATAATTGCCTAACCATCGAAACGAGCTTCTATTTCTGAGACCGTGATTACCGAGACATGCCGCGGACTGGTGGCGGTGCTGAAAGCTTGGTGAAATTGTCTGCGCCGCCATCGTGCTGAAGTTCGTATCATATTTATCAATAACAGCGCAAACTGCACATGGCGATTACAGCTGTGAAAAAGTAATACGTTACAATTTAAAAATCATTAACTTATTTTTCGTGCCACAGCAAGCAGACTACTAAGTATAAAAAAGTGACGATACAAAGCATGGGTCAGTTTTGCACACTCCGCATGAGCTAGGTCAGCCATGCCGGCAATGGTTGAGCGCACGGCGTCTGCGATTTCTCATAGTGTTCCGTGGGAACGTTGTGTTCGGAGAACCTCGACACAGAATTAATTATTTGCTTACTATTGCCGGTGAGATTGTTCGACAGTTCTTTCCTTGATCGAGCTGAAGGAAGACAGTTTGTTTGCTTTTACTACTCAGCGAAGTAAACCTGTCGGTATGAATTAGGACTACAAGTTGCTTTCACCGGCTGGAATCGTGACCTTTCCAGGTACGCACTCAGTTCGCTCATTAAAGTGTATTTTATGCTATTTTTGCATTCATAATGAAAAAATTCTAATGCACTTATCGGCACGTTACATTTTGAGCTCACTCGTTTGGCTGTGTTGCCAAACTCGCTGTGCATTGAAACAAAGGATTGTGATGTATGCAACTGACCTCTACTACTGAAATGTGGGCATGCGTTCGGATGGTGTGCTGAAGTGCATGTGGAAGCACATTCCGCTCAGCACGACTGCTTTTTAGTGCCGCAAGGACATTGTTTGACGCGTCAGACTTGCGTCGGTAAAATGGCATAAATTACTGGGCTTGTCTGTAGTGGTTGCTCTGCTATTCTCGTTTGTCACCTATAAAAATGAACAATTATGCTTTGTTTTGCAGCAATCCTGACCTATTGGGCTCGGCAGAAGAGTTTTGATGCCTCCGCAGCTATAAACCTGACGATTATACTCAATGAGAAGATTCAAGGTTCAGTGAAAGCGGCGAGCGCAATAAAGCACTGACGCACTGAGAAGTCGTCTACACTGTTTTGGGCTCCCGTGGTGGCCATGTACTCGCTTACTGAAATGTATTTGAGCAAGCTACAGTGCTTGGACTTCCTGACGCCTCCATAGGGAAGTCACTGACTGGGATGCAGTAGGTCCCCATTGCATCTGGAACTGCAACAGCTGCCAGCTGAATCTGGGATTGCAACGGGTACCAGCTGCATCTGGGATTTCAACTGGTTCCAGTTGCAACTGGTTTAAGGAACAAATTTCCAGTAGCAACAACTGGAAATGTGTTCCTTAAACCAGATGGACTGGAATGAGTTAGAAACATTTCACGTGGGATATTGGTCAATGTGTAGACATATTCTCTTTATATAGATATCTAGACAACGGAGACTGTGTGTACTTACACCATGTACAAATATCTCGTAATCCTGCTGGATGTCGGCACGACGCACTATACCTCGGACTGGACACTAATTTTGGTGTTGTAAGTACGTAGATATTTGGTAAATGGTACTAAAATGGATGTCTGGTGGAGGTGTCCAATGTCCAGAGTAAATATCTCGTTGATGTCCATGTGACGTTTGATGGTTTACTGGGCCCTTCTAATCACCTTCATAATTTGCGAAGACAAATGTACCTCATTAGTCACATAGTTAATAACACAGATTAATTGCTTGTGTCAACACCAGAACTAAAAAATTAACTATAATTTCATACATACAGCCATGCCTAGACCATTAGCACAAGCCCTATTACAATATGGGTTCAAATTATTGAGTTTTTCGAGGCAAAAAACTTTTTCAATGCACCTACACTTGGTTAACATCGAAACTCACTGATCAGAGTGGACAAAGCAAAAATGCATGCAGCCCATTGTTGCATGTGTCCTTGTCACACTATTACGCAGAGTGGAAAGACACTTGTATTTGAGGAAATAAATAAAACACTGACTGAATCATATACCTTTCTTACACACTAGAAATGCCATCACACTGCTTGCCCCACTGTCTGAACAGAATTTTATGTTAACCGGTGAACTACCAGGCACACAAACTTCTCCAGCTCACACACTTTCTGGTTTCCCTTTCTGGTGTAAAAATCATTGTCAGGATTCGGAGGATCACATTCTGGAGTAGACTGCTCATTGCACAAAATGAATTAGGCTGCTTAAAAATAAAAGAACAGAGCCGCTTGCTTACATCACAATCCCACAAATGCCTACCCACAGCCCACAATGCTAGGTTAGCACTTTTTAAACAGAGTACACCGCAGAAGAAAATAAAAATGCAGTGCTCCTGTTTCAGGCATGGGCGGCGGGCAAGAACAGAACTAGGCAGCGGTGCAAAGCGGGGAATCTGCTAACGCAAGCAGCAACAGCCATTTCATTCAATCCTAGGAGTAAGGAGCAAGCACCAAGACGCAGAAGGAAGACGACGTTGCTGTTGTCGCCGCAGAAAACAGCCCGACGGCCGTGCAGCCAAGCTAGCGTCACGTTGCACACACGGCAATTCTCAAGCACAGTGCCCGCACGAATCGCGATCGAAATGTTAATGAATGCCACAGAAACAACGTCGTGTGATCGCTCCAGTCGCGATCACTGCAACCACCGCAACGCGTGCGACTAGCTGCACAACGGCACGTTCATTTCAGCATTCGGAAAGCATGGCGCGCGTAGCGAGTTTTCGCAGGTGCACATTTCGCTGCCTTGACTTGTAAAAGCACTCGCTCTGGTCGCAATCACTTTCACTACGCGGACACTTGTCACTGTGCTGTGCAGCTCATGCACGCATAAGAAATTCACCGTGAGCAGCTGTTACTCGCCGCTGTCCGCGATGATCCTCGCAGGAACGCTTGCAACAACCACAAACAGCTCCGTATAAACACCTCGCGACATCGCCAAAGCGCCGGTCTTGCGTCGGTTTCAAGAGGCGCTGTCAACTCCATCAGCGTCGATGATTACAGAGTTCAACTCGGGGAACTGTCGCTCGCTGCTGCTACACGCGGTGAAGTTCGCAGTCGCTCTGAACACGCGTAATATCAACATGCGGCCAATATAATATGTTTCGCGGCATAGCTGCCACCAGCTGTGCCTCGCTGCCAGATTCAATCGACGGACGGCCATCACGCCCCGGCAGAAGCGGAGGTGGAGTCGGGCCTGAGACGTCCCGTAAAAAGCAGCCAATCCGGCCGCCGGCCGGATCCGCACACGCGACAAAAGTTTTATGCTATCCGCACACGCGACAAAAAACTTTGACCAACTTTCCCGCCTCCGGTCGCCGGTCCGGCTGAACGCCTACTGCCTGGTCTGTGCGGTCTGTCGTCGGCATGCCGTGCAGAAGGCGCAAAGAAAACGGTCGTTGAGGGCGCTCAATGGGTGAGGTGCGTAGAGTTACTGTATATGCTTTGGTAGCATATACAGTAACTCTAGAGGTGCGTTTCCGCAGTCAACGCAAACAGTCATGGTATAGTCATGGGAAAATCGTCAGCTAGCTACTTCTAGTTCCAAATTGCTCAACTGATTGCTCAACATGTTTCGCCCTATTCACCGCGTAAGTTCGATCGTTTATGCGATAAATAACTCTTGGTACTAGTCACTAATTGCACTGAAGCATCGAAAGAGAAGCCCGTACTACGTATCTTCATGACCTGAGCGCTGAAATGGACAATCTAGAAGCGGTAAGCGTATTTTTTCATGGTTGATATATGCCGGCCGCCGTATAGTCCATGTCTCTTGTGCATAAGCGTTGAACATGATTTCGTGTGCGTTTCGACATGTTTAGCGCATAAGTCATTATACAGCCGTTTTTTTTTTTTTGCCGCACTTTGATAAACTGCAATCTGTGCAGCTGATTAGACGATGCTCGTATTTTCCTGACAGCGTGTAGAGCTGCTGCAGTGTGCTAGCAGACGACCCATATATGACACTGCACGCGGCGCGCGTCTCACCACATCCCATGGTGCAGTAATAAATCGCCTTGCCTCCTTTTTGTTATTCCAGATGCAGTGCAGGTGGCATTTCATGTGAGAATACGCAGGAACACGCCGCAAAGGAGAGTAGAGGCGCTAGATTATATATATGCCACGCTGTGTTGTACGAAGCTGCGTGTATAAAATGAAATGGCTTGCCCGCGTGTTCTGGAGCAGAAATATTTTATCGAGTACTTACTGCTTTCAGTGATCCGTTGGAAATAGGTTGCATGAAGTCAAAGTCACCACGTTACTTCAATCGCATGTGTGATTAGCCCTGTGCTGCGCAACGTACCATATTAGAGCGAAAAGTGCGTTAGGTACCAGGCTCCTTTCGTCATCCTAAAATCACAACTGCTGCACGCTACAAGGCGAATCAACTAGCAGACTGCGCATGAGGCGAAGGTGAATTTCTCTTTCGATGCTTCAGTGCAGTCAGTGACTAGTACCAAGAGTTATTTATCGTATAAACGATGTCAACTTACGCGGTGAATAGGGCGAAACATGCAATCAGTTGAACAATTGGGAACCGGAAGTAGCTAGCAGACGATTTTCCCATGACTCTTTGCGTTGACTGCGGAAACCATGGAGGAAAAAAACCGTCCGCTGTTATCATCATCGTCCTATATTGCGGGCCTACACGGCTTTAATCACTTCAAAATTACTAACGAAAACAGCCATAATAACTTTTTGTCCCCAGCAAAAGAAAAGCGAAAGGTTCATTGCGCATGCATTCGCGCGTTAGATCGCTGTCGTTTTTCATTATCGAGATAGCGCTTTTGTTTTGCGCTGAACGCGCTTTTGCAAGCGAGCGACCCTCACCCGGCCTCTTTCTTTTACATCGGCGCCGAGCTCAATGAATGTAACTATGGGCATTCATGATATAAGTGCTATCTTATAATAAAATTATAAATTGGAATTTTATTATGAATTATAATGTTTTAAATTATAATAGTGGATGAGGCCATTTGTCCCATGGATGGATGGATAGGAGCGCTCCCTTTGAAACGGGGTGGTAGCAATTGCCCCCATGCTCAGCTTTTTTTTCTTTAGCGCCACGCGGCGAAAGCGATGAACTAGGACATGCATGCTAGGGCCGTCTGGATTGGCTGCGTGTTGCCGAAGCACCGTTATCTGCGCTAATATCCCTCAAACTTCGTAAAGTTTACTAAGTTTAAGGGGCTTAATCTGTACTGGTCGTCAGCCCAGGCCCTGTGACGGAGGAGAGCGCTCGGAAGATCCATTCGAACGCATCACGTGCGCCGTATTTCGACCAGTCGAGTACGACGTTGCTCGTCAAGTCACGGCCGCTCGATGAAAGCACACTAGGTCAAGGTCAACGACCAGTCAAAGGTCAAGAAAATCAGCGCGCTTCGAACCACCAACTCCGCTCTATTCCTGTCTGCGCGTTTCACCTGAATGTTCATCTAGGCAGGGGATTTCCACACTTCGCGAAAATTTTGAAACCTATCATGGCTTTCGTTATAAATTGAAGGAATACTAGAATACTCCTCTTCGGCAGACTGGATGAGGAGCTGGCAAAAGACTGATTACGTTCCGAGGCCGCCTCGCTTGGCCGTTCATTCGCCACATGCCCGAACGATGACGCACCTCAACCCCCCCCCCCCCCCCCTTTTTTTTTCCTGTGTTGTTACCGACTGGAACTATCTTCCTGCGAACGGCACCAGTCACTTTAATCCTGCCAATTTCAATGCCGCCATGGATCAAATTTTCTCTTAACTTGCTTTCAGGTCATCCCTCATGGAAAAACCTCGTACCCTACGGTCTTTAATGGATTGGAAATAAATAAATGCTGTCGTTTCGAAACTTGCGAATGCTGGTCCGAACTGTGGCAAACGCGCGAATTTGTCTTAACTTGCTTTCAGGCCATCCCTCATGGAAAAACCTCGTACCCTACGGTCTTTAATGGATTGGAAATAAATAAATGCTGTCGTTTCGAAACTTGCGAATGCTGGTCCGAACTGTAGCAAACGCGCGAATTTGAACGGTAATTAACCCCCTCCCCCGGCATACTTAGCATCGTCACGCACAACTGCAGAGCAAGCACTGAGCCAGTATTAAACGCGAAACTGGACTTCAATCCTTCATTTAACATCTCCTGGGTTCCATTCCCTCATTCTCAACTTATGCCTCATGGCACACTTCTCGAATAGGGGGAAAAAAAAAAAAAACGCGGCTGCCTTCCACAAAGGCACCTTCGCACAAATCAGCTAAGTCGCTTCACTTAGCGCAGGCATTACCACATGGACAGCCAACTGGTGCTAGCGGCGCTAGGTGTAGCACCGGCAAGTCAAACTCGGAAACGATGTGAGGTTCCCCAATGCCAAACGATACTGCCCCACCAGTTAAACCTGGCTAAACTACCATAGCACACGCACACGAAAACGTTAACAAGGATCTTCATTATTTCTGCACGCGATTATGCTCCAAAACCCAAGCCTGCCTCTGTGTTAGTCAGTCTCCGAGATAGATATATATCTAAGAGTCATGGCTCTGCTACCCGATACGAAGAAAAGATCGGCAGATACGACGGTGCAAGCAACACTCTTGACTCTGCGGGGCCCCCTCTCCACCCGCTCCTGCATTCCACTCACCTGGGAAAGGGTAGAATTTCGTCGGCGGTTTTCGGCTTTTCGTGTCTCTTAAACATAATATTAATGTTACCTTTTCACGAAGACGAAGTAGTCACGCGAAGAAAGTTCCGCGCGACCAAAATCATTCCAGCTCGTCCAGGTCGCGACCGGCAGCTTTAACTCTCCCCACCAGGGGAAACATGCGGCGCTGCTGTCGCTACGCTAAACATAAGCTAGAGACAGTGAAAACTTTTAATTAGAGTAGACTAACTCGCAGGAGTCGGATGGTTGGTGCCCCTAGTCCAGGGCTCGGCTGGCGCCAGCTGACTTGCGGGCTAGCTGGATGATCCATGCTTGCTGGTCCAGGTTGTCGCTGGTCAGGCAGGGCCTCTTCCCACTGCTCGTGTGTCGGGTGTGGCACTATTAACTCTTTGTCCCGTTTGTCCTAGCATTCCCAAGATGTACGGGATAGAGTGGGGCTTGTAAGTACAGTAACTTGGGTATACTGTGGGTCTGGTCTTGTGTAAAATGTGAAGACTTGGATATGTATGTGTTTGTATTCTCCTCCAGTCAATGGCATCCGAGGAGGACAGTCGTTTGTGTGGCGGTGAGAAATCTTCTTTCTAGCCTAAGGTGTTCTAGCCTGTCACTATACGGTCCTATGAGGGGGGGTGGGGTAGGGATGGGGATCCGTCCGGTCTGCGAGAGCTCGGGCTAGATCATTCGCTACCTCGTTTTGAGCTGGGCCTTCGTGACCAGGTGTCCATGTTATTCTGTGTGAGTGTGAGAGTGTACTTAATAGTGTGATCGCCCTTCCATGGGGTTTTCCAACAAAGGTAGTCCCTGCAGGCTTGTTGGGGGTCCGTCACTACGTGCGATGACTTCCCCTGTTGGTCTTGATGGTGACGGCTATGGCCGGTGGTTCCGCTGCCCGGCTCGACATAGGCCCCGATGTCCACGTATACTGCTGTTTCGCATTCTTAGGCGTCCAGTAAACGGGCGTACGTCTCCGGTAAGCTTAAAGCGTCTAATGGCGAGAACTCAGCCAAGCGATACTTCCGAAAAGGTGGCCGAAGGGCGCGCCGCGTCGCAGAACGCCTAATTAGCACGTGCAAGAAGGAGGCGACAGATAGTAGATGTGTCCGATAAAGGAAGACTCCCCGCTCCACATAAGTACAGCGGGTGCAAGAAGGCGACATATGTTAAAAAAGGGGCTTCTAAAAAGAAATAAAAATAAAAGCACCCTGCCTGCACCGCCAGATGGATGGCACAACGGGCTCAAGAAGGCGACAAACGGAACTTGCTTACTTGGAGGCCACGTGGGGATCACTGTTTTTTTTTTCTTCTTAACTCGACGTCACATGTCACTCGAACATCCGCCAGAGGGGCAAGATGATATCACACATCACTCCCAAAGTACAAGCGTTGTGAGAACCGTGCTCCGTGATTGATACAGTGCGACAGCTGCTAAGCAAGCCATCCCTGGATGTACTAAGCACGACGAACCCGTTGCTCCCGCGGCTCAGACCATCGATGTCCTGTAAACTCTCTCGAGTATGCGCGTATCATAAAGCATATACCCCCCCCCCAATTTGGAATAGGTTGCCAGGCAAACCTCATATCACCATCAGCCTGACTACGCCCACTGCAAGGCAAAGGGCCTCTCCCATGTCTCTCCAATTAACCCTGTCCTTTGCCAGTTGCGGCCACCGTTTTCCCGCTAATTTCTTAATCTCATCCGCCCACCTAACTTTCTGCCGCCCCCTGCTACGCTTGCGTTCTCTTGGAATCCACTCCGTTACCTTTAATAAGGACCATCGGTTATCTTTTCTTCGCATTACGTGCAATGCCCAAGCCCGCTTTTATTTCGAATAGGGTGTAATTAACCAGCATTTGTTCCCTCGCCTACTCCGGCCGCTTCCGATCTCTTAACGTCACACCTACCATTTCTCTTTCCATAGCTCGCTGCGTTGCCCTTAACTAAAGCTGAACCCTTTTTGTTAGCCTCATAACAATACATTAAAGGGACATATATTAGGTTGGGGCAACCTAAAAAGATTGAAAAATAATAAGTCCCTGCCAGCACCACATAGCATTAAAGGGACAGTGAGGACAAACTCACGTTGGCTTGTAATTCAGGGGTCTTCTTTGGCACGAGCCGGTTGCTTACCGTGTACTTGCAAGCCAGCGGCTGGACGTACTCTTCGCGCAAATCCAGCGGTAGCAGTCTACCAACTTCTTCTCGTTGGAAGCGTTTGGACAGGCGTTATACGAAGGGGACGCGCTCCGTTCTTCACCTTTCTCGTCTTCTCACCTGTTTCGCACACACTCGCCCGTGGGAGGCAAAAGTTCGCCAATGCGGCCTGCGTGGCGAGGTGAGCGGGACACTGGCCCATTATTACCGTGTTGTAATGACAAGGCGACGACTCTCAGTGAAAAAAACGAAGGTTTTTATAAGATAGAACAGTTTGAAAAATGGAACGAACATATGGAACTCTGGTGCCACACGGCACCGCCGTCTATCTAATTTCATTCGTCTTTGACGGCCCACCGCAACTTGCGGCCCAAATTAGCTGAAAGAGAATACGACAGTAAGACCACCTCTAGCTGGAGACAACTTCGGACGACTTCTGCCGAATGTGCTGAAAGGAAGTGGTCCAACATATACGCGCACTCGTATGGCAAAGTGAATATGGATTAGCCTTATGTCGGCGCGCATCCCTTCCGCGCCCGGGGAAGGAAATGAAAATAAAAACAAACATATATAAATAACTAAACAACGTCCACCTTCAAAAATCTTACTTAGATTAAATGTGTACCGTGGGGAGCTCCCGGGAAAGGAAATAAAAATAAAAACAAACATATATAAATAACTAAACAACGTCCACCTTCAAAAATCTGACAGATTAAACGTGTGCCGTGGGGGTGATCTTGACACCCCACGGAGCTCCCGGGAAAGGAAATAAAAATAGAAACGAAAAAACATATATAAATGAACAAACACCGTCCACTTTCAAAAATCTGACTTAGAGTAAACGGCGCGTGATGCGCCGTGGGGGTGATCTTGACGCCCCACGGACGACGCGTCCGAAGCAAAATAAATAAAAGCAAAAAAAAAAAAGAGACAAGAAGACAACAATGAATGAGTGCGTCTCGAGCGCCGCTCGAGCGCCACACGCCAACGCGTGCTGATGGCGGGGCTGGTGGCAGCAGGACCGCTGGAAAGGAGCCGCGACCGGTGTCTTGGGAGGACCGAGGGCCAGGACCTTGAGCTACGCGTTCTTTCAATGCCGTGACCGCCGGGAGCCTTTGCGCCAACCTGCTGTGCCGACAAAAACCGTACGTGACACACCCCTAGAGACCCTGAGCCCAGGTGGCAGGTATGCGTGCGTGATCCCTTTCCTTCTTTCCCGTGTCCCTAAAGGCTTTTTGTGCACCCGCAGGAAACGTGGCCGTGCCGACTCCCGCCCACTGTCGGCGCATCACGCCGACAGGCTAGCATGCAGACTCCAAACGGCCAAGGGACAAAGATGGGGGACAGAATGTTTGAAATTTTAACTCTGGGACGTTACCGACCCCGACAGTGCAAAAATGCAAGACCCTGGAGGATTTATTGAAACAAATGATATACTGCTAAAATGGGCAAATTAGGCTGATTTCTGAAAGCCTGAAGACGACAAAACTGCGCACGCATACTAAAGAGCACAAAACAAATCATAACAACGGAGTAAATACTCATTTGCATCCACTTAAGCGCAGCCATATGGCTACAAAAGAGATCTATTTACAACAACTTACGGGGGGGTTTCCCCTATATACAGAAGAATAATGAAACAAATAAATAACAACATTCAAAGTAATTCTATCGTGCACTGAAGTCTTTCGCAGTTTCGCCGGGATGGTCGCCTTCTGAAGTGAAAGATCTTGTACTACGCCTTCTCTGGCAATTGACGCTTACATTCCGATCTGAGAAGTATGTTTAAAAATGCAGTTTCCAGTAACACTGCGATGACCAGACGGTTTTCTTTTTTGCGAGCAGGAACAAAATGGACTGGCTTGCATACAATCTGTACCGCGATACGCCGGGCGTTACAAGGTTAAAGGTGCACTGAAGAGGAATCTGAACTCGTCTTTTTGCCGCGGGAACTCGATCTACACGTTCCGAGCATTCTTAGAAACGTCGACTCATTGCCCTGTGTGGCCGATTTCCCTAATTAAATCGTATTAACGTCCGGCTCCCGCCTTTATTTTTTGAATTCTCCCCGTACGGTGGGCGGAGTCGACCAACGCGTGGAGTGCCTCTCAGCCAGCTCCGTGGACGCTTTGCTTTCGCTTTATTTTGTTTTTTAGGTTTCCGTGAATAGTTTCATTCGCAGATAAAATAGCCGCAAAATAAGCCCGCAGAAACAAAAATACGCGCGGACTATTTGCTGGATTACTACGTATTACTCCGCCGATGGCAGAGCGGCAAGCCGGCACGGGACTGGGTGAAAGGCACTCCACGCGTTGGTCAACTCCGCCCACCGTACGGGGAGAATTTAAAAAAAAAAAACAAAGGCGGGAGCCGGACGTTAATTCGATTTAATTAGGGAAATCGGCCACACAGGGCAATGCATCGAAGTTTTTAAGAATGCTCGGAACGTGTAGATCGAGTTCCCGCGGCAAAAAGACGAGTTCAGATTCCTCTTCACTGCACCTTTAACTCAAAATTTAAAGAAAGAAAAGAAGCAACTGGTTGCGCATGCGTACATGCAGTGAGTACAACGGTCTTCCTCACGCCGAGCGATCTGTGAAGCAACGCAGCAGCCGCGGCAGCCCCGATGACGCTACCACCGTCTTCGCTTCTCATCAGATCGATCTGCCCACGGCACACCGAATCCCAGATCTCGAGGATGAACCTCGCATAACTTGACACGACGGCACGGATTCAGGCCTACAAGCTCTAAATAGACTCTCATGTCCGCGGACGGAAAAGGGAGGGCGCTTTTTTCGCATTGGGATCTGCTGTTTTCATCCGCCGTGTGACTGAGTTACTGAGTCCATCACTCGGACGGCCCCCTGACTTGGCGTGACGTCACGGATTCGGCCGTGACCTAATCCGTCGTGTGAGCCCACCTTCAGGTACCGCCTTCCGCGGCTATTAGCAGTACTTCTATCCCAAACAATCCCTTTGCTTTGGTGCTCTCTCGTATCTCTCCTCCTCGGTGCCCCCTCCCGTTCTCTTTCCCGCTCTCAGCAGCAGTCGCGTGAGGAGCACCCCAAACGACCTCACAAGGCGGCCGCGTACAGAGGCGAAGACTCATATATTGCACGTCTAGCGCTTTCAGCAGCATGCCCTCATGTTTACCCCGGAGAAAAGTGCAGGAGCTGAGAAGTTTTCGCGGGAAACTGTGTAAAGGAGCTACGCTGCTTCGCGACAGCGACGCTCGTGCTGTGAGAACGATCCGTGAATGGCCGGTAATTTGGATTAATCCATCTATCGCAAACCGACCAACTTATGGGCACGGGCCCGTCGTTGACAGCGTCACCAAAGCTCAGGATTTTGCAGTACCGTCCAGACGTTACAGACGGAGTCCCGTGTACCGATGTGTCATATGGTGGGAACAGGAATTCGTCCAACATTTAGGTCTGGCGAAGGCCCACGCTCGCACAGACCGCATCGTATGTGAACGCGCCGCAAAAGGCTTCCTCCGCCATGGTGACTAACTCTGGCTGAAAGGGCCTCTGGCCAGTGCGGTACGCGGGTCATATAGGACTACGAGCGTCACTCGCCGGTGACTCACGTACATCTGCTTTCATATATGGTGGAAGAAGAGTGGATTCGCGAAGAGTGGTACAGCGCCTAGAAGAGCGTGCCTAGTCTGAGCGCCCAGTACTCAGCCGACGGCTGCAAGTATACAGTTCACGTACAGCCAGGGACAAAAGTCTGCGGGATGCGTATTGGCAGGAAAAAATTTAATGCGGGGAAGTCAAGCATTGCAGATCACTGAAACGCACAGGAACATACGGAGATATGCGTGCTCTATCTGCTATAAAAATACGAACTGCCTGTGTACTGAGGCGGCGCTGAAATAAACTTTTTCCCTCAAATCCGCATCCCGCAAACTTTTGTCCATGAATGTGCCATTTTAAAAGACGGCAAGAATAAGAGGCAGATGCTCCACGAAGACAAGTCTCGATCAAGGAAGCTCCTTTTGAAAGTTAGGAGCGGAAAGCGAATTGGTGTTTACTTTCTTAGTAAAAAACAACAACAAAAGGAAACAAAAAATTTCAAGGCCTTAGTGGTCTTGTTGATTTTTGTTTATGCCATTGTACTTATTACAATTTACACATTATTGTTTTTTTTTTAATTTTGCAGCTTCTCCGTCAACCCTTCGCAGGTATCGGCTTTCTTCGCTGGAAGGCTGTTAAAGCTACAGACAGGAAACGTTTTACGCGCAAGATGCTCCCGATCTGCTGCCGCGGGCTGCATTCCTTCCACTCGGCGCCAGGAAATCACCGAGACAAAAAGGAAAAGTAAAGCAGGCGGAGTGGGCCCGACTTGCTTTCGCGCGAATCTCTCGCACATTCTCGCCCAATGCAGGAGCCATCGCCGGTCGTGCAACGGAAGAGGATGCAACGGGACCTCGTCGGTAAATGCCACCGCGTTCTCAGTCTGCACCCCCTCCCTGCCGAAGGCTATCGTTTGACGTATCAGAGGAAAACAAAAAGAAAGGGAAGTGTAACCGCGCAGCAGGCAGAGATTCAGGTGGGAGCGGAATCGCGGACAGCTCAGACTAGGAGACCGGCGCGCTGCGACACCGCTGTATACCATTCGCGCAGAGCAGCCCGCACAAGATTGCAGCGTTGACGAATGAAATCGCCAGAAACGATCGTCGCGCGCGCGCTGTACAACTATGCAACGAACGATGAGACGTCTTTGGCTGCGTACCAGTTTTTCGTGACTGGCAGTTCGAGTGCCGCCGTTCCATGCCTATAGCTCTATTTCCTGTCACGGGACAGGTCACATCATCATCATCACCACCACCACCGTGATAACTGCTATCAGATGGAGGATGTGCTCGGTTTCTGTCGTCAAGATAGGTTGGTATACCACCCTGCCTGCACTTTAGCCGAAAAAAAAAAAAATCTCAACGAAGGTAGCAAGCCTCAAAAGTGACACTGCAACGGTTCTCGAAGGCGGCGAATACTGACCCGCCCAAGAATATTCCAACAAGAATCCTTAAAGGGGCTCTGAAACACCTTCAGAGGAGAGATTACCACCTTCGCTCGTCGTGAGCCAAACGATGCACTTCTGCACGCAGCAGAGAACCCACAACCGCGGGCCATTGTGCTAAGGTGCAATGGGCCAAGGTGCCACTGTGCTAGCGCACCTTCATCGCATTTAGTTTAACGTCGTAAATCGTTCATCATGATTTCTTCACGGTGGGGTTGTAATGCTAACGCATTAAAATTTAAACTACAAATTTAGCAGGTCCAGTCAAATTCCACGAGGTGGTCTACTCATAGCAATGACTACGTATTATTTCAACGAAAAACCAAGACTGCCGCCTTATTTCCTTAAGGGGGGACGCGGCTTTCAAATCATGAAAATCTCGAAAAAAAAAATCGATTTTTAGAAAACACCAGATTTCGTGTCTATAAGGTGTATTTAGTTATATCCCGAAAATAGCCCAGAACTGACTTTGAAAAATGTTTTTGCGACCCCAGGTAGCAAAAAAACTGGCTGAAATCTCCGTGAACATGTCAGTTTCCTCGAAAGTGTTTCTTTTTTTTATTTAACTGCCCTGCTGGCAGTAAGCAGAGCATGACAATGGCTTCGTGGATTTTCATGCGGGTTATTGCATTATCTTCCTTGATAACTTCTGCATGTACTGACTTTCCCATATATAATAACTCTCAAGTGACACCACTGCGCTTGCAAAAACGGCCAGTGGCTGCGGCATTTTTAGTATTAACTTTTCTATCTATAAAGGCACCCGATTTCATTCAAAGTAGCCTATTTGTCATTAGGACGCGGTAATCTGTTGAGGATGACTTTTACGAATAGGTAACCACTAAATAAAAAAGACAAGCCCTTTTCAGACAAGGCGATCCGGCGCGTATCAGCGCCCCACACCGTCCGAGAAATTCAAGGCACAGTAGTGAAGTAAAACGCGTAGGATTTCGGGCATCTCCATGATGACTTTAACTGGTGAAGAATCTTCCGCGGCGGCTGCAAATCGCAGCTCGGAGAGCGCTCGAAGCGACCAACGAAACGTGAAGGAGAAGTCCAGAATGCATGCGCTAGCGGACAACTTTCGGCATTTCTTCTCTGCTCTCATGCAACAGATTTCGGCGAAGATTCAGAAAAAAAAAAAAAATCCATTACGGGAGTATTCGAGACGCGATACTTTCTCGTAACCAAGTCATCCTGCACACTCGTTACTCAAGCAGTCTTAAAGGGGCACTCAGGACAACTGCACCGATCTCGTTTTAAGTCCGGAAACACTACTGGCTTCAAAACCTGGAAAATGCAGGTCACGTGATGCGAGAAATTGCGGGAATTAAACGATATTTTGAATGAGGGTGACCATGGCCAACCTGAAGAAATAAAATAATGCCACGACTGGGTTTCGAACCCGCGGAGGCGCAAACAGATCAGCCTCGCTGGCCACTGCACGAGAGCACTACGTTATCACCGCAGCCGGTCACGCTTCTTGTTAAACTGCCACACACTCTCACGCTGTGCAGTGCCCGTAGTCGGCTTTATCAATCATCAGCTTCCATCTGTGCGCAGCCGCCGCGGTGCGACAGTGGTTACGGCGTTCGGCTGCCGCGGTGAGACAGTGGTTACGGCGTTCGGCTGCCGACCCGAAAGACGCGGGTTCGACCCCGGTCGCGGCGGTCGCATTTATATGAAGGCAAAATGCTATAGAGGCCCGTGTACTGTGCGGTGTCAGTGCAAGTCAAAGAAACCCAGGTGTTCGAAATTTTTCGCAGCCCTCCACTTCGGCGTCTCTCACAGCCTGAATCGCTTAGGGACGTTAAACCCCATATACAAATCCAAACCATCTGTCTGTAAGTCACGAACGGAAAGGAGACGCCCTTTCAATCGCGCTTTCAAGTACGCGGCGTTGGTGTCCACCTGCGAAAACCCGCTTTCGCACCATATTTCTTGGTTAGCAATGCTAAACCGCCAGCAATTTTTTTTAGTAAAAATCGATTGTTTGCATTATTTGGCTCTGCTTAACATTTGCTCGGCAGCAAAGAACGCATTTACTGATCAGAAAATTTTCCCGCCACTCGATTCAAACTCGTGACGTCTACACCATAAACGACTCCGTGATCACCGTTTTGAAATTGAATGACGGGGTATCCCAGCCTCAGAGATCCACGTCTAAAATCTTTGCGGCGCTCGCAGTTTATTTGCTGCAACAGTCTGTGGTGGCGACACCTGTATTTAATTTTTTGGCCTCTCCTGGCTTACAGAAGCTCCGTTTTCGGTGAAAGTGGAGTCTTTGGCGTCAGAACGCGGTGATCCATCGAAGCAGGCCAACTTCAATGTCTCCTCAGTGTCCCTTTAAAGGAGAACTGCACAGGCTTTAGGATTCGACGGGTTTAAAGGGTTCGAAAGTGTAAATCTTGCACGTAAAGCACGAGAAGTCCTTTTGGGCTAGCATTTGAATTGCTAACGCAATCGCCGAATAAAATCGCGACGTCCTTTACGATTCTCCGCAGCGCAGAGCGCCAAGTGGCGGGCGCATAATGACGCCATCTACGGTACCGGTACATTTCCAACGCATAAACGCCTGCTTCGAAGGAAGAGAACCACCTCCACTGAAAGCAACGCGCGGCGAACGTCCATGACATCATGGAACGACGTTCCACACCGTCCATGACGTCAAACCGAGTTTCTCCGCACTTCCATAGTGCTGTGAGGAGAAGCCTAAATTTTCTCCTAAAATTTATTCGTCGATTACGCCACCATTTGAAATGGTAGCTTTAAAAAATTTCGCATGCTTTACCTGCAGCCAATATAAATTGTAATCCTTGAATATCGCGGAATTCTCAAAGAACGACACAGTTTACCTTTAAATAACGCATGACAGTGCAAGAAAGCCATCCAAGCTTCGTTCGTAGGGAAAAGAGGGCGCCATCAGTCACGCCTGTTCCCTTGTTTCGCCCAGCATGACCCAACAACGTGGGACACATCACACTGCAGTTCCCACTGAAAACGCCGTAGAAAAGCTGCAGCGGTTTTAGTGCAAAAACCTTCATACGGTTACCAACACAGACCAAGAATATTGTCTAGATCTTCCATGTGCCGTTGTCTAGCAACGGCGACGCAATGTTAAGGTAAAAAGAAATAAAATACCCACGACTGGGAGTCGAACTCGCGCCGGCGCGAACAGATCAGCTTCGCAGGGCACTGCGCGAGTGCACTGATGATAATGTGATGGCAGATTTTTTTGCTAAGTCTGTCCTTTGTGGATCTGTGGTACCATTCATTTCAAACACTGTGCATTTGGCAACCCACTTTCAATGTTTCTTGCAACCTCACTCCTTGCGTCACGAGCCTCTACTTGCTACAGCGGATTTTCAGCATTTGGCATTCCCTTAGAGTGCGCGCTTGTGCAGTTCACCGCAATTCAAGGTGTTCATGACACTTTCGCGGTGCAGAATACCGCAACTAAAATTTTATTTGTGCCGATCGGGGTTCTCTCTGTCGAACTATTATGAACCATGTGGCGAAATTGAATCACTTGATCACTTTCTCTTCTCCTGTTGGCAATTTGCTTCAATGCGAAAAGCTTATCTGCAGATTCCCCTGGCTCGATTTAGGGCTTCCTCTTTCTATTCTGGTTCTTCTCTCCTTTGGGGCAAGTGCCAGGACATGTGTCCTAAATCAGTGTGCGATTATTTTCATAACTTCGCGATTGCGTCGGGAACACTCCTTTGTTATTTATGATTTTTAAAATTATTTTCTTTAACACAAAATTCAACCACGTCTACCTTAAATGAGTCAATGTTTCACAACTCTTTGAATGTGCGAGGCACCTTGGCCAAACCCTCCTCTGGGTGTGTACCACTCCAACAGAGGACAACAATAACAACAACCAGGAGCGAAGACCCGTGTCTTCACAGGTCACTTCGCACTGAATGCAATGCCACGCTGCTTGTGCGAAGCACGCAACAACCACACTAGCGTGTGCGCACACAACACTCAAGTTGTCACCGAGTCGGATAACCGGCAAAATGAACCCCATCAGAGGTGCCCGTTATATGCGCAAAATGCGACGTGTAGCTTTAAGCGCTGGTCAGAAAGTACAAAACGTCCACAGCGAAGTACCAAAATAAAGCCAAAGCATTGTTTTCGCAGCACATCAATCGAGATTCTATTTTGATTTGCAAGAGTGAAGTAACCACCATAACGAGAGTAATCCATACAAAGCGTGTCCGTTAGTGCCTACTACTCGAAGTATCGCACTTGATTACACTCTTCAGTGCGGTACGATCCACATTGCAGCGACAAGCACTGCACAATTTAAACAACCCGCCACACGTGATGGTTGCGCCATCTGGCGACAAGTTCAGTAAACGCGCAAAGCGCGGGGCAGTAACCCGCGCCGCCGTACGAGAGGACGCGAAAGCTTAGGCACTCAAACCAGCCAGCCCTGGAAACAGCGGGGGCAGTACTATTCAAACTATTTGTCTCCCACCACCGTAAACTACACGCAAACCTGCATGAACTCCAAAGCGATTAAAAATAAACAACGTGGTGGCTCCCCAAGCATGCAGGTGCAGGGAAACGCATGCACGCAATGCTCGTCAGTCTGTCAACTGGAAACGGGGAAAACCGTTACAACTACACGAGTTGCTGAACCTCAGTCAAAACTCACAATGCGACAACAGCTCAGTTTAACGGTCGCAACTGCACCTCAGTTCATGCACAAGTGTGTCTGCGTTTCTAGCAAAGGCGGCAGACACGAATGCGTGCAAGATTACTGTCAATGAACAGCGATACCTGCTGCGAAACTGCACGCGGGAATGAATGCTAAGCTCTCTCCGTACGCGCATTTGTGAGCACTGGTAAACCAAACAGGTTGGTTCGATACCAAAACACCTACCTGGAGGTACTTTTATCAACTTGTACGGCGCAGAATTAGCACGGTCGTGCGCTAGTGCCATCACATCTCCGTTGAGTAGCGCGACGCGACGCGTCCTGTCACCATTGACACTTTTTGTCACTGCGGCCGCTGCCACGGCTGATGTCCGATTCACAACACGTGCTGCTTGAGGTGGTACTGTTGTTGATGATGCTGCAACACCTGCTGAGGCTAATGAGGAAGAAAACGATGATGAAGCTGCCAAGGAAGGCACTGCCGACGAGGTTGATGGTGTGCTTGTCGAGGTGGGCTCTGCATGCCGATAGTTATCCGCTAAGCGGGACCCTTCGACCACAATGTCCCTAAAAGTGATGTTCGTACCCCCATTTAAGCTCCCCCACTTCCTCTGAAAGCTCGGAGCACTCAAATATCGGCATATCTTCTTGTAGCACTGCAACACGATACGGAGATGCAGGTTCTCAGTGAAACCGGCGGTACTACTGTTGCAGTCTGCACACGGCGAATTCAACCGCATCGTCTGGCCGACACACATCTTGCACACTGTGTGCCGACACTTTGAAGAAGTGGACGACATGGGGACAACGAGTAGGCTGGAACACACACAACACGCTAGCGCCTGCCGAAGCAGGGACAGCAGGCGATATATGTCAGCCCAGGCACCGTGGTCTTCGGGGTCCGATTCGAACACTTTTCGGGTTACCTCTAGGTAGAGATTCAGAGCGCTCATTATTCACAATGCGGGCTGGCGCTGAAGGTCCTCCTCAGCCCGCACAACATGAAAAATACACTTTTCATGCGCATTCGCGCTCGACTCCGATCATGTTTTGTTTGTGGCGAGCGCGATGTCGCTGCCGCTTCGGCTGGCGGTTTCGCTTTGAGGCATGGCGAGTCAGCTGTTAGCGGAGCAGTGGCGCCGAATTTGACGGTCATTGCTCCTTAATCGGTTCCCATAACTGCTTCTAACAAAGCTGTTTTCGAATTAAATATTTCCAGTCTTATTTACGGAGAAAATATTTTGGTTGTTTCGGCATTTATTGCTTGAAATGATCGCGTCAACATACGCTCGTGATATGATGGTAATTGTTTAAAAAATAGCGTTGTATATAATTGGTGAAAATTTTTGTTTTATTATCTTAAAATTAAAATCACCTAAACAGAGGTTACAAAAACCGCTGTTCATGTCGTTGCATTTTACGAAACCCGAAGATGTAGACAAGTAGTAGACACTGTGCAAGTTGGCCGAGATGAGCAATGAACTTGAGAATAAAAAAAGAACTTTGCGCAAAAACACTACACTAGGCACTATAGATCTATCAAAAGAAGCCATCTGTTTTATAAAATCGCGCGTGTGTGTGTGCATCGTTTTTCTTTGTGCGCTGCAATAAACAGCCTAATTAACTAATTAATCAATCGTGCGTTTATTTAAAGTCGTGGTGTGAAAATGTTGCGGAATAGGCTTAGAAGCACCAATCTGAAACATTTTCGCTCAAACAGGCTTCACTTAGCTCTCATTTTCGGTAAAAGAAAGAGAAAAACTAGTGATAATTCATCTGCGCACAGCGATTGCAGCGGCCTCCAGCGGATGCCGAAACAACTCACTTACCTCATCTCAAGCGAGCTTTTCAAGACAAAATATTGCTTTCACATTGGCCTCGTTACACAACTTTATTTCTTAGATTTCGTAAACGACGTGTCCCGAATGCGAGACTGGGTGCCATTGGTTCATCTCCATATGCGTCAGCAGGTGCCAGCGCTTCACTCAGTCTCGACACTAACCGAAAGCATCATCTGTGAGAGCAGGCCAGCGATGAGGCCGACTGAATCGTTTCGGTTTGAGTTTGAGACGGCAGCGTCCGCTTTGTTTGTTGTCACATGGGTTTTCTTTTATTAATTTTCCCTAAATTTTTTTTCCTAGCACAAAAAAAAAGAAAAAGAAACGAAGGAGAAAATAAAACCAGGCAAAACCTGTTGTCATGAGAACGGTTCAGTTTAAACAGTTGATCTCTACAAAAGTCTGTTCAGTTCAATGAATGGGCAAAAATGCGCGGCGCGGCTGATGTTACTTATTAAATAAAAAAAACTACCACGGCTAAGGTACAAAAAAATTTTCGGCGCCATCTCCCATATGTGGCAAATGTCATTATCTGTTTACAGTCATTTCTTTCTTTCTTTCCTTCTTTCTTTCTTTCTTGCCTTCTTTCTTTCTTCCTTCCTTCTCTCTCTTTCTTTCTTTCTTTCTTTCTTTCTTTCTTTCTTTCTTTCTTTCTTTCTCTCTTTCTTTCTTTCCTTCATTCTTTCTTTCTCTCTTTCTTTCTTCCTTTCTTTCCTTCTTTCTTCCTTTCTTTCTTTCTTTCTTTCTTTCGTTACTGCGGTGTAGCGGTTATATACGGTGCTAATAAGGCGCGGGCTCAGTATCCGCGTTCTCGGGGCTTGCTTTAGAAAGGTAGAATGGAGAAGTCATTCTGGAGTGATCCACACAGAGACGCTTACGGCTTTAAATCCAGGCCGATTCTGATAAGAGTGCAAGGATTTAACTGAACAGTTAACTCAAGTCTTAGTAGATGGAAGTGAAAGGAGAGAACTGAACAGTGAACTTATGTGAACGATCCGAAATTTAAATATCAGTTTCCATGTGGAACCCTCCAGCGCCGCCTTGACTCTCACAGGGCGAGAAGGAAAGGGGGGCGGTGGAGACGACGCCCCAACCCCTCCAACCTTGTGCGTTAAGATTAGTTTTCTGACCGAAACACTCCAAGAGCTATAAAAAATTAAAAGCGTCCTGCTACAACAGATGTAACGCAGCTACACATAGCTTATTGGCTGCAAGAGGAAAGTATACAACAGTTGCATCTTTCAAGCACTCACTTAAGGCGTTGAAGCTTTGAGGCCAGCGAAAAGGCTTTAAATAAAGTTGACGGCAGCACGGAGAGCTGTATGGAAAGAAAAATGATAGGTGTATTTTTCAGTGTTTGAGTGATTGCTGTGACCCTGCCTGTTATTATGTAAAAACAAGTTTATCTCGTCAGGAAGAGAAATGTATTTAATTTTGAGCGGCACGCTTTTTTAATGGCCATACTAATTGTTGGTACGGGTGGATTGAGCAACAATGGAGTGCTTAGAGCTGTTACCTTGTTCGACTTCTCTGCCTGCGCGAAGTTTTCTTCCGAAAGCTAAAGCACCAAAAAGAGGCCTGATCCTGCAGCGTTTAAATGAAATGTTAATACCGGTAAATGGAGGCTGCTTTCGGCTCCACTGGGTAGTTATCTAGAACTAGTGGTGTGAGAATGACAAAATAAAACAACAAAAACTGCAGTGGACATTGAAGCTCCGCCTTCAGGGTGTGACGCCATTAACGTTATTGGGTTAATGCCCATATAAGCGGAATTGGTCATTCTCTAATCAGCATTCATAGATCGCTGCGATTCCCCTTAACAGACCTGGCGCAGTGGTACAGTGGTTGAGCGATGCGCCACTGCACTGGCAGGTGGCTGTTTCGAGCACGGCCATGTGTAGTAGGGCTTTTGAGACCCATGTTGCCACCAATCATTCATTTAACTGCCACCTGCTACGGTGGGCAGTCTGTTCACAGCCTGTTGGGTAGGTCGTTACTTGTCACAGTGGACAAGTCGTGATGACGTCACAAGGTTACGTTACGTATATAGCTGACGTCACATTCCATATGCGTGCTCCGGCCGCTCCGGCTGCGAGGCTTTAAACGGTCGTCGACACCGGACAACTTTTTTCGACGTGGGAATACTAACGCTCTCCCAGTAAAACGACGCTTATCAGAGACTCGTTATAGGTTCCGGCATAAATGAAAACAAAAGCATATTTGGTACATTTGTGGATCGTAATTACTTCCCTTCTTTTTTTTTTTTTTAGCTGCAGTTAGTATAGTTGTTCAGTTTTCAGTGGCCAGATTCACCCGTCATCACGAAAACGAGACCCAGAGGAGTTTAGGTTCTGGGTTCCCAGACCACCTTGGCCCAGACCTCTGTGGGTCATTGTTTCCGTCATGACCTGTAATTTTGAACGACGAAAACTAAAGAACTACCTATTGCAGTTCAAAGTATTGTTGCGCACTTACCAAAATATGCCCGACCACAACTGTGCCAAATATTCTTACGTTTTGTCAGACAGACTGGAAGCTATTGAGCCAGTAATATGCGTTATTTTTGCAAATTTTCGAAGTTTTCAGGGCGCCGGTTCTAAATAACTATTCACTGTAGTCAGAAAGTGTTCGCTATTTACCGGAACATTCCATTTAAACGCTCCAGAAGCAGCCCAATTTTCGCTGCAGTAGATTAAAAAAAAACTTCATGCGAGCTGGCAAACCGAATAAAACTATTGTATTATGCATTCTGTTTTTTTCGCTCACCTCACTAGTACCGAAAATAATTGTTACTAATGACGCCTATTGCCGAAAAGTAAATACATTACCCTTTCCGCGGACTTTAAACTTGATTTTCTATCTTAAGCGAGAGGGCACATGAATCGCGCAAACATAGCGAAAAATGGGCAGTGGCCACGAAAGCGTTGGATCCTAGCCTTGGGTCGGGAATAAACGCGAGTTGATGACATCCTATTTGAAATGAATTAGTAATGAGCATGGGCCAAGAATGTAATGCGAAAGGAAATTAACCGATGGCACATCAGGATAACGGAGTGGATTCTAGGAGTGGTCGTGCATGGCAGGGGACGTCAGGGAAAATTGCGGAACCACATTTAGGCTTTGCCACCCGTCATAAGGAGAACCATCATGACTGGGACTCGTTCTTTGCAACAATTATGACAATGCAGATGATGGAAACATACTACATGGAGGGAAAGCAAGGAACTTCCTGAACGACAACTGCTCTGCCCCTCCCCACCTCCAGAGTAGCAGGTGTCATGTGACGAGGGGATAAAGTGCAGTTGTGTCAAGCTGCTACTCGCCAGGTTCATGCAGGGAATAAGGCTTGCAATACAGGTTTCAGCGCTGCACCCAACTGGTGTTCGTAGTACAACCATGGCGCCATGGCGGAGGGCTTTGTTCTTTGAAGAGAACGTGACTTCCAGGTATTTGAAACGGGTCTATACGTAACATCTAATCACTCACCCCATGTGTTAGCTCGTTTCTCATCTCTTCGGCACGATCCACAGTAGGGCAGCCGATCCACATGGGATCAAGAGTAGCAGCAGAGGCTGTTCGTGCTTCATTTTCGTGCTACAGTCTTTCGCCACCTACGGAGACTTATAGCATTGTGAAAACGCAACTTCTACATCGCCAGTGTTGAAAGAGCCGCGAAAGGAAAATTGTTCAAAGCCGTCGAAAAGGCTTGGATTCACTAAGAAGCCCGTAGAGCCTACCGTGCTTGGCTGAAAAACATCGGTATGATTCTTTTTTTTTCTTTCGCTGTTTTTAATCGCTTTACCCGTAAGACCCGACGGCGATTGCAGACCGCAGGACCGCATTCTTTCTAAGGCTAAAGCCTTTAATGGCTCATTCTCCTGTCCGTCCGTCCGGCGTTACATCCAGCGCCTGGGGTGACTCATCGACGAGCGCAGCTGCCAAAAGGTGACGTCATCTTCGTCGACAGGTGGGGCAGTCAGCGCGGCGGCGTCGAGCGCTGCTCCGTCGTCACTCGGTGTGCGGCAGCTAGTGGAGGAGGATGGCTCCCAAGCGGTGCAGCCGTAACAAACATAGGCAGTCATTGGCAGTCGAAGTACCCAAGCAACCACCGATATCCTTCGGACGGCCGACAGAGGTCTGTTTCGGATGTTCTGTACGTCCGCTGAACATCCGCAAACAGCCGGTAGACGTCCGTCGGCCGTCCGAAAGGTGGCCAAAGGTATACGATTCGCCCGCCGACGGACGTCCAGTTGAGTACGTCCATAGGCAGATCTTTCTCGAATATTCGCATATATGGTGCATGTGTGCTTTATTCACTCCGCGCGATGCAATAAAACCAAAAACAATTTGATGAACAGCACGCATATTTTATTGTGGTTGATGATACATCAGCAGAGCAATGGGTTATATTCGGAAAATTTCTTAAATGTGACTCTTCAAAAGTGGCAAGCTTGGGACACACATCCGTAATCTTCCCACCCACAGGATTTCTGAAATAAAAAAGAACGCGGCAAACATCAGTCATGTCAAACAAATGGCACAATGCAGCAGCCCAAGTTAAAAACATTGGAACCAATTAATAGAAGCGCTGCAAGTATAACAGACAATGCACTTTAACAAACACCTCAATAAGTATAAGGCAATAACAGCTCTCACTTTTCCACACCACATTTGACAATGTATTTGTTCTTTATTTATTCTCATGGGCCTTAGGGCACTAACCTGCGCAGCAGTGTACGCGACTGCGCACAGAAAGCCGCAAAGCTTCCGTTGAGAACCACTGCGAACTACACGTGCTTCCTATGGTCCGCCTTTCGCGCGTTGTCACTCTTTATATAGGCACAGTGAACCTAGCTATGCCTTAAAAATTAACAAGATGCGAAAATACTCCGTCCCGCAACTTTGAAGAGGAGTGGGAATTAGCCGCGCGAGTTGAAGGCTCCCGCAGCTGTGTGAAGTAGGCTCCCGAAAGTGTGAGAACAGCACACACTTGTTGAAGCCATCGCCTCGCGCTTACTGCTCCCACTGTCCTGTGAACGAATGTTATATGAGCATGCTGCATTGTCCTAGAAGCAAGTTCCAAGAAGTGTACTGGATACATACCTTCGTAGGCAATCACATGTGCACTAAGCCTTCTTTAAACCAAGGTCGACGCAGTACGGGATTCCGGTGTTCCAGAAGACCTTCAGGCGCTCCTCGTATCTTTCGAATTGCTTAAGTTACATACTACTTTCGTCCACAGACCGAACAAAGCCACACATTATAATAACAGAGCTATAAAGCTCTGCGCGACAACACTACGCGCCAAATCAACAACAGCGCTACGGAGCCGTACTGATGGATTGGATTGGACTGACCGCGAACTGACATCTATGATGATGGTGATAGCAGAATGCACGGGATTTTGATTCTGACGAATGGTTTCAATGGCAAGTTTAGCTGTCTCACAACTCCACTAATTTGGAGAAGTTTTACAAATATAAAACTAGTCATTGAGTTCTTGCAAAATTCTGCAACACCCCCTTCTCCTCTTAGATAAATTTAGCTCGTTGGCGGCTCTTGCACTGCAGGTAGGAGTGGAATCGCACCAATTTACAAACATCTTCGCGTCAAACTCTCCAACAGATGCAAATAAAACAGTATACATACACGAAAGACGCGAATTTTCTGTGAAATAAAAAATGTCCATACTCATGGCCTGGGAAAATACTCGGCCTTACATCCTTCGGACGTACACCTCGTCTCTCATGCGGATATACAAAAGTGGACACTGTCCGTACGTCCGGCGGATGTACGAATACGGATATCCGAAATCGGATTGTGTTCGTACGTCCGATGGACGTCCGATCTCGGCAAAGGACGTTCGGATCTAGCTCGTACGTCCGACGGATATCTGTGGTTGCTTGGGTAGCGCGACAAAGGCTTTCGCCTAGCGCACATTAGGCTGCCAAAGTGCCCCCTTAGTTTTTTCGACTCTCCTCGAAGGCGAAGACTCTCGGTAAATGACTTAAACGAACTTTAAGGCGAACTCGCTGCAGATTTTGATTTGACTATAGGTGTTCAGCCCAGCTTGTGATTTTGCCACCTCTTCTGCATGTCGACGCCGAAGCCATGAAATCATGTTGCAGGATCTGCGTGGAAGGTTAGAAAGGTGTGCGGAAAAAACAAACAAACAAAAACACGTTATCAGGAAATGAGACGCATTAGCTGTCTCACTTCTTGGTGGGCACCTCAACCACGCCGTGAGGGAAGCCAGGAAGGCGAGAGTGAAAGAAGAAAGAGGTGCCCCAGTGGAGCGGCCCGGAATAATTACGACCGCCTGGGAGTCTTTAACGAGCCCTTAAGTTGTATTGCACTTACATTGTTGTGTTGTTTTTCCACTCCTGTAAAGGCCCTTAATTGGACTGACAGTATGAATAAACAACAACAAATAAAGCACGCAGGCGGCTTTTGCGTTTCATGTGCATCGAAACGCGGCCGGATTCGAACCCAGGCACACCGGCTCAAGGTGTGCGAAATGCTGGAATAAATGGTCCGGTACGTGCAATTTATATGCTCTTAGTGCCCCCGCACGCGTCAGCAGCTTCAGGGAAACGCTCTTTCAAAACATTGTCGCAAAAAGCCTTTTTACTCCATCAGTTTACGCTGAGAAGTCTTACACACTGTTAGAACGGACGGTGGTAGCCGCACAGGGCATTACCCCCTTACCTTGACACCAGTGGGCGCCGAACGCGCCAAACGTCGGGACGGTTGCGGTGGGGACGGAGAGACGGGGTTGTGAGTCAGTGAGTGAGTGTGTGTTGGCAGTGTGTGTGAGTGGTTGTGGTCTTTCCGTGGTCGGTGATGTAGTGTGCCGCCTTTTCTCACCCATGTAATAAATGTTGGTTGTTGTGTTGTAGAAAAAGAATGGTTGTGGTGGCGAGTGATTAAAACGCCGAACGGATAACTCCGTTACTACACTAATTTCTGGTGCCGAAACCCGGGAGAACGATTCTGCAACATCAACGGACCACCAAGATCGGCTCCTCGAAAGACATGGAGATCTCGAAGAGAAAGAGGAAGGCCCTGCGAACTCAAGCAACGCGTCTGGTTGGTGAGGCAGAAGCATTGCTGAAGTCTACCGCACCGAACGCCAAGGATCTGGAGGTAATTATCGAACGTCTGCAATTGACTCAACGTCAACTGAACGATGTAGACGCCGCGATCGAGCCTTTGATCACCGAACAGGAAGCCGACGCAGAGTTTGCAACCATCATCGAATACGGCGACAAGATCGTGACTTCTCTAGCCAACTGAAGACTGCAGCGAAACGCAGCACAAAAGGAACGAACGTGGAAGGAACTAAATCAAACGAAGATCGAAGCCCAACGACAGGAACGACTGCCGAGACAAGACTCAAATTGGAACTCCTGAAATTTAACGGCGAAAGAAGGAATTGGCAGCCATTTTGGGAGCTATTTGAAACATCGATCCACAAGAATTCGGACCTATCACCAGCAGATAAATTTCAGTATTTGCGATCTGTACTGGCAGGAGACGGAGCATCTGCCATCGAGGGGCTGCAACTGACGGCGGAGTGCTACAAACACGCCATTGACATCCTCAAGCAGCGATTCGCGAATCAAGCCATCCTCATCCAGGACCAGATGGAAGGCCTCATGGCTGCCGCACAGGTGTCATCGACAGGCAGTGCCCACACTCTGCGGCGCTGGTATGACAGCCTTCAGGCTCAAATGCGAGGCCTTAAGGCGTTGGGCGTGGGCGAAGAATCGTACTGCGCAATGCTTTACCCTCTTGTGCTCCGGGCGCTTCCGACCGACCTTAACCTGCTGTACAACAGGATGATGGCTTCGAAGGACGCAGAGGGCTCCAGCAACGGCAACGCCTCAAACACCGACACTAGCTCCGACACAAGAACAGAATCGGTGCATAATCAGAAAGAGCTGCGCGCACTTATGGAATTTCTTCGGATCGAAGTTTGTTGCCTATAAAGGGCGGACAATGAGCAACCCAACGACGCAACTGGTAAGTCCATGTCCCGTAATCAGGAGCATGAACTGGTGAAGAGTGCAGCATATCCTGGCAAGCCTCGACACTCGTAGGCGGCAGCCTTGCATGGCACAAGGAAGGGCGTAGAATGCTTCCTGTGCAAGTCAGAACAGCATGCAACGGGGAACTGCACCACCGCAAGGGAGCTGTCGGAGAAGAAGCGCACGTTACGGGAGCACGGCCGATGTTTCCGATGTACGCGGCCAAAACATACGGCAAGAATGTGCAAGAGCATGCTATCTTGCAGTAAGTGTCGCGTCAGGCATGCCTCAACGATGTGTGACCCGAGCTTCATTCCCAACCGGCGAGACGCTCGACCGCATGAGAGTCAGCAGGGCATAAACGAAAGCGCTAGTCCAGTCAGCCTGCAGGCAAAGCAGTGTGGCGCGACACCGGCAGTTCTGCTCCAAACTGTGACAGCATAGGCCGAGAGTCAGAAGAAGAGAAAACTGGCTAGAATCATTTTTGACACTGGTAGCCAGCGCTCCTTTATTACCGAACAGCTGTCAAAGGAGCTGAACTGCAAGCTGCACGGTACCGAAATCCTAACAGTCGGCGTGTTTGGAGCCGGTAAAGAAGAACGTACCTTTCGAAGGGTTCGGCTGACTTTGCGAAACAGGCGAAACAACCGAAGGTACGAGATCGACGCTCTCGAAACGCCGACTATCTGTGAACAGGATCTCCTAAGCCCAGACGAAAGTATCTTGGAAGAATTAGACCACCTTGGCTGCAGTTTAGGCGATGACCTGAACGAGCTAAAACACCGCTCAGTTAGTATTGTTATCGGATCGGACCATTACTGGGGAGCGGTGACAGGCCGAATTCATCGCCTAAGGGGCAGCCTGACCGCGTCAGAGACGATGTTCGGATGGGCGGTGCAGGGAAAGAGCAGTTCGTCTTCTCCGGTAATGAGTTGCGCCCAGGTGATCGTTCTGCAAGCCACAGTTGAAGAAAATGACACAGCAGATGTTCCCAGAGAGTTCTGGGAGCTGGAGAGCTTGGGAATTATCCACACACCGGCAAAAAACACAAGCGAGAACGAAGTAGGACGAGGGTTAGATAACCTACGAAAAGAGCCCCATCGTCCTGCCGAAGAACCATCGGTATTCCACTCCTGGCGATCGACGCACACCACAAGATGCTGCACACCGGAGCAAGCGACACACTCGTGCAACTTGCACCGACGTCACATCCGGTGGCCGTCGGCTGCGAGTCGGCCATGCTGCCGAACCACCGCCAGACAGCCTCTAGCTTTCCGCGGCCTATGTTAGCTTGCAACGTGTCGGTTCTCGTCCATCCGTAGATTCGGTATGGTTTTGTGTGTCACCCTTGGCTGCTACGACCGTAGCGACAGCTCCAGGCGAAAGAAGAAGCCGTTTTACACGAATTTCATCCGCATTCGTAAGATAATCGTAGGCATGCAAGTGCGAGCGCTCCATGACTCAGTACGAATCTGCGCGAACTGTGGCTGGCTCGCATTAAGCGCGACGATTTTGAACCCGTCCACCCAAATTTACTTGTGTGCGGAGTGCACTTTGTGACAGGCAAGAGGCTTGTGTCGTCAACTGAATGTTTACGAAAACGTGGGAAGCAATGGTTACACTCTTGAATGTTGCTGATTTGATTGACGCCATCCAATTTGTCTGACAACACAAACCCAGACTGGGTCCCGTGTCGCTGCATCCTAGCTACAGCACTAGGCAAGCCGGTTCGGATCGCCACGACCGCAGCGAGCAATGACGGCAGAGAAAGCGGCGTGCCAAGGCCGAGCTTTTCATCTCGTTGCTTGCGCATCGCAGACAGACTTGTCACCCACCTGCTGTAGAAATCATTGTGTGCCTCCATTGATTCAAAGGCTTTCATTTCTTCTAACTTCACAAAGCTGGAAAGAGTACACGATATCCCCCGTGGGCCACTTCAAGGAACACATCAACGCACATGTCGCGTCGACTCCCCGTCGCAGCGTGTACGGATCTGTATCGTCGCAAATTTTCACTTTGTCTGCGTATCGTACGCGCGCCGATCGAATAAACTCAGACCGGTAGCCAGCACTGAACGGTTCATTCGTCTGTGGAGTAGGCATCGCGCCCGAAAGATAAGAAAATAATCCAAAGTGTCCGAGGAGTGGCCAGGCATCGCATGGCGGACGGGCGGGGACGGCCGAATGGTTAGGCAGTATGGCCGCAAGCGCTTGATGGGGGCGGAAGTGACGTCACGTGCAACCTATGTATTGGGTCCTGCGCGGCAGAGAGCTCGTGAGAAAGGTGGTGCGTGCTGGTGTCACTTGTCGTTGTCAACGATTCAGTGCTCCGCCGCAAAGTGCTCCGACGGGACCGCTACCAGAAGATCGGACAACGCGCAGACATTGAAGCGAGCAGCAAACGAACTGACCGAACTGTGGAATACGCTGCGCCACCCAGATGTCGGGGGGACCATTTTGCATGTGCAGAAGTTGAGAGGCGCTTTATTGTTGACCGGGCGCCATGGTGGGGTTGTTTCTATGAAAGAATGGTGCGCACAGTGAAGATGGCATTAAGAACAGTGATCGGAAAGAAATTCCTAGCAGCTGAAAACTTAGCCACCATCCTTTGCGAAGTTGAAGCCGTTGTAAATTCTCGGCCATTGACTTATGTGCACAACGAGGTCGGAGAGGGCGACCGCTTAGCCCCATCACGCTTGGGAGAGGGCTAACGACTCAGCCAACGGCGGATGGGGAGCCGCCCGCTTCGACCCCTGAGATGCTTCGTTCGTTTTAACGGCTGTTGACAGAATTGTAGAATGCGCTCCACGCATTCTGGGGGCGGAGTGTTGGAACGGACGGTGGTAGCCGCACAGGGCATTACCCCCTTACCTTGAGACCAGTGGGCGCCGAACGCGCCGAACCTCCCCGGACGACGACCTCGAAGGGATATGCTCTTTCTGGGAAAGGGGTCGGGACGGTCGCGGTGGGGACGGAGATGGGATTGTCAGGAGGCAGTTTTTGTTAGGAGTGTGTGTGAGTGGTTGTGGTCTTGCCGCGGTCGGTGATGTAGTGTGCCGCCTTTTCTCATCCATGTAATAAATGGTGGTTGTTGTGTTGTAGAAAAAGAATGTGTGTGGTGCAAGGGCGTCCGCAGAATTTTTTGCAGGGGGGGGCCCATTGGTTGTTGGCGCCGGAGGGGGGGGGGGTATATTCGTAGCGAAAAGGCACTATTTGCGGAGTAAATTTATTTATTTATATATAAATAAAAAATAAGTAAAATACACACATGAAAGAAAATTACAAGCAGCAAATTAAAGCGCGCATTGTAGAGATACATTGGAGTTTATCAACAAAGAAACAATTAAAATTAATAAAAATGCAAAAAGATACTATCAATACTCGAAGTGCTCAGTCTTACTGCATACGGGTTCTCGACTCACCCGAATTGATGACCAGCACACAGCGCAATATGTTCACAAACACGCAACTACAGTCACTCAGTCAGTCTTCCTTGAACAGCAACTGTAGGCGCCTCGGATTTTTCTGGGCGAATTGCGTAGTTACACGGGTGATAAATTCATTTCTGTGCTTCATTACACGCTCTCAGTGCACAGTCATCATATATATTGATTGGAAAAATGGTTGAACGAGTACGTTGAAAACAAAAGATGACTATATATACAACGAAAACTTATTTACAAGATAAATGCATGCTCGCAGCTTCATACACCTCGCTCCATCTTGCTCGCGCATCCGCACAGTCGAGCAACCGCACACACACTGCTCGCCGCTCGTCGTTTTCTCGTCCGTTGTCTTGGTTGTTCTCACCTTCGTTGACAACCCGCCACTAAAAACACCGAAGCACAAACACAGAGGCGCGCACACGTGCAAGGGCTTACTTGCCACAATATCCACGAATGCGCACTTTTGGGGTGTAAGGAACGCCGCGCGACTTCTGAGGGGAAGGGACACCCGCAACTAATTCGGCCGGAAAATTTGTTTTTGTGCTTTTATGGGGTTCAGAGCCCCAAAACGACTCAGGCTATGAGGGACGGAGTAGTAAAGAGTTTCGGATAATGTCGACCACCTGGGTCTCTTTACCATGCACTGACACGCACAGTACATGGGCGCTGTTGTGATTTGAGGCCCAGCCAGAGGTGACAGGCGAGCCAGGCAGGCGCCATCGGGCTGCGTTGACCAAAGGCGCTGGTTTTCGGAGAAGACGCAAGGAACGCTGGTGTGGGGGCGCCTCTGGAGACTGCGTCGCCGTGAACAAAAGCAGCTAATCCCCTTTGCCGAAGGTTCTGAAAGCGGCGCTTCTACCGCACCGAGCTCTCCCGTGGATCGGAGGAGACAGCGAGCGGCGGCGGCGCCAACTCGTCGCCCGCTTGCCCCTGAGCAGCCCGACAAAGCGGGGGTGGACACGGCTGATTTGTCCTTCCCCCCTCAAGAATTCATCGGTGGCCGGCGTACGAAGGTATCATGATTATAGCGAGCGACCTGTGCCCTGTGCACTGTCTGCCTCCGTGTCGCTATCTCTCTAGAGATCAAAGAAACAGACACCCATCTCAAGACGGCTCGAAACACATGCTCGCCGGTGCCGCTGCATGTCTGCAACAGGTCGTCCTTCAGCAGAGCTGGCGGTGGCGTGGTTTGAAAACGGCGGAACGACGCGCGCCCGGACGCGGCATTTCGCAGATGTGACCAAGCGTCGAAGCGGGGCTGCTTTTACCCTTTTGGCTGAGCGCACCACCGCCCCTGGCGTGCGGCCATCACTCACGGTTCGAGTGAGTGATTTTCCAGGGGGGTGCAGCCGCCCCCCCTTGCCCCCCCCCCCCCCCCCTCCGGACACCCATGGTGTGGTGGTGAGTGATTAAAACGCCGAACGGATCACTCCGTTACTACACACACGTTCCATCCTATGTGCGCGTGAATAGATGCGCGGAAGTGTATTTCCGAGAAGCGTAAGGCTTCCCACTAAACCATTCTTAAAGATATTTGTATTTTTGTTTAAGTTTTGCGCACGTACGTAAATGTTTAGTTGATGTATAAGTATGCATGTTTAGATGCATAAGCCACAGCTGCGGGCATATGCAAATACTCCCGTAAATGTGATAAATATTGTCGTTTTCTCTCGGCTCACAACTTTGCAACTCTCGTCTACTCATATTTTTATGTGATTTGTGCGATCTGTGTATGGTTTCAGAACATCTGAAATACCCAGCTGCTCTAAAGGATTAAAAATGTATTCACCTTTCAACAATGCAAAATGGTCGAAAAATAATAAGTAAATGATTGAAATAAAAATTTAGTAAGTAGTAAATATAATAATATTGACCTTGCTTAGATCAAAAGAAAAGTTAATTCCTGGGCTTGTCTCTATCCCAGTCAAAATCAAAAAGTTCCATTGTCAGTGTGTGCGTGCGTGCGTGTGTGTGTGTGTGTGTGTGTGTGTGTGTGTGTGTGTGTGTGTGTGTGTGTGTGTGTGTGTGTGTGTGTGTGTGTGTGTGTGCGCGTGTGTGTGTATGTGTGTGCGCGCGCCAGCGTGGGGTGGGGGGTGGGGGCACGGACTGTCTTAAAGCCTGTTACCGTTTACGGGAAGAGGTTTGCTGCAGTACGCGGTATACGCCACTGGAAGCAGATAAACCACGATGGAGCAACAGTAAATGTTATAGAGAAATAAGGTTTTTCTTTGCGGACAATGTGTGTAGCATTTAGAGATAGTCACGAAGGGTGATAAATATTATTATTTTATACGCTGTGAAAGTTCTTGCATTCGAAACATATAATGCGCGCTTTGTGCGTGCATACAAGTACAGGGAAAGCGAAGGGTTCGTTGCGATCGACTTAGGAAAGAAGCCAGCAGTTAGAACCAGCCAGCAATTATGACACAGGAAAATGTTTTCTTTTATGGTGCTGTCTATCGAAGCGGCACATTACCACTGCAATCATTTTGCTTAGATCAAATATAATTCAAGAGAAAGCACAAGAAAAGACGACATGAAGCCGGTGGGAGCCGAACCCACGACCTCAATGTCTAGCGCACGGTGCTCTACACTCGATCTAAACAGAAAGAAGTAAAAAAAGTAAGTAAACTGTCCTCCAGCGCACTGCCTTTTTACTCCATATATGCGTATTCATGTTTAGAGTGTGGAAACTGAACCACGGCGACGACTGTACAACTTTCAACTTTCGAGGGCATTTGTGTAGGCCATGCACGGCACTCACGAAGTATCACATGCGGGTACTATACCGGCTGTTTCAAGAACACTTTAAAAATTTTCAAAAATAGGCTTTTCGGGGTAAAGATATGGGTTTTGCGGCATATTATTATCAGTGTTGGCAGACACCAAAAAAAAAAACGATGAATCGTCGTAAGTAGTAAGCTGGTAAACTAATTTCTAATAATTAACTTTCTAACTAGCAGGGTTAGGCGCCTAGTTGCAATTAGAGATTTTTAGCCTCTCGTCAGCAGACACTCTCTACCTCACTTTGAGCGAGCCTCCTCTCCTTCCATTCCCTCCTCGAAATTTTTCTCTCCCGCTCCTCGTCGAGTAGGCTCGGCAAGGCAAAATCACCCCTTCCTTCTCCGGTGTTAGCCGGAGGCGTGGTGTCTGTGGAGTGCGTCACAGGGCGACGTCATGGCCCCGCCTTCAATAGAATTCTTTTCTTGGTTTTTGCATTTTCTCTGCACACTGAACGATCGAGAGGCGCGATCGGCTCGACCACCTAGACTTGTTAGCGAGCGCATCCTTTCATACATCTGTTTGCCATTCCCAGTTAACGAGCCACCTTTTCATTTTCTTTTAGGCCTCCCCACCGTTTCACGAGCGGAGGGGCGGAAGTCGGTTGTGTTCGAAACACACGGCGAAGCGCGGACCCGGCAACCGCCCGTTTGCTTTTCTCCATGCGTGTTTGTGTCTTTTCTCCGCTCCAAAGCATATGTCATTCATTGGAGTCAAGGCGTACGCAAGATGCACGAAAGATAAGCGGTGTGTGTGCGGAGCGGTCAAGTGGGCGAGCGAGGGAAAGGCTCTGCTGCACTAGTAATTAAAACCTTGTTTTGGGGGGCTTGCATAGAAGAAAAAAATCTGAGAAGGGAGCGCGTACGCAGAGCGTCTCGTGAGGTGATCACGGCGGGGGGGAGGGGAGGGGGCGAACCAACTCCCTCAGTTTTACTATTTTTTACTTTTTATGGCAAGGGTTCAAGGCTGTCGCCGCACGCTCCCTCCGCAGTTTTTTTTTTTTTTGTTCCTTCATGCGGGTTTGTAGGCATGAGCCAGAACAGAAGGCGCTGCGGAAAGCGTTGTGCAGACTACGCGACGCCAAGGCTACGCCTAATCTTCTCCCGTCAGTCAGAACGATGCACCAATGGAGTGCCTTCAGCGAAAGTAACCCCCATGACGTCAACGGGGTTCAGAGTAGTGGGCCGGGCCCGTTTTTGAAGGAAGGAAAGAACGAGCGGGCTTTGATTTGAATTTTCGCAGCTTTTCGGGGCGCGCATGGCTCTAGTATTTTGCAGAGGTTATCTTCGATGCCTCATCTATGCAGTGGGCTTGTTTTTCAAAAATGTCCGGACCCTGGGCAGTGGCCCTTTAAGATCTCGTAGAGGGAAATTAGGTTGATGATAATTGTTGTAGGATTCTTGACGTCTTGCAGATTCTAATTGATCAATCACATTGCACGAGGACACTTCTGGAGAGGTTAACGTTTTATAACAATTAAAAGCACAAAGGAAGATACAAGCCAGGAGAAAACATATTTACACTTGACTGGCTTGACGAAACCAGCCCTTGATCCTGCCGAAACAGCGGGTTTTAAACCCTATGTCCCCGCCCTCGGTGGGAGGAATAACCAATCAGGTACTGTACAAACATCCACCCAATAACTTATTGGGGAAAGGAAAACACAACCAATCAATGAATGGGGAAAGAAGGTAACTCATCGTGACACCATATACATATGTATACTTTCCACCATCACGATTTTTCTTTCCTGCTGCGAGCTTCGCGAACACTCTCACTCCCATGATGCAGATTACTTCAACGTCTGGTTGACCCAAGTTCCAAGAAAGCCATTAAGCACCGTCGCTCCTCATGCTTGCAGCTAGCGTGACAATATGTCAAAGCACGCCGCTGCAGACACGGCACAAAAGCCCACGCACTGTGATACGGCCTAACGACTCCGTCAATGAGGGGAGTTTGACGTCTCCTGTAATCCCCCGCCATTCGGCGCCCCCCTCCTCCCGCTGGGTTGCTGACCCCTTTCTGTGCGGATGTGCGGAGGGCCCATGGAAAGAACGTAATGGGCATTCCACTACGCGACCGGATGCGGCAAACAAAATACAGCACCGCTAACTGGCGGACCGGTTCATGGTTCACGTCGTTGCAGGGCAACTACATGGCTGCTTGTAGTGAAAGCACCAGCAAGGCTGCAAAGTCACTTCTCGAGAATGCTGCTTTGGTGGAAGACCCATCAACGTGACCTAGCTTAGCTGCAGCATCAGCGCGTTAATTTCCCGCTATTCCGCAATCGCTGGGTATCCACTCAAGCCTTATTGTACGGCTATGTTGAAAAGCCTCAGCTAGCAACAGCACAATTTGTCCGACGAGCCGCTCGCACGTTCTAGCTTCATCGTCATGATCAGCCTGACTACGCCCACTGCAGGACAAAGGCCTCTCCCATATCTCTCCAATTAACACTGTTCTGTGCCAGTTGCGGCCACCGTGTCCCCGCAAACCTCTTAATCTCATCCGCCCACCTAACTTTCTGCCGCCCCCTGCTACGCTTGCCTTCTCTTGGAATCCACTCCGTTACCCTTAAGGACCAGCGGTTATCTTGCCTTCGCATTACATGCCCCGCCCAAGCCCATTTCTTCCTTTTGATTTCGACTAAGATGTCATTAACCCACGTTCGCTCTGTGACCCACTCTGCTCTCTCCCAGTCTCTTAACCTTTTAGGTCCTGGATTTTTTTATTTTGGCCGCAGATTTTTTTGCTCTCTGTTTTTACAATCCCTGAGGCCTGATAACCACGCAATAAAAAGGTAAAGCTCGTGTTGCAAGTATTCATTGATTTACAGGTATAGTGTCAAATTCGGACATCGGGGCTCAAAGGGTGTAAAATGCGAAAGGGACTGTTTTGGTTGCCGCAACAGACAACAAAGAAGTGAACGAAAAAATTTTTTATTTTGGAGTGTGGAGGCCTCAAAAGAAGCTTTTTTTTTACTTTGTAAGGGATAGATGGGTCTTGCAGTTGCCACAAAAGACGCCGCTCTCTCCTGTTTACCTTGCGTTTTGTATCATACCTCATCGTTATTGTTGCTGACAGGCTTGTGTTCCAGCTTGTGTACGTCACGTCAACAAGACATCTGTCCAAACCATGCGTAGCCTTCCTGTACGGCGACTGTGGACAAGAAGAAGGCTTTCCCCAAATCTGTAACACCCTCCTTTGTCGAGCTTCATGAACCGCTTCCGTAACGACCAGCGTGAACTCGGCACATATAAATTCTAAGCTTGCGCGAGGCACAATGCATCAGGCTTGCGCCTGTTTTCAAACCAGCTGTTTACTATAGAAGAGTTATACACTGGAAGATAATCTTTCGTGTCTGTATCTTCGTGTCTGTATCTGTATCAACATATTCATGTTGATACTTTATTTATTGTTTTCGAGTGCCTCACCTGTAGCTGTCTTGTAAACTAAAAACTGAGGCAATACGTTGCCTCAGCAGTGTGGGCGCAGGGTGCCTCTCAAGCTGCATTCAAGCAGCTTTTTTCCCTGCGTCCTCTCTCTCCCAGTAATACTTGTACTTGTACCACTGTAATACTTGTAATACTGTAAGTAATACTTGTACCACTGAGAGCGAGAAATAAACTTCAACTTCAACTTCAACCAAATACTGTTTTCTACAGGTGACAAGAAATTCCCTGTCATGGCCGGGGGAAAGTAGAATCTGTTTATGAGCAATACGCTTTTTCGAGAAAACATAGCCAAACACGCTGCATTAATCCGAGCGTCGAGGGTGTTCTACACGTGCTGCTTAAAAGCGGCGATGCGCGAGTTGCAGTGTGAATACCCCGGTCGCTTCTTGTAGATCACAGCCGATGCTCACAGGAGGAGAGAGGTAGGAAAAGAGGAATAAAGTGCTTTTATTCTCGCTATTCCTTGGGTGTGGTTCCTGTTCGCCGGCATCCGCATTGTCATTTCCAGGCTCGATCCGAACATTCACCTTGTATGACAGCGAAAATTTCCATTTCCCAGTTCACCAGAAAGCTCATTTCAAGATTTCGTCCGTTTTCTGCGATTAGCATTCATGTCAGCAGTCCAACTAGTTCATCAGTATAAGTGCATCCGCAAAAATACTAGCCGATTCTCTTCTACAAAGATCACCTATCATGACTCAATGGCCACCGCTGGCAACCGTTGAGCCCTGATGGTGTCAAAATCTCACATGTAAAAAATGTGTTTAAGCGCGGCGTTTAAGCATTGAATAATATTTACGACGGGGATGCGAGCTTGGATAGGCGTTTCAGAAAGCATTAAAAAATCTGACCGCGAAAGAACGAATGGTTGGTGAGATATAATCCTACAAATTTGCTATGCCTTGGCTTCTTTACCACAAGATGATTATGATGATGATGATGATGTCCTCAGGCTTAATGGCACATACCCACGGCGGGGCATTCCTACCATGCTGCTGCTGCTTCTTGGTTAGATCGCACAGCTCAATGGAAATGCGTCAACAGCGATGCCAATAGCAACACGGATCCACGCTAAACTCGGGAAGTAGCGTACCTATCGCGAGCGTACGGTAAGACCCTGATTTGAAATAACGTTTGAAGCAGGTGCTCTGCGAAACATTTAGTTTTTATAGCCTACGCTATACGTTATAGCCTACGCTATACGCTATACGCTATACAAACAACAATGCTTGCCAACAAAACAACACTTGAGAACAAAAAAGCTTGCCGAACAAAACAGCTGAATGTAAGCGCTTCGCCCTGTGTCTGTCTGTCTCTATGTTACCCCGTGAGTGTGCATCGCCCGTTTGTTCACTGCTGCGGTGCCCCTGCGCACTCTTTCCCAATTCACTTTGTCAATGTCGATGTTCCCGATCGTCGTCGCAGTTTGCAATATCGGCATTGCTCATGCCACAGAGTTTCATGCAAAGTATTCTCCGGAGGGGCACCTGACACTATAGTGCCGGTGACAGATGTCGACGTTGTATCTCGAGCAGCCGGGGGAAAATGCGAACTACAAAAATTTCCGCATAGAAGGGGCTTCGATCTTCCCTCTCACATATGATATAAAGCTTTTTCGGGCCGTTCTGTCTATACACAACAGCTAACGAGTCCAAATAACTTCCTGCGCAACATCACAATTGTTTTTTCGTCTCTTGACTGCTCGCTTTCAAGGCTTGAAGGAGGAAATTGCGTTTGAAGTAACACAGAAATCGCTGTTATGGTTTTTCGTAGCTTTCAGTTCAAATGACCTCTTCATTAAATACTCATGCCGTTCAGTTTGCATTTAGGAAATGACTAAGACTATGACATGCTCGAATATTTGTCCGTAAAATAGTTTGTGTTTCCCAAATACGGACATGAGCAAATAAAAATATCAGCACAGAGTTCGTAATTCCTGCCATGGCAAGTAACAGAGCGCTAGGAGAGCGCTTCTAATATCTGCGACGATCGTGCAACGACCCCACAGCTGTCATTCTGCCTCACAGCCTTTTCCTTTTTTTTTTTCTTTTTAATACGACATTAAGAGAGACATGCTCCCCAGCTAGGGCTGTTCCGCCGCCCAAGCCATACTCGTAATATCTCGCACGCTCTACAATTCAGCTTCCTATCAAGGGCCCAACTGCAGACAGCCGTCGGCAAGCACAGAACGCGACGATAAAACGCTGCGATAATGCCGGGCCCCTCTCAGTCGCTAAGCTACTACAGTGAGACATTTTCCTCCGTAGGCGTCTGCACGAAACTTTGTGACCGCAACCATAGACCCTATGGGGAGAATGACAAACAAACAAACAAACAAACAAACAAACAAACAAACAAACAAACAAACAAACAAACAAACAAACAAACAAACAAACAAACAAACAAACAAACAAACAAACAAACAAACAAACAAACAATAAATAAATAAATATCCGATCCAAGGATCATTCGAGCCACTAGGGAATCGACGCCACATTGTGGGGACCTGTGGCGTCTGTATATTGTTACTATGGTGTCTTGTCACGTGTGAAGGTCGACGTGCTAACGGATGATCTAAAACTCTCCTTGTGGCCGAGAGAAAAAACGGTATCAGGAAAAAAATGTCAAATGGGTTTCGTAATGGAAGCCTATATTATCGACGACGCAACACTTGGTTTTGTGCTTTGTGCTTTTCGCGAAATAAATTCCACTAAATCTCCGCAAACATAAACAACGCGTACTGATTTAGTTTCAGGATTTTCGCGCCAGCGTCCCGGTGTCAGCCCTGTACTCCCGGCCAACGGAGCAGGCAGTAGACAAATGTTTTGCTTTATAATCTCACAACGTGCGTCGTGGGCCTTCAGCTATTCTTGCTGTCGGCACTGGCCCATGGACTTTGTGAAGGGGGCGGAATGAGCAGGAGACGTTTACAGAAAATTTCTAACAGTTCTCCCCCTCCCCTCACCCCTACGCGTGAACGTGCGCACACAAAAGCACACACCAACATGCACGCTCATGCCCAAACACCCGCGTACACATGTGTAAAAGAATGATTCTTTTACACACACGCAAAAAAAATACTGCGGTTACCGAAGTATTCATAATGAAGTAGATTAGCAAAGTAGCTAACGAAGGCTGGACGACGAGAGAACGACATCACGAGTGCTGCCTATAAGTAAATTAGCTGAATTGCTGTTTTTGTTTTTCTTGTTGTTTTTGTTGCTGCTGTTGAAATGTAACGCACTACACACGGCGGGGAATTGACCATGGTTGGATGCAGACCCAAAGATGGAATGCCCGCATTCAGTTAGGTCGAGCGGCACCCAGATGGCGAAGGGAGACGGCAAGGCTTTTAATAATATCGTGTTTCTGAAGAGGTTCTAAAGAATATTAAAAAATAACACAAATTTGAAAAAAATTGGAGTTAAAAAGTTAATCTCACTGTTGCAATGATATATCTTGGCAAATATTCTTTATGTTCTGTCCCCTGATGTTTGCACCGAAAGAGAGGATAGCCGACGGAACAGGTAGCGAGAGCCCAAAATCGAGCTAGGGGAATCTGCAAGTAAGGCCTTCTTTGAGGAGCAAACCACCGGCAGATTAGAAGGCAGTGATATAAAGTTGCAGCTTTACCGCATGGGTCACAAAGTTTCTGAAGGTGCGTACCCAGAACAGCATAAATAAAGATTAAGGAAAAGAGCTCTGCAGCGCTACAGCGCCATGAATACCTCGCACATTCGTAAGACATAAATGAACGCTCCATGAGAATGGTAAATGCTGGCACTCCGAAAGAGGAGCTCTTGGCTGAGGCAGTGAAGATGGTGCCGTTTGAGACGGACCACTATCAACAGGATAATGTTTGGTATGAACGGTTTAACATGTTCATTAAGATCCTGAATTCGCTAAGGAAATCAGCCACCGCGTTGGAATAAATGCCGCAGTGCCATGATATCAACTGCAGCCGCACTTTTTTTACACGTACGATGGAGAAAAAAACCATTCGCCAAAAGATCATTCTTCGATCTTTCGAGCACTGTCAAGACATAGCGGCAGTCCGTGATTATAATAATTTAGAATACATTGCAGAGAATTTTGCAGAGAGCTAATCCTATGGGAAGAAATCTGGCATCGAATATCGGCGTCTAATTCGGGACCTGGACGGATAAACTCCAAGCTAGCGCCTGAGAATAAATCGAACTGCCGCCTTTTCGCCATGTTGAGAGGCATGAGTGGAATCGCTTGCATGGCTCGGAAAATACAACAGATAGTCTTCTATGAATCCATTTAGCACATTGGCAAAGAAATGTATAGCATTCAGTTAAAAAGTGTGGTCAAAGTGAACATCTGCACCAACCTGCGTATAGCTTTTTCTGTGAAATTAAGTGAGACTGCAATTTTCGAAAAAACGAATTCCGTAATGACGATTTCAGGCACCTATGTTCATCGGATCGTTTTGGACTGTTGGTATCATCTGCCGAGTGATCGTTATGATAGAGGCAAAAACTAGATACGTTCGGCGTGGAGATATAAGACTAGTGGTTATAAGACTAGATATAAGACTAGTGTTTTGCTGCTGTGTTTAGCCGACAGAAGTCCCTGCACTGCAGAGGTCGAGGCTGCAAGGTTGTCAGACTGGCCGACAAACTGGCAAGTCAGGATGCCGAACCTCCAACCGGGGAGGGCAGAGGCATAGCTCAATGGCTAGCGGGACATTAAGCTTAACTACAGCACACGAATGAAAAAGAAACAACAGAAATTAATTCAAAACAACCTTCTTGCTCCATTGTTCTCTCTTAGTAAAGTACTATTTTCGTCACCGTTGCTTTTGAAGTAACCTTGTCTCCTTCTCACTGCGTACGAGTTTTGGTAGGAAAATATTCACCCCGTGCCTTCTTCTCTTTTTTTCCCCCCCGCCGCAGCGCCCTGTTTTGTGCCCCTTATACGATTTTTTTTTGTGCGGTTATGCGCGGTGCACATGTTTCCGCCTTTTTCTCAGGATTTGATTGATTGATTGATTGATTGATTGATTGATTGATTGATTGATTGATTGATTGATTGATTGATTGATTGATTGATTGATTGATTGATTGATTGATTGATTGACATACGTTCTTCATTAAATGCCCTTCGTGAGCACATTGCTCGAGGCATCCGGGCAGGCGTGTGGCCCCAGATTGGCTGCCCTCGCCACTGTTCATGTCTATATACTGTTCTCAGTCTGGACGCTCCGCGACTATCAGAACTCTTCTTTTTCTGTCATTGCGATAGAGAGAGAAAAACTTTATCATGGCAAGTGTGTTTCCTGCTCAGGTAGCACACCGGCGATTTGAGTTTCGCGTGAGTCCACGAGAGATTTTTCTCTCTTCCCGAAGGAGGGTGCAACAGGCCGAAACAGCAGTTCACCATTCTTGAAATAGTGTGCTCCATTGTCGTTCGCGTTCTGTGGCTGTAGTCACGAGACATGCTCATCACACTGCAAGCGCTGGCTCATTCCTGTTCACAGAGGGAGGTTGATTTGGAAGTCGCGCTTGCGAGTGTGTGACGCGGCACTGAGAGACTCCTATGCAATGCGAACACACGTTTATGCATAGAGTACTTCCCATAAAAACGTCACGAATGTCTTGGAGGGGCCTCCGCTATGGCACACGAGTAAGTAGACACGACGCATGCCGCCGCGGATCCACTCCGTCCGTTCGGCAACCCCCGGAACTAAAGTATACAGAACTCCCTCTGCCGCGTTAGTTCTGGCGCGCAGGCATCCAAGCCGCGAGTTGTTAGTTTCCGTTCTTTTCCTGCTCCCTGGCAGCGTGCCCGCAGAGGCGCCTTCAATGTGCAGGCCTTTGGAGAGTTGCGACATACTGCTGCCGAGCTAGGTGGTGTTGACCGAGCTCAAGTGCGTTGGACTATTCTAGGAGGTGGTGGATGGATATGCAGTTATAGCCATCCGCGCGCGCTCTAGAATTTGCGTGCTAAGCACAGTCGGTGATATAAGTCCCGAGGACGCGTGAGCGGCAGCCGGAGCAGATAGCTCTGTTACTATGCGGTGGCTCGAGGTCGCGCATGGGTAGGTGAAGGTCGGACGCACGTCCTCTGATGTTTGGTAGTCCAATGAAGTGATCGTTCAAAACGTGGTATCGATGCGCCCAGATGGCTTTTCACGTGTGCTGGAGGCTTTCGTCCCCGATAGTACCTGCAGTTATTTATTTCTTCCCTTTGGCACCCTAATCATCCATTTCTCGACGTACTGTTAAGGGGTCGAAACAAAGAGAGCCAGTTTTCGCCGCTCTTTTACTTGTGTAGCAACATTTTCTTACTCTTGGCGCAAGTGCTCATGTAGATCAGATTGCCTCATGCTTCGCCATCGCCGCCCCCTGGAGTCAACCTGTTCCATTGTCGACTGCTCTCTTGCGGGCGCTGCCACTCGTCGTTTGTGACTATTTGGGCTTGTCTTGAGGTTGAGTGCATGGCTCACGCTCATGCACCTGCCGGAGCAGGCAACAAAAGTGACTGATTTTAGCTGGCAGTACGCTCATTTGTAAAAGCGTTCACGAAAACAAAACAGGAATTACTTGCCAGGACGACTGACATGTGGGAAGCATTGTATATGAGTGATCTGTATGCCACCCTTTACGCTCGTGCAGGCTTCCTATCTCTTATCACCAACGCTTGAATGCATGATCTGCGGTACTTTTGGCTTGGTCATGTGATAATTATCATTATTATCGGCGCAAGAGGTGTTAGCTCTCTTAGAGCGCGATCTGGAAGCTCATCCGCGCGGACCTTCAGTTTATGGACTGTTATGGACGAACACTATAAGTTACAAAATGTGGGGCAGGGTTTTCGGGTTGGGACGAATATATAACAAGTCAATGGATGGTACATTTTTTTTATAAATAAAAGGCTGCGTTCGTTGTCGCATGTGCATGTTCGCACTCCTCCATACGCTTACGCGGTGCGGAGAACAGGGGGAAGCCAGGAGTATTCTTGAAGTCCCGCGCACTCATCATACAAAGGGTAACCACATTATCATTGGAGCCGCCGCGGTGGCTCAGTGGCTACGGTGCTCGGCTGCTGACCCAAAAGACGCGGGTTCGATCCCGGCCGCGGCGGCTAGAATTTCTTTGGAAGAGACATTCTAGAGGCCCGTGTACTGTGCGATGTCAGTGCACGTTAAAGAACCCCAGGTGGTCGAAATTTCCGGAGCCCTTCACTACGGCGTCTCTCATAGCCTTAGTCGCTTTGGGACGTTAAACCCCACAAAACCAAACTAAACCAAACCACATTATCTCACAAATCTAAGTTTGGATTCCAGAATAAAGCTGAATTTCATCGCTTCATTATCATAGGCAGCCTATATGATAGGCGCAGTATGCAAGAGCACGAGCACTGTAATGCACACCTTAGGTAGAGGCTTCACATGGTTCAGCTGCGAGGAAATTGATGCTCGTCCCGGAATTCAAACTTTCGTTTCCATGGTGTTATACTTAATACGTTGCGTTTTGCAGACGCACAGCTTCATTTTCATTTTATATCGGCTGCAAAGAAAAAAGAAAAAGAAACCTGTTAGTATCCTGCGCTCCGATGGACGAAACATGTGTCACGCATGTTTTTATTGTAGACGTGTGGTGTTGAAGCAAAACACCATGCTAAGTAGTTGACAAACAGACATTTTATTTTTACGTTGCATCGTCAGTACACGTGGCCTCATACGCCTCCGATGTCGCATCTTTTGCAACGTCCGCTATAGGCTACTTTACGGATACACGAAGTACGGCTTGGATGGGAAAACTGAAGTGTGATATATATTGGAAAGTGGTGCAAAACGAAGAACATATTGCCACTTGTAACACGAATAAGGCCCACCTGAACGGCAGTCTCCGCCACGCATCAGTGCTCGGAATTGCTGAGCACACCAGGGAACACCATGTGACCTTAGACAGGGCACTCACCAAAGAACTGCAAATGCTATGATGAGCCTATCATGAATGCCCCACTCCGAAGGTTTAGACGGGCCCACCCTTATTGTCCCCGAATACTCTTGCCGTGGATGAAAACATATGCACAGAAATTCCGGGAAAAAATCGACCCAGAACTAAGCCGACTAAGCAGCAAAAGGCAAAGGTGCGCTAACGCTCTCTTTCGCCCTCACTCTCTATAGCTGTACCATAATGCTGCCGTCTTTCTCATTTGCTACCCTCAACGCTTATCATGTGCTTCTTTCCATGCTCGCCACCGTACACGAGCAAGACAAGCAGGCCGCCTTGTCGCCTCGCAAGAACCACATCTCGGCACCACTGGCCCGCTTCTTTGCCCTAAAGGAAAAGAGGACTCGACATGCCCGGTAGGCTTTTACGTATGGGACATATAGAAGAATCGGTCGCCAGACGCTCCTGCATTCTGTCGGCCCTCCATCAAGGCCCTTTCTCGTATCATGTGAAACTAACGCCTGATTGATCAGGTTTGAGCCAATGCATTGAACTCCGCACCCCGCTGCCTAGCTCACTGGCTTAACATTCGCGAAGCACCGCCTGCACGGCGGTGCTTTTATGACTAACTAAAACAGACGTGTGGGATAGTTACTCCTTTTTTTTTTAGTAAGAGCACTTGCCTTAGGGCATAAGTTGAGGCTGGCGATAGATCATGATAGTCGTAGAAGTTCTCGTGCAGCAAACTGGGCACCCTTCAGCTCTTTGTGTTGTTCGGCAGCCGCACGGGGACATGCTCTTCTCTTGTATTCGTAAGTGAAACTTCCTATAATTTTCTTCTCTTTGAGGCCTCCGTTCCTCCCAAGTTCACGACTTGTGGCGAAAATCCGCAACCGCGGCAGGAGAGGAATATTTCCGGTATGTGCTGGGGCTTGCGTCTCCTTGAGAGCCTCATCGGCACGTCACCGGCGGGTAAAGAGCCACCCCAGCTCTTATCCTCCTAAGGGACACCTACCCCAATCTCATTAAGTTATGAGGAAGGCGGAAAGCGCTCGGGGGCATCAAAACACAAGCTCTCCTTAAAGAGGATGACAAGATTGAAGCAACTAGGGAGCGGGGATAGAAAGGAAGGTTGGGGGGAGTAGGCGTTAGCCTTCAGAGCTTGGTTTGTAAAGGCGTTAGTTTTCTTCTTGTGAAAGTATGAGCATCTCGTGTATAATTCATCTTAAAGAGTTTTTTTTTGAGAGCATGTATCTCCGAAGTTATAATTAATGTCGTTGTAGCCCCTCTGAGCAGTTTAATTCCCCTAAGGAGTCTGTGTAGATATGGGCTTATGTTATATACACCGTTATTCATAGCCTCCATAACATCATGGATAGCACAAAATTCAATGACAAGCGGGTCCGGCTGATCCGAGACGCATCTACGACGTGTGAGCAGCTCAGTGTGTGTCGATTAGTAATTACTGTTCTACCGCCCCTTTCTGCCACCGACGCTTCCGTATATGCTATACACGTTCCTGGACATATATCAACGAGAATTTGAGTTGTCAGCTTGCCTTTGCAACTTAGTCGTTATCGCAATGCTAGCGCGGGGTGCTCAGGACAGTCCAGTGAAAAATATGGCAGCGCTCAGGGAGCCCTTATTGCAAAGGTCTGTACGGCACAACGGGCATAACGTACTTTCTCTTCAGATGACTGTTTGGTTCTTGCTGTTCACTCAATGTGTTCAACTGTGCATGTGCCTGGCGAATCAAGATGGGTGTTAGCTTTAGCAAGGCCGTCATGGCGCGCTTGGCATTCCTATCTATTGTCTTCGGCGCAGCCCACTGCAGTTTTGTCAGTCAATGGAATGCAGCAGGCCTAGTTGTTTATGCATTACAGGATCGCAAAAGCGCTCAGAAGAGGACAACACAGCGCAATGTGTGCCCGTCTTCCTGTGTTTTCTTCTTCTGAGCGCTTTACGATCTTGCAGTAGTATTAATGGAACTGAGCCTGATATAGTATCCGGGGTTGAATCACCTCACATACAAGACGCCTGGCCATCTCCGTTCGGGTACCTCTTCCCCTTAGTTGATATACGTTTTATCGAGTTCAACATCATAATTATTTACTATCTCTTAAGGGTATAAGGGGGTGCAAAAGTTGGGGAGACGCTTAAGCTCTGCTTTTAAGGGTACTGCGCGACAGCAGTTCCTCTTGCCTAGGATATGCAAAAGAAAAAAAAACTCGTAGTAGCTAAGTGCGAGCGTGGACAATAAAGCATCAAATTCCTACGCCATTTGCGATGAAAGCGCACTGCATCTAATTCCCTTGTCATGCGGAAACATGTACATCGGCCTGGCTGGGAGATGTTTAAATGAGTGACTCATACGGAGCATGCTAGAAACATCAAGAACGGGCGAGAAAGATGGCTTGTCGGTCACTGTATATCAAGCTGACAATAAATGACTGAAAGAACAAAATGCTGCGCTCTCGAACAGTATCTCAGTAATGGAGCAATACTCACGGATAAACAATGTCGGGATAAAATGCATCCCGGTCACGCAAGGTGAAGGCTACGTGGCAGTCTTGGAAACCGTCGGTGAAAAGATTGGGTGTCTCATATCCCCTGCTGATCTAGACATCGTTCATCGGGTTTCCACTATGTCTAAGGACGCATAGAACATCATTGCCAGGTTTTATTCAAGAACAAAGAAGTATTTCGTCAGCAAAGCGCGCAAGACCCGACTAACTAACTGCAGCCCAGCTCAAAACATAAAGGAGTTAAAAATGAGTAAACTGTCCTCTAGCGCACTCCCTTTTATAAAAGGGAATGCGCTAAAGGACAGCTTACTCCCTTTTTACACATATACATGGGCGCATTATTATTGAGATTGCAGTGTTTTTCAATGACCACCTGACAGCTGCTAGCATTGCTTTCTTAAGTCCGCGAAGTAAAAAAAGCGAACGATTTTAAATTCGTGTGGACTAACAACTGCCAGATCAAGGCTCGCAAAACGACGGTCAGTACGATATGCAGTATTTCCAAAGAAGCCGATCTTTCCGTCATTAACTGATTACCTGAAGGGCTTCGAAACCAACAAACATGTTGGTTTCGAAGCAACACAGATGGAGCTTACAAGTGTAGACGTGCAGGCTAGTTGGTGAACCATGATTTCTTTAAAACAGCGCGAAAGACAGGGACACAGATAGACACACAGCGCTGTGTGTGTCTTTTCTATCTGTGTCCCTGTCTTTCGCGCTGTTTTAAAGAAAACACAGATGGAGCTCGATAATGTTTTATATAGCAATCCAAAATATATTGCAGATATTTTTATCAACTACTTTGGTAACAATAACCCTTGATCACTAGACAACGATTACAATCCAGCATACAATCGCCAACCATACTCATTTTTCCGTTTCCCCACCACCCCACAGGAAATCATTGATGTTATACGCCATTTAAAGCTAACAAGCCCTGGACTGGATGGTATTAACTCAACTGATGTTAAACTAAATGCCCACATTATTTCTTATGCGCTCTCTCATACGATTAACTTAATATTTAAAAGTGGCATTTTCCCAGAAGAACGAAACGAAGATAAAAGTCCTTGTCGTCAAGAAAGGCGATCGCTCCCGTCTAACCAATTACCGACATATCTGCATTATTCCCTTCTACAGTAAGGTTACAGAAAAATTAATTGAGACCCGTTAGACTACAAACCTTAACATATTCAATATTATTTTCTCCAGGCAGTTTGGTTTTCGCCTGGGGTTTTCTACGGACCTAGCTCTTATTTCACTAACTGATCAACTGAAGACTGCCATAGACGTGGGTAAGTCTGCTGGCTCTATTTTTATGGTTTATAGAAGGTTTTTGACATAATTAATCATATAGTCTCATTTAGTAAGTAGGAAGAAATAGGTATAACTGCTCCGCCTCTATTACTAATTAAGAGTTATTTATCTAACAGACCTCAGATTGTTTTTATTTCTGGTGTTTCTTCTGAATGTAAGATGTCTGACATGGGTGGGCCACAAAGATCGATTCTCGGCCCAATATTACTTTTAATTTATATTAATAGTTTGCTAAATGTCTCATATCTTCCGAATGCATATTATCCCGATATATAGCTACGATGATAGTTTAACAGCTCTTGCATCCAAAATTAATAAAGACTTAGCCAATCTATACTTGTGGTGCTCTCGGCACATGTTACAGATTAATGCTGATAAAACTAAGTTTATACTGTTCACCTCTATCCAACGGCAAACCATGTGTTTTCCCTCCATTTGCATAGTACCTAACTTCATCGCAGTCAGCGAGCATTTTTCGGAGCAAAATTAGATCGCCATCTGCAATTTCATTCCCACATAGCTCGCGTTAAATCCAAGATTGCGTATGGCTTAAGAGTTTTACTCAAAACCTGTTCATACTTTACCCAGCCTGCTTTATTAATACTTTACGACTCGTTCATACATTCGCATCTATCCTATTGTAACGTATTCTGGGGCAACACAGTACTCATTTCACATCCTTGCAAGTAGTTCAGAGTTAAGCAGTCCAAATAATAACGTTCAGCTCTTTCGATTCAAAGCTCAGTCTTTACTTCATTCAATGAAAATTCTTTCCATACTTGAGCTTGTTAAGAATAGCCTTGGTATCTTAATTTTGAAGCTAATTAATAGGCACACGTGATTTCTTTCCTTTCCACAACTACAGCTTACCAACACTACCGCTACGAGATTTGCGATTAGCAGGAACCTAATTCTACTTAAACGACATACCAATTATGGGAAGCAAACAGCTAATTTTTCATCATTTTCCTTCTTTAGTAACTCACCAGTGGAGTTAAAAAGCACAAATCCGCTATATAAATAAAAAACAACCTGAAAAGCCTAATTCTGCGTAATAATTATCGAGCTCCTTTCCAAATCCTACAATAAACATGTTAAATTAACTGCGCATGATGCAAATAGCAGATTTGTGAATTTTGCATCATACATTCCAAGCGCAACTTTACCGATTACTTTTTGCTCTCCTATTGTTTCTTGTTTTGTATTGCATAACTCCTTCACTTTGAACTACTTGTATAAGGTCATGTTTGTTTACATACACATTTTCTTTATCAGCTGTACAGCTGTCGATAGCGATAACTGCACAACTTTTCATTTAGTTTTTATTGCAGTTGCTGTATTTCATTGTTTACTAGTGTTTTACTTAATGGTATAGGAGGTCCCAGTACACTCATTGACTACGGGGCCTCCTTCGGTTCAATATGCCCATGTTATAATTTATTTTCCCTACCAATAAACTGCTTATGATTCTGAAAATGCATGCCTGTCCATGAGAAATGCATTTTCATAAACACAAGCAAAATTAGGATAACAAAATAAATAACTGAAGCTGAAAAGATGTATAGATTAGGACGCACATATGCTGTTAGCACTCCATCTACTTTCCTATGCGATAAAGAACACGCGTTTCTACGACACTGATCCTGCTCGCGCGTATCATATACTGTATCAACAGTATCATATACTGTTGAACGTCGTTATAACGAAGTTGAATGGTACCAGCGATTGTTTCGTTATAGCCGTAGCTTCGTTATGGCCCGCGCCGACCGAGCTTCGAACAGCAATAGTCATTCCATTTGTGGGAATCCTGGCTTTCCGCCGTCGCATTTGCGCGGCGGTGCCGGCCTCCCGCGTTGTTTCTCCTCTTTCCCTTGCTCCCGCCTCAGGCGGTGGAGAGGCGGCTGGGTGACTAATCACTGTCATTTAGCCAGAGCTCCGCCCCGGCTCCCCAAGGGCCTTTGCCATTGGCGCCTTTTGGCGGGAATTTGGGACCCGCTTTGGGCGGCCGCGCACCCCGCGACCGTCCGAGCGGGGCCCAGAGAGAGAGATCCCTCCGAGACAGCGTAAGGTGCGTACGCTACTGTTTTGTCCCTGCCGGCCTTTGCCGCTCGGACCAGTGCATATACTCGAGCTCGCCCGCACGTGTCCTCTGACCTGCAGCGGCTCGAGCCTGTCCAGCGGGGTCCAGCGACCTCCGACAGGCGTACCTTGCGTTGAATGCCCACTCTCTCTCGCAACCGGCCCAACGGTCGACACGAGAGAGAGATCACAGCACTGCCGCGGGGACATTCTCCTGCAGCGGCGTGCTAGCGGTGCGCATTACTCGAGTCGCTTCGTGCGCGCAGCGGAGCCTTGCTCCTCGCGCGCCCCCGGGACGGGGTGACTATTGAGTGTGTGTATCAGCTGGAGGACGATGTGAATAAACGTCTCCTTTGTGAACTTGGAGGTCTATTTCTTTGCGGCGAATCGCTCTCCTCCCAGCGGAGGTTGAGTGCACCGCATCGGTGTCCTAGTGTGTGTGTGGTGACGGCTGATCGGGGCCCTTGGCTCGCGCGAAGCTCGAACCCGCGGTGGGTGGTGGCCTGTGTCCACTTAGAAACCCACACATTTTTATATCCATTATTTCGTCATAAACCGTTTCGTTATGACGAGATTCGGCTGTAGTGATGTTCAGGCGTATAAATAGGCTTCTTTGCAAAAAGAAAATCTGCTAGAAGTTAGCGCTCGTGCTGTTCGTGTACGTATTTCGTCTCCTGTTGCGCTGCAGTTTTGTCATGTATAAATTATAATGCACCAACAAGCCCAGCAAGCCACGCTGCAGAAATGATAAGATTGACGCTTTAATTCACACTGCGAAGCGAACACTGCTTTCCTTCTCACCTATCTTTCGCTCCCTTTATTCCCTCCCCACGTATAGCTTAACATCACTGCCTTTCCTTTCTTCTCTCTCTGTCCCGTTTCAGCTACGCTGTACAGTCAGGTCGGAATGAAACGCGAACAGCTCATGTCAAGAAAACAAATATTCTACCTGCCTACTTTCAGCTGTAGTGTGCAGATAGCCTGATTCATGTGTCTGGATAAAGGGCCTGCCGAAGGGCATAATCGTAAATAGGTTGTAAAGGAATATTTCGCTGCAAAGTAGAAATGTATGACATATGCGTGTTCGCGTTTTATTCCGGCCTGACTGTACATTAATCTTATACCTCGCTGCTCTCTCTCACTTAATCGTGACAGCTCCCCAAAAGCACTCGTTTGTTTATTCTATTTGAGTAAGAAAACGATTTTATCCACAACAACACGCACTTAAGAGAGAATAATCACAAACTAAGAACAAAAAAAATGGCTTGTGATTTATCACCGCTAAGCTCAAAATTATGCGCGAAAGCACGGTTTTTTGCAGGTGGACACCACCACCACGTACCTCAAAGCACGATTAAGGTGCCTACTGACGCAGGGAGTCAGTTATGCGCCTTCTCCTTCCTCAAAATCAACGAAGTCTAAACCTTCCGCTGGTTTTGAGAAAACGAATAGCGCATAACTGCCTCAATTTGTAGACGGACGCCACCACCTACTCACAACGCGCCTGAGCTGTCCACTGACTCAGTGAGCCACTTACGCTCGCTACTCAGAGGCTTCACACACACACACACGGACGCAGGCCGTTGAAACCCGGAGAATGCGGCTAGAAGTATTTTCGCAGTAAAAAAAAAAGATGCCGCGGAATGTCGATTAATTTGGCTAGGCGGCGGAAACGCTTCGGGGTTGGAGAGGCGAGTAATAAGGCATCAGAAAAGCGTAGCTTTCACGATGAACTCTTGAAATGACCTTATCTTTTTAGTAAGTTAAACTTTTAGATTCGAACGCGTTGCCCCAAATGTCTTGAAAACGAAAAGGAAAAAAGAAGGCCACCCTCCTGAAGGATTCACTTTATTATAACAGCGTAATCCATGTCTCGTGCCCTAATCCTTGCAATACAGCACCGTGTGGCTGCAGGACGCTTTCTACTGGCTAGCGTAGAGTTTGTCTCTTTCCTTGTGTCAAAGAACGGCCGTGGCCCGTACATTCAGTCTGCGCAATCGATTTAAGCCGAAGGGAAGCGGTGAACGATAGCGCGCCCGCTATCATTTATCGACTCCGTTGTCCAAGATAAGAAAGCAAAGCCGCTGCCACTGCACTAAGCGCCTTACGGCGGGTATGAGTGCTCTGATACGAAGTACAGGTATTTTTCCACCCCATGTTAACGTCGTATATCTTCTACCCGCTTTGCAATTTACTTGAATTCCTATGTTCAGTGAATAGCAAGCTCTTGATAAAAAAAAAAGAAGTGAGACTAGTCGGAGATGGAAAGTGAGGGTTGGCACAATACATCAGAAAAAGCGTACTGTTGGGCTTGCTGTCCCATATACATGTATGTTGGTAAAAAAAGAGAACGACACAAGATGAGGACAAAATATGGGACGAACAAGACGGGCGCTCATAAAAAAAAAAATTATTCGAAAAACCGACTCGGCAATAAATGGATTCATCAAGAAGCAGAACACACGCAAACAAAAAGAACAAAAAAATGAAGAGATGAGTTCATGTGGCTGCTTCATTAAAACACCACTTTAAGAATTTAGGCTCTCCATTGCAACTGGTACACGGGTGTGACCTATACAAATACCCTGCCTTTGCACGTAAAGACCAGAGTCGTGTTTACAATTACAGGGGGCGCTCGCAGACGACGGAGACAATCGGCGCCGTCGTCTGCTACGGCGCGCGGTTCGTTGTCGTACCGTTTCGCATGCACAGCTGTCGAGCCTGTCTAGTTTGAACGACTGCATTTGCGAGCAGATGTAGCGCACTCGGCGGCATGTCGGACAGCGTGAGTAGCTTGCGCAATTCGGAGAAATCCACAACTAACTGAGCGCTTAGATGTTCTGAGAGGTATGTCCAGCATCACAGCACGCGGGAAGTTTTAAAAAGATATCTTCGAAATAATGTTTTCATGCCTTTTCATGCTCTTTTTAAAAGTACTCGCCAGCTGTAAACGACTGGACGTTTTCATAGGTGCATAGCGAAATCAGTTGTCTTGAAAAGTTGTGTTTATATTCCCTCTCGCCCCTCGAGATTAACATATTTTGGTTCATCGGCTTTCGAGTGACGAGCCATACACTTTCATGTACTGTTCTAGGATGTACTGTGCTTTGGTTAAGGAAGGGACGACCTCATAGTTGCACTGTGAAATCAGAAAAATACTTTGAAAACGTTAATTTGTTTACATGCATAGCTGCAAGCCGTACCCCATTTGTCTGGAACACCGCATCTTGCTTACACCACAGATCGGTGTTGGTTTGTAGGTTACTCACGAAAGACATTCGAGTCTCCTGAAGATAGAGTTCATGCAAGCAATCATATGAAGTTATCTACGGACAAACTAGAAGTTTGGCATGCGATATGCCCATTTTCGTCGATGCAATCTATAACCGACATAAGTACATGACTGTGGTGTATTGTTTTTTTAAAAAAACTTAACCTCTGTCGAGAAAGCATAACCTAAAGGTTGTTCCGCTCTCATAACGGTGACCATACCACCAGAATTACTCACCGTAAAATGGCCTTTAGTCTCTATGTTGCTCAAGCGTTTAAGTAAAAATCTATAGCTTGCCTCATTTCGCCAAGCTCGTTATTCGGTTGACAATACTCCCAAAGGCGCGATGCCGGTGCTCATTAAAGAACCCCATGAGGTCAAAATTATCCGTAGCTCTTAACTGCGGTGCGTCTCATAGCCTAATCGATTTTGGACGTTAAACCTCATAAACCAACCAAACCAAAAGCCGCGGTCACCTTTTGTGCCATAACTGCAAAAATGAAAAAAACAAAAACAGTAAGGCTGTTATTTCTTTCAGTCCACTATGTACTTTGGCAGCCTTTCCATCTTTCTTTGTAAATGACAGCCGCAAAATTTAACAATAAGAATTTGGCCATATTACGCACGTGCTCTTTTTCTGCACAAGGGGAAAGCGGAACTTTTCAGTTTTCGCATACTACGTTGCCAGCGTCGTCTGCCGTTGAGAGAGTCACTCGTACAGCTGTCGCGTTAAAAAATTTTGGCACTATTTCGGAACCAACGAATTCCTGTCATTCGCTCCATAAAGCAAGCCTAAATTAGGGCTTTCCTGCTTGACTTGCCTGAAGACTATGTTCCTAGATCACGTGGGAACCGCCATCAATGAGGGCGAAATGAGGTCCCAGCTGAGATGACGCTGTCAGATGTGTGATCGACCGACGCAGAAGATCGCCAGGAGTGGGCATCTGGCAGTAGCATTCCATGTCAACTACAACAAGGTTATGTTTGTATAATTAACTGACCTTCATACTCATGAGCCACGTGCTATAAGGTATTAGAAAAACCCTCTTGACGACATTATTAATGCTATAGAGATCTTTCCGTGTTTAGAGTTAATGAGAACCACCGCATTTGTCTAATGTATTGGCTCTACGTGTTTTTTTTTTTTATCAGAATGACTTTTGCTGTTGTATAACATGTACGCATTATGTTTTCGTTTACGGATTAGAGAATCCGTTTCCACGCTGTCACATTTTAAACAATGTATAACGGTCTCTTTACATTTTAGTGTATGCCCTGCTCCTTAAATTCTTGTTAACAATAGTATAACGTTTTCCTTTAATCTTTATTTCTGCTCTTACGTTTCAAAATTTCATGTGTGTCTCACACTCAGAACACTTCCATGCGGAGCCTATAAGCTATTAGAATAAACAAGGAAGTACTTGCAAAACAATTTTGTTTACAATCAACTTATTTGCTGTCACTTTCAAGAAATTTATAATTACGACAATATTATTAAATTGTGTATTTCCTAAACACTGTAATTCACGCAGTAAAACTTGACAGGAGTAAATCTTGAGAGGCAAGCTTATGCGCCTTTCTAGGTCAATAATGCCGCACATCCATGCCAAATTAACCACACGTTTGTAGAATTTGTCTTATTCTTCAGAGTTTAGGCGAATCCTATTACAACTGGATTCGCTCGGATGCTTCGTGCACACAAGTAGAAGAAGCCAACTCATGCCAGATTATCGGGGCAGAAACTTTTCTGGCCAGTCGTAACTGAAATGCCAGTTTTTTCTAAAGTGACCTTCATCATCACCATCACCGCACAACAACCTTAGTTAAGTATATTGCATAACAAAGGGCTTTTTCAATGATCTTCAGATGGCCCTTTACCCCGCTAGTCGTGCGCGTTCTACGCCAGCAAATTTTTTGTCACTAAACCTGATTACCGGCCCCCCCCTCGGCTAAGTTTCCCTTCCTTGGGTCACCCTCCACTGAGCCATTTTAACAGACCGCCGGGCATCTGTTCTCCGTATCACATGTCATGTCCTGACCACGTCCATGCCGGAGTTCATTTCTTCTGCAACGCGCCAATGCACTGTGAACTGATATGACTCTGAGCTGATAGCAACCCGAAGCGCTGGACTCACTTCTCACCCAGTCTTTATTACTGGCCGCGACTATTTCAATTACTCACCCAATCTTTATCATCATCATCATCAGCCTGACTACACCCACTGCAGGGCAAAGGCCTCTCCCATGTCTCTCCAATTAACCCTGTCCTTTGTCAGTTGTCGCCACTGTATGCCCGCAAACTTCTTAATCTCATCCGCCCACCTAACTTTCTGCCGTCCCCTGCTACGTTTGCTTTCTCTTGGAATCCACTCCGTTACCCTTAAGGACCAGCGGTTATCTAGCCTTCGCATTACATGCCCTGCCCAAGCCCATTTCTTCCTCTTGATTTCAACTAAGATGTCGTTAACCCGCGTTTGTTCCCTCACCCACTCCGCCCGCTTTCGATCTCTTAACGTTACACCTATCATTTTCCTTTCCATAGCTCGCTGCGTTGTTCTTAGCTTAAGCTGAACCCTCTTTGTTAGCCTCCACGTTTCTGCCCCATAGGTGAGTACCGGTAGGATACAGCTGTTGTATACTTTTCTCTTCAGGGATATTGGTAAGCTACCATTCATGATCTGAGAGAACCTGCCATATGCGCTCCACCCCATTCTTATTCTTCTAGTTATTTCCCTCTCATGATCCGGATCTGCGGTCACTACCTGCCCAAAGTAGACATATTCTCTTACTACTTCCAGCACCTCGCTACCAATTGCGAACTGCTGTTCCCTTGCTAGGCTGTTGAACATTACTTTGGTTTTCTGCATGTTAATGCTTAGCCCCACCGTTCTGCTCTGCCTGTCTAACTGATTGATCATGCTTTGCAGTTCTTGTCCTGAGTGGCCTAGCAAGGCAATGTCATCAGCGAATCGCAAATTACTCAGGTATTCTCCATTAACTCTTATCCCCAACTGTTCCCATTCCAGTCCCCGGAATACCTCCTGTAAGCAGGCAGCGAAGAATTACTATTTAGTCGGACATTACTCAAGAACGAAGCGTAAAATGCCACTCAAAGGAGGCACCTCCAGCCAATGGCGTCGGTCGAATTTTATGACGTGCCGTTTAAACCGTGTTTACCCCCTTAAAGCTAGCGTGACAAGGGATTAACCACTTGCTAATTTAGCGTGGCACGGGACTAGCCACATATTAGCCACCGCGTCATTAAAATCGCTCGATGCCAATGGCCCGAGGTTCTCGTATGAGAGGCTTCTGCCGCTTAGTTCCTGAGTTGTATCCGACTATAGAAAATATTTTATTAATTGTTAATTCAGTTTATACGCAGTGCACAATGTCCATTTGATGGCAGAACACAATATTCTTCAATCAGGAAGTATAAGCAAAGTTTGTTCGTTTTTCGACCTAGCGTTAGTCGACGTGGTTTGATTAAGGACACCATGGGCATGTCTCAGGAGCTAGAATGCGTAATCAGCATCTCATCTTTGCCTGGATTCTGGCTAATGGCGCTATTGATTTCCAGAAAAAGATCACAGGGAAACCAACTAAGAATTGAGGAAGTTCTCCTTGTGTCCTGACCCTTTCACTACTTAAGTCGCATATTGAAGAATGATGTTTTTTTTTTTCAATTTCAAGAATTGAATAAAGCGCCCCCTCACCAGAACAGGAGCAGTACTTGGCCGCCACCTCCTACATGAATAACATCTGAACCTCAGACCGAGACAGGTCGCCATTGGAAAGGTACAACCTTGCAGCGTTGAATGCAAGGTCCTCATCGAGCGAATGCATCTAGTTTGGATAGCTAGTGGCCGCCAATGCAGACCACGGAAGTGAAATAGCTAGGATAAGAATGGAGTGAAGTGCATTTGGCAGGTACTCCCAGCTCATGAGTGGCAACTTACCAGTACTTCTAAATAGGAAAGTATTGACCTGATTTTTGCGCCTTGGAGGCACCTTGGAGACTTGGAGGCTGACCAAAAATTTTGAAATTAAATTGAGGACAGTTCAGCAAGCTATGGAAAGCAAAAGTACTGGTGTACAGTTTAGAGACTGGAAAGGAGCAGAAGGGGTTTGGTTTAGGGTTTCTGGGGGTTTAACATCTCAAAGCTACTCAGGCTACGGGGACGCCATTGTGAAGGATTTCGGAAATTCCGACCACTGAGGAAATTCCGACATCGCACAGTACACGGGCCTCTAGAATTTCGCCCCCATCGAAATTCGACCGCCGCGGCCGGAATCGCACCCGCGTCTTTCGAGCCAGCAGCCCAGCGCCATAACTACTGAGCCACCGCGGCGGCTACAGAGGGGTGTGAGGGCGGGGGTAGGGAATGAGCGCGACATAATGATATTCTATCTACAATAGAGAAGAAATGAACGCGAGCAGGACATGCTAGTTCGAAGGACTGATGGTCTCTTAAAAGTTCACTGGCTTATGACAGGGTTAATTAGAGAGATATGGGATAGGTCAGGTCCTGCAGCGGTCGCAGTTAAGCTGATGATTATGATTTCTCTTTGAAGCAAGAATAAAAAAAAATGATTTTGTGTTTGTATTAGATTGAGAGATGATATACAATCGATGCGACATGATTTAGCGATCGAATGCGCTCCATGAATCACGAAGTGGAAGTCATCTTCTCTTTGTGCCGAACACCCGAAAACCAATGCCATAGGTTGTTCATAATCAGCCAAAAGTAATCGTCGGAAAAAGAGCATCAGCGCCGTGCCAGCATCGAAGTGGCGCCGCTCACTCGGTAGAGACAACCGGACCTCTTATTCGCATGTCAACCCTGCTTTCACGGGTGTCGGTCCGGAGCTGGCAGTCTGCGCGGCAGCTCGCAGTTGCAGTAAGAGTGTGAATGAATGAATGAATGAATGAATGAATGAATGAATGAATGAATGAATGAATGAGAACGTTCGTAAACATTCTGTGAAAAAAAAAAAAATGTATGCCAATCCGTTACACACGGGTTTAGAGGCGCGCAGTAATCGTGAGCCCCGGATTTGTTTGGACCGACTGATCTCTCTTAACAGGAACAAAAACATGTATGGAAACGTGAGCGGTGCGGCTGGGAATTGAACCCCTGACCTTGTGCTCCAGCAACAGACACGGATTCTATTTTTCTCGTGGATAACGTACCACGCATTCGAAGCGCATGTTGACACTGTTTGCTTTTCTTTCCTCAAATAAACCGTTTGTTGTGCGTTCTCTGCTGCTCTGTGTTGAATACCACTAACGCTTTATACGGGGCTGCGCCATTTGCGATCGTAGGCGGGATAAATAGACAACTAGCGTGGTATATCGGAGATCGCCACACCGGGTTAACCGTTGCCCTGCTTTCGTTCTTTACCATCTTTGTATTATAGTTTAAATTACCGATGTATAAGCTGCTTTAATGATGGCTGGATATAAACAGCTCAGTGAAAAAGACCTATGAAGGGTTCATTGCAATCATCATCAGCAGGAGCAGCATGACAGTCGCCCTCAACCCACCCATCCACTGCAGGTCAAAGGAAGGCCGAAGACCTCGCCCGTGGATAATTAACCCTCTCCATCGCCAGCTGCTGTCACCCTATCCGCGCAATCTTCCTAATATCATCTCCTCACTTCGCTCTCTTCCACTCTCGGCAGCATTCATATTCTTTTGAATCCACTCTGTTACCTTAAGGGACCATCGCTTATCTGTTCTCTGCATTTCATGCTCTGGCCTTGTTTATTAACTCGTCTTTATTTCAGCTGAGATTTCAATGACTCGCGAATGCTCCCTAGCCCACTCTGCTATCTTCCTGTCTTTTAACGTTACCTTTCTCTTCTCAGGCCCTTTAACGTTACTATAGTGTTGTGTCCCCTTATTGCTTTTGTGTGTGTGTTACCCCTGCAGTGTCCCGTCCGAACGGCCACTTGCCCCCTCTTCGCGCGCTGTCGCCAATGCCCCCCCGGTGCGCCCCCGCATTCTCCTCCTGTTTTTGGAAGCCACTCCCTCCCGTGGACGCTTCTCCGCTCCCTCCTTTCTTCGGGCGGCCAGTTCGGCTCCTGCCTCGGTCGACGCTGGTTGCACCCTCATCAGCTTGAAATAAACAAAGTCTTAAAGTACCGTGTGCGTCTTTCGCTGCATTGAACACAGCGACCGGACACGACAGTGGCGACGAGAAAGTGGATTCGACCCGCGCTACGCAACGCTATTGACAAGCCATGGCTACGCGAGGGTTTCCCAATCAGATACCAGAATTCAACGGCTCATCGTGGTCATCGTGGGTTGGACGCCTTCAGTTCTACTTTGAAGCTAACAACATCACAGACCCAGCCTTGAAGAGGGCCAACCTGCTGACGCTGTGCGGGGAGCAGACCTACGACACTGTCTGCGCCCTTATTCAACCAAGCACACCAGCGGCAGTGTCTTACGACGACATCGTATCAGCACTGAAAAAGCACTACGACCCGAGGCCATCAGAGGTCTACAGCCGGGCTCGCTTCCAACGACGAGATCAACTGGGAGGAGAAACTGTGAGCGCCTACGTAGCCGCGCTCAAGAAGCTCGCTGCCGACTGCAATTTTGGAACGCTGTCGACAACAGCTACCGGGCAGGAGGGAGACGCAGCTTCTTCTGCTAACACCACCATGCTTCCCTTGGACGTGATGTTACGCGACAGATTTGTGTGCGGACTGAGTGACGAGTCACTGCAGCAGCGCCTGTTCGCTGAGAAGGACCTCACATTCAGCAAAGCTTACGACATCGCCGTTCGAGCGGAGAGCGCCGGTCACCAGCAGAGAGGGATTCGCCGGAACACCGAGCCGGTACACCAAACAAGCAGCCAGGTGCGCAAACCTTCTGTTGTTGCAAAATCGGTTAAAAAGGCACAACGCTGCTGGCGGTGTGACGACCAACACAACCCCCAGGGATGTCGATTCCAGTCAGCCACGTGTAATTTTTGCCACAAGCGAGGGCATATCGAGAGAGCATGCATTACGAAGCGAAGACTTGCCAAGATAAAGTCACCTTCCCAGCCTAATCACAGCGTCAACGCCTCAGAGAATACGCCGCGATCTGATCTCCATGGAACAACATCAGCAACACCATCTGTGTTGTACGACCTGAACACCATGAATCTCGGCACGCGACCGAAGATTTTTACAGAAGTAAGCGTACATCACCAGTTGATTAAGTTCGAGGTGGACTCCGGCGCGGCCTGTACTCTGATCAGTGAGGACACGTTCCGAACTTCATGGCCATCTCACGCACCAGCCCTGCAACAAGACGACACGCACCTGCGAACGTGGTCAGGACAGAATCTGCCGCTATTGGGCTCTGCCAACGTGCAGGTTAACTACAACGGCCAGACCCATACGCTACCTCTGCTTGTTGTGAAGGGCTCAGGATCAAGCCTTCTAGGGAGAAACTGGTTTTCTCCATTAGGCGTGATGATATGCGGCATACACCAGACGCCGAGCCACAACATGGTTGAGCAACTGCAAGAGAAATACGAAAGAGTATTCTCGGAAGAGATTCCAGGAAACGAAGGGCCCCCGGTCACACTGGAGTTGTTGGACAACGCGCAACCAAAATTTCTGAAGGCCAGGCCGGTGCCGTTTGCTCTCCGAGCTTCAGTTGAAAAAGAGTTAAACAAACTGGAGCAGCAAGGTGTCATCGAGCCGACGCAACATTCACAATGGGCCACACCTCTTGTGGTAGTTCGCAAGAAGAACGGAACCATACGCCTCTGCGGAGACTACCGGAGCACCGTCAATCTTGCGACTAAAGCGCCCTCGTGCCCGCTATCAACACCTGAAGAAGTATTCAGTGTACTACGTGGCGCAAGAGTCTTCAGCACATTGGACCTCACCCAGGCGTATCAGCAGCTCAAGGTGAGCGAATCAACTGCTGAATTATTGGCCATTAACACTCTGAAAGGCTTATACAAAGTCAAGCGACTGCCTTTTGGCGTAGCTGCAGCCCCGGCCATATTTCAAAAATTCATGGAGACAGTGCTTCAGAGCATTCCTGGAGTTTGTGTCTACCTTGCGCTCGTGTGTGTGTTTCCTCTCTTTTTTGTCCGTGTCTTTGTTTGCGCTATAATATTTCTAATTAAATATGAACTACCAACTCGCCCAACAGGAAGTTTTAATGTGTCTACCTTGACGATGTCATCATCAATGGCACTTCTTCTGAAGAGCATGCAGCGCGCCTAGAGCTCGTTCTCGGAAGGCTAGCAAACGCTAATTTGTGCATAAGCAAATCGAAGTGCTGTTTTGCGGTGCCAGAGGTGCAATTTCTGGGACACCGAATTGATGCGGAAGGCATTCACCCTACCGAGGACAAAGTGCGAGCGATCACAGAAGCACGAGCACCAACGAACAAGCAGGAGCTACAGGCTTTTCTCGGACTCTTGACGTTCTACGACCGGTTCTTGGAACAAAGAGCTACCGTGGCCAACGACCTATACCAACTCCTTCGGAAAGATGTGACATGGACATGGTCGCCACGCCATCAGCAGTCATTCGATGCCCTGAAAGACCTCATTCGAAGATGTACAGTCCTCCGCCACTACGACGAAAGGAAGCCTCTGCTTTTGGCTTGCGACGCATCTCCGTACGGAGTCGGCGCGGTTCTGTCGCAAACTGACGACCAAGGAAGGGAGGCCCCCATCGCCTTCGCCTCACGTACGTTGTCGCAAGCAGAACGCAACTACGCGCAACTTGACAAAGAAGGGCTAGCCATCGTCTACGCGGCGACACACTTTCATCAGTACATTGCCGGCCGAAAGGTGACATTTATAACCGATCACCGACCGCTATTGGGCATTCTGGGACCACAAAAGCCTATGCCACAAACCTTGTCTCCGCGAATGACACGTTGGTGCATCAAACGCTCAGCGTACGACTACGATCTGGTCTACCGCAATGGGAATAAACATCAAAACGCCGATGCGCTGAGCCGCCTGCCACTAGACGCAACTGTTGACGAACCCTTTCCACCAGGAGACGTTCTGATGTTCGAAGCACTGCCGGAACCTCCGCTTACAGCAGGCACAGTTGCAGCATCTACACAGAAGTGCGCAGCTCTCCGGCATAGTTTACACAGCTGTTCAACAAGGCAACGTGCATAAACTCAAAGGGGACAACTTCGACGCTTACCGCAGGCGAGCTACTGAGTTGAGC